>NC_063186.1:9557371-9860473 GCF_023159225.1 Perognathus longimembris pacificus | reverse complement strand
AGTGGCTCAAGTGGTACAGTGCTAGCCTGGAGCAAAAAAGAAGATCAGAGACTGTGTCCAGGCCCGGAATTCAAGCCCAGGACTAGGTTCCCCGCCCCCCCCCAAAAAAAAGAATGCTTGCCTAACATGTAAAAGGCCCTAGGTTTGATTTTCCCAGAGCTACAAAAGGGTATGCTTTGGGGGACGTTGCTTAAACACATTTTACATTTCTTTAGTAGCATTAGTGCCTGTGTGCCAGTTGTGGGGCTTGAACTCAGGGCCTGAGATTTTCTGCTCAAGTCTAGATTTCTTCCATTTTGAGTCACAGCTCCACTTTCTGTTTTCCTGGTGGTTAACTGGAGGAGATAAGAGTGTCACAGACTTCCCTGCCCAGGCTTTGAATCACAATCCTCAGATCTCAGCCTCCTGAGTAGCTAGGATTATAGTCATCTTTCAAACACACACACACACACACACACACACACACACACACACACGTGTAATTTTACTGCAATTGCTAAGGTTTTACAAAGAGGCTGCATTAGTTAATGAGTACATTTCTATTTTGGGGGATATTATACCTTCCTTTTCCCCCTATACTTCGCCAAATCTGTCATTTTTGGTTGCTGTTGTTTTGGTGGTACTAGAGACCAACCTCAGAGCCTTGGCACAAACTAGGCATGCACTTTTACCATTGAGTTTCACTCCTTCACTTACTTCCAGAGGCAGGAAAACTTTTTCTGCCAAGAGCTAGTTAGAGGGATATTCTCAGGCCAAATAAAATGATCAATATCAGCAGATGGGCTCTGTGCACAGCTGACAAAAAGCATATGTATCTGTCCTATCATTTAGCAAAAAGTTTTGTGAGCCTTATACTTGAAAGATCTCTGTCCCTCCTAGACTGAGACTTCATCATCCTGTAGTCTAGGTCTCACAGAGCTTTATTGTTTCTTAAACACATCTACTTTAAAAAACAGGTAGAGGGGCTGGGGATATAGCCTAGTGGCAAGAGTGCCTGCCTCGGATACACGAGGCCCTAGGTTCGATTCCCCAGCACCACATATACAGAAAACGGCCAGAAGCGGCGCTGTGGCTCAAGTGGCAGAGTGCTAGCCTTGAGCGGGAAGAAGCCAGGGACAGTGCTCAGGCCCTGAGTCCAAGGCCCAGGACTGGCCAAAAAAAAAAAAAAAAAAAAAAACAGGTAGAAGAGTGGCTCTAAGGTGTTTTTATTCTTATGTGGGTACGCGTGCACACACACACACCACCTTGTAGGAATGAGGGGAAGATTAGTTTTGTTTTGTATTTTTTTTTTTTAGGAGGGAGGGAGCTATACTGAGGTTTGAACCCAGGGCCTTGTAGCTATACCATTTGACCCAAACTCTCAATCTTCTTTTTTTTTTGCGCCAGTCCTGGGCCTTGGACTCAGGGCCTGAGCACTGTCCCTGGCTTCTTCCCGCTCAAGGCTAGCAACTCTGCCACTTGAGCCACAGCGCCGCTTCTGGCCGTTTTCCGTATATGTGGTGCTGGGGAATCGAACCTAGGGCCTCGCGTATCCGAGGCAGGCACTCTTGCCACTAGGCCATATCCCCAGCCCCTCAATCTTCTATATATGGTAGAAGTGAAAAACTTATTGTGTCTACACAACCTATTTCTTACAAAATCTTTTCTCTTGTTAAGCTGAGTGCTGGTGGCTCACACCTGTAATCTTAGCTACTCAGGAGGCTGAGATCTGAGGACTGTGATTCAGTCAGCCTGGGCAGGAAAGGCCATAGTCTTAGCTCCAATGAACTACCAGAAAACTGGAAGTGAAACTGTGGTACAAAGTGGTAGAATATTATAGCCTTGAGTACAAGAGGTCAGGGATAGCACCCAGGCCTTAAGTTCAAAGCCTCACACAGAAAGACAGAAAGAAAAAGGAAGAAAGAAAGGGGAAGGGAGTCCCACTTTGATTTTTTTTTTTTTTTGGCCAGGGCCTGGACACTGTCCTTTAGCTTCTTTTGCTCAAGGCTAGCACTCTACATCACTTAAGCCACAGCAAAAAGCTGGAAGTGCCAGCCTTTTCTGTTTATGTAGTACTGAGGAATTGAACCCAGGGCTTCATGCATGCCAGGCAAGTACTCTACCACTAAGCCACATTCCCAGCCCTCCACTTTGACTTTAAAGAAATCAGTCCACAGGGGCTGGGGATATGGCCTAGTAAGAGTGCTTGCCTCATATACATGAAGCCCTGGGTTAGATTCCCCAGCACCACATATATAGAAAACGGCCAGAAGTGGCGCTGTGGCTCAAGTGGCAGAGTGCTAGCCTTGAGCAAAAGGAAGCCAGGGACAGTGCTCAGGCCCTGAGTCCAAGGCCCAGGACTGGCAAAAAAAAAAAAAAAGAAAAAAGAAATCAGTCCACGTAATTTACTCTTACGCTAATGTTATTTATTCAGGAAAAGAGCTTTGTACAATAAAGTTGTACATTTCACTAAAACATTTGATTTTTTTAATTTTCTCTCTCATCCCATCTTATATTACACTATTAAATATGATATCCTTTTCATTTGAGTAAGTGTAGAACACTATTTTGAGAGGAAGAGAAGTACATCTGGTCCTACTGGCACTAAGCCATGAATTATTAATTATGGCTTATGCCTAAAAATATTCTTCCCTAATCCTTAAACACTGCAAGTTAATAATGGTTTCGTGACCAAGAGCTAAATATTCTATGAAAAAAGCCCCCTGAAACCTGGGTGCCAGTGGCTCATGCCTGTAATCCTAGCTATTCAGTAGGCTGAGATCTGAAGATGAGATTTAAAGCCAGCCCGACAGGAGAGTCTGTGAGACTCTTATCTCCGTTTAACCACTAGAAAACAGCAAGTGGCACTGTGGCTCAAGTAGCAGAGTACAAGCCTTAAGCTGAAGAGCTCAGGGACAGCGCCCAGGCCCAGAGTTCAAGCCCCATGACCCATGAAAATTAAAAAAAAAAAAAGTGCCCTGAAAATACCATTTGGGGATACTTGTATGTTTCTAATTATAAACATATTCCCAATGTGAAAACATACTATGTAAAATACTTTGTGTAATGCTATGTGTGTAATTTAGACTGTTATACTCAACAGTCTAACGAATACTTACATTACAGTGCTTTGAACAGTTAAAAATATAGTTTAGTTAAATAACTCCAATCCAGTTTCAGTGGAAGAAAGTAGGAAATAAGCACTCAATTACTCAAAAGCAGAAAAACATGGCCCTTTCAATTTTAAGAAAAAATAAAGATGTAGGTATACACATATACACACACAGGGAGGAAGAGAATGAATGATAAAGTAAATTTGTAAAATAGTAATCCACACTACTAAGGAAGGGAAATATAAGTCCTTTACACTATACTTGCACATTTTTACTTAGAAATAATTTTAAAGTCATAAAAGTTAGAAAAATATGCCAGCACTGTGCTCATACCTGTAATATTATCTACTCAGGAGACTGAAATCTGAGGATTGCAGCTCAAAGCCAGACTGGGCAGGAAAGTTTGTGAGACTTTTATATCCAATTAACTACCAAATAGCTAGAGGTGGAGTTGTGGCTCAAGTGGTAGAGCACTAGCTTTGAGTAGTATAAAGAGCTCAGGGACAGCACCCAGGTCCTGAGTTCAAACTCCAGGACTGGTATGTACAGGGGTGTAGACATGTGCGCGCGCGCACACACACGTGTATTTTTCAGCAGGGGGCCAGTGGCTCATGCCTGTAATTCTAGCTATTCAGGAAGTTGAAAACCACAGGATAACTGTTTGAAGCCAGCCCAAGCAAAGAAGTTTTCAAGGACTTCATCTCCAAAATAACCAGCAAAAAGCTCAGCTAGTCTGGTCGCCAGTGGCTCACTCCTGAACTCCTCAGCTGAGTAGCTAAGGATCTGAGGATCAAGGTTCGAAGCCAGCCTGGACAGAAAGTCCGTGAGAGTCTTAGTTCCAATTAATGGCCAAAAAAGTGAAAGTGCAGTTGTAGTTCAAGTGGTAGAGCACTAGCCTTGAGCACAAAAACTCAGGGATAGCTCCCAGGCCCAGAGTTCAAGACCCAAGACAGGCCATTAAAAAAAGAAAGAAAGAAAGAAAAAAAGAAAGAAAGAAAGAGAGAGAGAGAAAAGAAAAGCTAGGTTGGAGGTAGTAGAATGTTAGTTGTGGGCAAACAAGTCCAATAAGAGCAGAAGGCTTTGAGTTCAAACTCTATTACCATCACAAAAAATAAATTAAGAAAAAAAAGCAATACTCTTTAGCTGACTCTCTTGAGCAGCAAGGTTAATTCAACCACAGGCTGCATCCAAGTGTACAGGAAAGATGGCCTTGGAATAAGCTGATGTACTTACAGGGAGTTTGGTGAAGGCCGGGTTGGTGACATGTTTCCCAAAGGCATCTTCCTGGAACTGGAGAAGCTGCACTACCAATCCTGCCAGTGTTTTATTGGTAGGAGCATCTGCATGAACATACTGAAAGATAAAGACAGAGACTCAAAACCTAGCAAAATTGTTGCAGGAAAGAAGTTTGCTGTCACTGTGACAAACTTACAGATATACGAGATATATTTTCTGTTTTAAGGAAACTTATTAAAAAAAATCCTACAGGCTGGGAATGTGGCTTAGTGGTCGAGTGCTTGCCTAGCATGATGCATGAAGCCATGGGTTCAATTCCTCAGAAAAACATAAAAAGTAGAAGTGGCACTGTGGTTCAAGTGGTAGAGTGCTAGCCTTGAGCAAAAGAAGCTCAGGGACAGTGTCCAGGCCCTGAGTTCAAGCCTAGGACTGGCAAAAAATAAATAAAATCCCATCCCTATACATACTTAAAAAATATTTCAGCTGGGCTGGGAATATGGCCTAGTGGTAGAGTGCTTGCCTCATATACATAAAGCCCTGGGTTCGCTCCCTCAGCACCACATATGTCTGCATAGAAAAAGCGAGAAGGGGCACTGTAGCTCAAGTGGTGGAGTGCTAGCCTTGATTCAAAAGAGGCCAGGGACAGTGCTCACGCTCTGAGTTCAAGCCCCAGGGATGGCACAAAAAACAACAAAAAACAACAAAAAGCTGAGCGTGGTGATCATACTTGTCATCCTAGCTGCAAGGAAGGCAAGGAGGAAGAAGAGGAAGACTGAAGTACAAGGCTAGCCTATGCAAGAAAAAAAAGACCCTGTATGAAACATAACTAAAGCAGAAAGGGCTAAGGCCAGTGCTCAACTGGAGTGCTATGCAGGCACTGGTAGCTCATGCCTGTATTCCTAACTGCTCAAGAGGCTGAGAACTGAGGATCACAGTTCAAAGCCATGCTGAGCAGATGCATCAAAACAGACCCCTATCTCCAACTACCTACCAAAAAGTTGGAAGCAAAGGCATGGCTCAAGGTGGTAGGTCACCAACCTTAAGCATTTATTTTAAAAAAGGAAAACAACAACAAACCAAGTGTGTTAAGGCCATGAGTTCTAAGTTCAAGCCCAAAAACTTCATTGAATTTAAGGCCCAAATAACAGTAACAACAAAGACCCAAAGTATTTTTTTTTTTTTTTTTTTTGGCCAGTGCTGGGGCTTGGACTCAGGGCCTGAGCACTGTCCCTGGCTTCTTTTTGCTCAAGGCTAGCACTCTACCACTTGAGCCACAGCGCCACTTCTGGCCGTTTTCTGTATATGTGGTGTTGGGGAATTGAACCCAGGGCCACTAGGCCATATCCCCAGCCCCAGACCCAAAGTATTGTCTTAAGAAATTTTGTTAGAATCAACAAATATTTTCATGGTATTTAATTCCCTTAGCCACTTCCAGAAACTCTATTGCCAACACACGATAAAGTGACCAGTTTCTCACTGCATAAGGAGCAATATTTATTGTGTTGGAGAGAAGAAAAATCTAGAGCTCAAATGTGACTTGGGGGTGAGGAGGGAGGAAAGAGCATGAAAGCACCTAAAAATGTATAATCAAAAAGAACCCAACATGCCTGGCCAAACTAACAACTGTCCAACACTAACAGACTTCACAGCGTTGTACACCCTAAATAAGGAGGTTCTTAGACAAGTTTATCTTTTCATTCATTCAACAAATATTTACCCAAGGCTAAATTAAGTACCAACCTCCTTGCCGAGCAACATAGTGACCCCAGGCTCTTGCCCCAGTTCCATGGAACACCACCTAAGGAGGCTCCCAAAATGTGGGAGGGAGCAGTGTTTCTTTCTGCTGCGTTAAATCACCTGAGGGCATCACGCCTGAATGTTTACACAAAGGGGGTTTTGGTGGACGTGGATTCAAGCAGTAGAGCACCAGACTAACACAAGCAGGAGCCTCTGAGTTCACTCACCCCCGAAGTAACAACACAGGTGCGGTGCTGTACATACATCCCCACAACACTGGTTTTAAAACACAACAGGTTAATAAGCCAAGCTTTGAAAAACACACACACACACACACACACACACACACACAAAACTCAGAACAACAACAAAAAGAAAAACACAGATTCAGCAGAATTTAAATTCCAAAGTGGAAGGGGCAGAAATTTCACCAAATGGGGGTAAAACATTAGGAATAAAGGTGCTCTAATACTAAAGGCCTCACGGAATCGCAACAACACGAAGTACTTAGCACCATTAATTAACTCTTTGTACTCGGGCTACACACATCACCCAAAAGTTACGATGAAGTAAAAACCGTCCTTTTGAAGGGGAGAGGAAAGAAAAAACAAAACAAAACCCCGACCCACACACAGTCGATCGGTACTGCCAGCAATGCTATCCAGGAGCATGGCAGAATCCCACTGCGACCAACTTCCGAGGACGACCGTCCGCAGTCCCTGCCACACCACACGACAGCTAACGAGAAACCTGGGTTACCCCACGACCTGCCAGTCCCGTCCCCCACCCCGAACAAAATGTGATCTGCTTTTCTTTTTTTCCTTCCCCCCCCCCTTTTTTTTTTTTTGAACCTCTAACTGGAACGCGGCTAACAAAAGAGGAGCGAGAGCTTCACGCCCGGCGAGCTGGCCGCGCTCCCGCGGCCCCGGCGCAGCGGCGCGGGCCGAGGCTGCCCACCCACGTGCGTGGGCTCGGGGCCGGAGGTGGAGGGGGGGGGAGAGGCAGGGGGTCCTGGGACCCCCGGGGCGGCCCGCGGGGGCGTGGCGAGCCCGGCGCCGGCCTTTGTTGTCCCTCGTGGCGCGCGGGGGGGAGGGGCGGCCCGCGAGGCCCGCCGCCTCCTCCCGCCTCTGCCCCCCACCCCCCTTCGCCGACCCCCCGGCGCGCGGCCTCCCGCCGCCGCCGCCGCCGCCGCTCCCGCCGCGGCCCCCGCCTCCTCACGGGCGCGCGGGAACTCACCTTCTTGTAGTGCTTGCCCAGCCAGACCCGCACCGAGTCCAGCTGGGACACCGTGTCCGGGCTCTCCCAAAACTTGCTCGCCGGCCCGCCGTCCTTCCGCCGATAAATGGCCAGACCCGCCGCCGCCGCCGCGCCCCCCGCGCCCGCCGCCGCTCCCGGCCCGCCTCCCGCCGCCGCGGCCATCGTCGCCGTCCGTCGTCTCCACAGCCCCGACCCTCGCGGCGTTTCCCGTTCGCGCCCGCGCGCCCGCGCGCGCGTAGCCGCCACCTCCGCCGCCGCCGCCGCCGCCGCCGCCGCCGCCGCCACCGCCGCCCGGGCCCCGCCCAGCCAACCTGCTTCCGGCTCGGCGGACTAGCCCCGCCCCCTCCGGACACCCGCGCTCCAACCGCCGTGGGCTCGCTGGACGGCCTCGCGCATGCGCCACGCGCGCGCGCGCGCGCACCGCCGCCGCTGTGCCCGCCCCTTCCGCCCGCCGCGGCCGCGGAGAGACGCTCGTGCCCACGGCCACTGAGGTCGTCTTTCCCTCCCCGCGCGCGTCTGGCTGCTCCCGGGCTTCGCGGCGTTGAGGCAGTCGCCGACCGTCAGGAGGTTCTCTATCCTTCCGGGGTGTCGCGTTCTAGCCGGGCGAACCCCACGTGCCAGGTCGGATCGAGCGGCCGCGCCTTGGACCCCAGACCACCAAAAAAGAATGTTGGTGAACGTGCTCGAAGCTCCGAGCCTCTCGGGTTTCACGTACTTCCCCGCCCCTCCTGGCTCCCGCCGCGGCAGCACCGGACCCTCCGCGCGAACCCCGGCGTGTCCGCGACCTCCCCGGGCCCGCTGCACCGTGCCGACCCAGGGAAATCACGTGCGAGAACTAGCACTGGCGACTTCCTCAGGTGGATAGCTTTTCAGAGAAAAGCCGAGAAAGCCCGATCCCTTGCCTGGGCAACCTGGAGTGGCTTCCTGTAGCCCATTCGACCATCTCGATCGAGCTAGTGACTATGGGTGCGTCCCTTGGGGCTGGATACCAGAGCTGTCATCTAACACGGGCTCAATGACTAGGTGACTAGCGGCCTGCCATACAGACAGGAAGAACTTGACCAGAATGAGGATGGCCGTCATGGAGTTATGAACGTGACACTGTATTCATCCCCTGAGAACAAGCAAAGTGACAAAAGGCTTGTAAGGAATGCTGATGAGTTCTTCAATGAGTAAAATATGATGAGAGGGGAAAGGGCATTCAGGACACCGAACAAATAACGGGTATGGAATTAGGAAAGGCTGTTTGGTGCAAGGCCATGAGTAAAAAAGGAGGTAATTGTATTGTGGCAGTAAGCAAAAAAAAAAAAAAAAGTGTTGGTTTTTTTCCCCCCTGTGCAGGACCTGGAAGCGTCAACTCAGGGCCTGGGCACTGCTCCTAGGTGTTTTTGTTCAAGGCTAGCAGTCTACTACTGGAACTACAGCGCACGTTCCTACCTTTTGATGGTCTGATGGTCTTGCAAACTTTCCCGGCTCAGCTATCAGCCTCCAGAGTAGGATTACAGGTGTAAGACAAGAGCCTGGCTCTCTCCTGTATTTTTTAAATTGTTATGAAGTACAAAGGAATTAAAGTTCCATAAGTCTGGTAGTGAGTACCATGCTTCTTGGATATTGTCACCCCTTTCTTCCCTTTCCTCCGTTTTCCCCTTTGCATCCCTACACACAAGTTGCATAATTCATTCTTTACATAGTATACTGAATATGACTGCATTTGTTCACCCTTCCTCCATTCCAGTTTCCCCTTTTGTTCCCCTCCACCCCCATCCACCAAAAAACCCACAAAATCAAACATCAAGCCATTTTCTGGAATTCGTTTTGATAAATAGTACTTTAGATGTTCAGAGGAGTTACCCCCTTAGGGCTCCTCTCCTATATTTATCATCCAGTAGTCAGTTGTTGAGGTGCCTGATCCTCAAATCTTAACCTCAGGCATGAACCACTGATGCCCTGACTATACAAAAACCCTGGGCAATTCTAGCTGCAACGATACCTGACATTTGAAGATCACAATTCAAAGCCAGCTTGGACAGGAAGTCTATGAGACTTTTCTTCAATAAACTACTCAGAAAAAGCTGGAAGTGGTGTGTGGCTCAAGTAGTAGACTGCTAGCCATATGCAAAAGCAAAAACAACAAAATAAATCTTAGGGACAGCACCAGGGCCCTGAGTCCAAACCCCAGAACTTGCAAAAACTAAATAAATAAAACTCAGCTGGGTGTTGGTAACTCATTTCTGTAATCCAAGCTACTCAGGAAACGGAGGTCTTAGGATTCTGGTTTAAAGCCAGCAGGAAAAGTCTGAGATTGGTATCTACAATTAATCACAAAACTCTGGAAGTCCACTATGGCTCAAGTGGTGGAGTGCTAGCCTTGAGCAAAAGAGCTCCAGGACAACACTTAGGCCCTACATTCAAGCTCCATTATTGGCACAAATATAGAGCCAAGAGCCAGTGGTTCATACCTGTAATCCTAGCTGCTCAGGCAACAGATCTGAGGATTCTGGTTCAAAGCTAGCCCAGGCAGAAATTTTATGAGACTCTTATCTCCAATTACCTACTAAAAATAAATAGAATAATTCTGGAAGCTCACTACAAATGAGTTTTTATTAATCCAACCTACATAGCTGTATAACCACATCTTGTTGGAGAATTTTGTACTATTAAAAGGGATTTCACAAGGGTGAATGTTTTCAAAATAGATTGTCCGGAAGTGGCACTGTGGTTCAAGTTATAAGCGCTCCAGCCTTGAGCTGAAGAGCTCAGGGACAATGCCCAGGCCCAAAGTTCAAGCCCTATGAGTGACAAAAAAAGAAAAAAAAAGATTGTCAGCAAGTATGAAAATAGAACAGTGAAATTTTTTTATTTTCTTTTTTTTTTAATTAATTGAACATAAATTTTTTTACAAGGTGTTGTGCAAAGAGGGTGCAGTTACATAGTAGGGCAGTGTGTACATTTCTTGTGATATCTTACAACCTGTTTTCCATCCCTTGTCTAGGTCAGGTAGACACATATGCAATATACAATGTATCAAGGACATATACAGTGTTCACAGACTTGGTCTCTACTGTCTCTCCGTCTCCCTTTGTTAACAGTCATATATCAGGGAGATCATGCCCCTTTGTTTTCTGTGTTCTAGGCTTGTCTCACTCAACATTATTTGTTCGAGTTCTGACCATTTCCCTGCGAATAAAAATATTTCACCATTCCTAATCGCTATGTAGTATTCCATTGTGTATAAGTACCATATTTTTTGGATCCATTCGTCTGTGGAGGGGCATCTGGGTTGTTTCCATATTTTGGCTATTGTGAATTGTGCCACGATAAACATGGAAGTACAAATGTCTTTTTGATATCTTGGGTTTTGCTGTTTAGGATAGATGCCTAGGAGTGGTATGGCTGGGTCATAGGGTAGGTCTATATTGAGCTTTTTGAGAAACCTCCATACTGTTCTCCAAAGTGGTTGTACTAATTTGCACTCCCACCAACAATGGAGAAGGGTTCCTTTTTCCCCACAGCCCCTCCAGCATTTGTTGTTTCCTGAGTTCAGAGTATAGGCCATTCTAACTGGGGTGAGGTGGTATCTCAGGGTTGTTTTTATTTGCATTTCCTTTACTAGCAGGGATGTTGAGCATTTCCTCATGTGTTTCTTTGCCATTTTTATATCTTCTCTTGTGAAGTCTCTCTTTAGCTCTTTTGCCCATTTCCTAATAGGTTTATTGGGCTTGGAGGGGCTTAGTTTTTTGAGTTCTCTAGATCAGTGAAATCTTTTGAAACTGCCAAGCAGCCTGTTTTTGTATGCAAAACTTAAAAAGACAGTGCCTGGTGCTTGTGGTTTATACCTGTAATCAGCTATTCAGGAGGGTGAGATCTGAAGATCAAGGTTCACAGTTAGCATGGGGAAAGTCTATGATACTTTTGTCTCCAATTAGCTACCAAAAAAGCTGGAAGTGGAGGTTTGGCTCAAGTGGTAGCACTGAAGCCTTGAGCAGAAAGCTCAGGATAGTGCCCAGGTCCTGACACAATAATATGCATGCTGAACCAGACAGGTTAGTGAAAACCTATGGTTCCAACTTCTTCCCAGGGAGCTAAAATGGGAGGACTCCCTCCACCCTTTTTTGGTAGGTTGTGGGGCTTCAACTCAGGGCCTGGGTGCTGTCCAGTCTTTGGGTGGTTAACTGGAGATAAGAGTCTCACAAGGACTTTTCTTCCTGGGCTGGCTTCAAACTGATCCTCAGATCTCAGCCTCCTGAATGGCTAGGATTACAGGCATGAGCCACCAGAGCCCAGCAGAAGGACCCCTTGACAGTATTGGAGGAGGCCTCAAGTAACCAAGTAATAGTAATATGCATGCTGAAGTGTTTAAAGGCAAAGTACACCTTTCACCCAGTTTTAGAAATATACCCCCTTAAAATATAAGTAAAAATTGTAAAAGCTGAGTGATAAGAGTTATTTAATCATTACAAAGTTTTAGCTAGAGGCTGGGAAGGTGGCCTAGTGGTGGAGTGCTTGCCTAGCATGCATGAAGCCTTGAGCTCCATTCCTCAGCACCACGTAAACAGAAAAAGCCAGAAGTGGCACTGTGGCTCAAGTGCTAGAGCACTAGCCTTGAGCTGAAGAGCTCAGGGACAGTGCCCAGGCCCTGAATCCAAGCAACAAGACTGGCAAAGAAAAAATTTAGCTAGAGACCTGTGGCTTCATGTCTATAATCTGTGCTCAGGAAGCTAAAATCTGAAGAATCAAGGTCTCTCAAAAATATCCAGCCTAGCGGCAAGAGTACCTGCCTCGGATATACAAGGCCCTAGGTTCGATTCCCCAGCACCACATATACAGAAAATGGCCAGAAGCGGCGCTGTGGCTCAAGTGGCAGAGTGCTAGCCTTGAGCAGGAAGAAGCCAGGGACAGTGCTCAGGCCCTGAGTCCAAGGCCCAGGACTGGCCAAAAAAAAAAAAATATATCCAGCAAAATTCTGAAGGTGTGGATCAAATGGTGAGCAAACAAGCTACAGGTACCTCAGTTCAAAACCTGGTTCATAAGAAGGATTGTTGCGGGCTGGGGATATGGCCTAGTGGCAAGAGAGCTTGCCTCGTATACATGAGGCCCTGGGTTCGATTTCCCAGCACCACATATACAGAAAACGGCCAGAAGTGGCGCTGTGGCTCCAGTGGCAGAGTGCTAGCCTTGAGCAAAAAGGAAGCCAGGGACAGTGCTCAGGCCCTGAGTCCAAGGCCCAGGACTGGCAAAAAAAAAAAAAGGATTGTTGCTTTGGCTTTGGCTGGGGTATAAAGCCGTTATTGTGCCTAGGCTTTAATGGGATATGAGTCAAGGGTTTTTTGTTTTGTTTTTGGACTGCTGGTCCAGGGACTTGAACTCACATCCTGGGTGCTGTCCCTGAGTTTTATTGCTCAAGGCTAGCTCTACCACTCAAGCCACAATTCTACTTTCAATGTTCTGTGGTTCACTGGAGATGACTCTCAGACTTTCCTTCCGTGGCTGGCCTCTAACCTATCTAAGATGTTAAGTAGCTAAGATTACAGGTATGAGCCCCTCAGCACCCATTAAAAGTTGGTGGGTTTTTGTTTTGTTTTGCTGGTCCTGAACACTGTCTCTGGTTTCTTTTTGCTCGAGGCTAGCACTGAAGCAGCTTACAACGCCACTTTGTCTGTTTATGTGGTGCTGGGCTTCATGTATGCTAGGCAAGCACTTCACCACTAAGGCCCACTCCCAGACCCTGAAGTTAAATGTTTAGGAATGTCTACATTACCCTTGTTTCTTTGGCAGGAAGCTAAGTGCTCCCGTCTCCCCTCCATCTTCTAGCTCTTGTAGTAAAATTTAGTATGTCTGAAGTTTTTTTTTTGTATATTAACTGTGTTGTGGTATTTAACAATATATAATTTAAATATATAATGATAGTATGTAAACTGTGATTGAATAAAGTTTGAGATGTTACTGATTTAATTAAAAAGGTTATAGGGTAATGGATGGAAGAGATAAAGGAGATTAATCAATAGTCTTTGGGGTGAAAAATCAACATAAAACCATCATACATTGCTGTATGTTAAAAACTTGACTGTAAGTCAAATGTTAGTGGCTCGTGCCTTTTTTTTTTTTTTTTTTTTTTTTTTTGTCGATTGTAAGGCTTGAACTCAGGGGCCTGGGCACTGTTCCTGAGCTCTTTAGCTCAAAGCTATCACTCTACCACTTTGAGCCACAGCTCCACTTCTAGTTCTTTGTTATGTTTTTTGCCAGTCCTGGGGATTGAATTCAGGGCTTGAGCACTGTAGTCCTTGGCTTCTTTTTGCTCAAGGCTAGCACTCTACCACTTGAGGGACAGCGCCACTTCTGGCTTTTTCTATATTGTGGTGCTGAGGAATCAAACCCACAGCTTCATGTATATGAGGTGAGCACTTTACCACTAGGCCATATTCCCAGTCCCTTCACTTCTAGTTCTTGAGTGGTCAATTGGAAATAAGAGTTTCATGGCGACTTTTCTGCCCAGATTGGCATCGAACTGCGATCATCAGAGCTCAACTTCTTGAGTAGGATTGCAGGTACAAGCCAGAGGCACCCAGCTATGCCTGTAATTCTAACTAGTCAGGAGCCTGAGATCTAAGGATTTCAGTTCAAAGCCAGCCTTCTTTCTAATTAACCAGCACTAAGTCAGAAGTAGAAATGTGGCTCAAATGGTAGAGTTGCTAGTTTTAATCCAAAAGGTAAGGGACAGAGCCCAGGCCCCTGAGTTCAAGCCTCAAAACAAGCACAACAATAATAAAACACTGGATTTGAAAACCCTAACAGGGCTGGGATTGTGGCTCAGTGATAGAGTGCTTGCCTAGCATTCATGAAGCCCTGGGTTCGATTCCCCATTACCATAGAAACAAACAAAAAAAAAACAGAACTGGAGCTTGGCTCATGTGGTAGAGTGCTAGCCTTGAGCAATGGAAGCTCATGGACAGTGCCCTGGCACTGAGTTCAAGACCTGGGACTGGCAACACACACACACACGTAACAGCCAACCTCACAGGCCTCTATTCACATTTTTAAAAGATGTTAGATTACTAGTCTCTGATAATCCAAGAGCAACAAATATTTGTCATTATAAGCTCTATGTCAAATAATTATGATAACGGATTTTAGCCCAAAGAAAGTTCAGTGATACATACTATGTAGTGCATGAATGAATAAATGAAGAGAAATGCTCCTTTGTGGTAAAATACCAATTTTTATTTTTGGTGCAAGTTCTGGGGCTTGAACTTGGGGTTTGGGCACTGTCCCTGAGGTATTTCGCTCAAGGCTAGTGCTCTACCACTTAACCACGGCTTCACTTTTGTAAAATGCCACCTGTTAAATGTAGGGAAAAAAATGAATTTAGCTGGGATGTAGTTCCCATAGTAGAACACTTGACTAACATCTTAACATGCCGAACGCACAAAACAAAGCATTTTTGGCAAAACAAAACAAAGCTACCTTTCTCCCAATGTAAAAGAACAATACCCCTGCAAGATAAGATGATGAAAGATTACTTATGTCCTATACCGCCCCCCAGTGGTTAGTAGGTTACATTTCAAATTAAAAATCACCAGAAAGCACGGACGGCTGATCAGAATTCCCTGGTGTGAAAGGAGTCTCAGAGACTTTCTTGCCCTTGATGGCTTTGGACTGTGATCCTCAGATCTCAGGCTCCTCAGTAGCTAGGATGACAGGTGTGAGGCCCCCAGCACCTGGCTTCTTTTTTTTTTGAAACAGGATCTCACTGTTTCCCAGTGGATATCAAA
Source organism: Perognathus longimembris pacificus (assembly GCF_023159225.1). Classification (NCBI taxonomy): domain Eukaryota; kingdom Metazoa; phylum Chordata; class Mammalia; order Rodentia; family Heteromyidae; genus Perognathus; species Perognathus longimembris. Next base: position 9,845,382 of record NC_063186.1, on the reverse strand, counting down.
TTCCTGGGTTCAAATGATCCTTGTGCTTCAGCCTGCTAATAAGCTGAGAACAAGTGTAAACTACTTTGTTTGTTTGGTTTTGTTGTTATTTTTGAGTTCAAGTCCTAGGGCTTGAACTCGGGGCCCGAGCACTGGCTTCATTTTGCTCAAGGCTAGCACTCTGCCACTTGAGCTACTGTGCCACTTCCGGCTTTTTCTATACTTGTGGTGCGGAGGAATCGAACCCAGGTATGAGACGAGCACTTTACCATTAGGCCATATTCCCAGCCCCACAAGTGTAAACAACTGTGACTATATATTTGGATGCACTGTTACCATCTTATAGGCATCTTAATTACTCTTTATTTTTTCTTTGCATCTCCTTATTTCCCCTCTATTGCCTTCTATTCGATAGTTTTATTTTCACTGGCTTGGAAAGCATGACTATTTCTCTTTTATTAGTTACACTAACTTTTTTTGGTACACATTAAATAAAATTGTAACAAAATCTTGAGTGTCTTCTTTTCTCCTCTATTCTTTTGAACTGGGCTTGAACTCAGGGCCTCTCGACTTTCTCGAATGTTAAGTCTGTGACTTTACCACTTGAGCCATACCTTTACTTCTTTTTACTTTTTGTTATTATATAGGTGAGGTACAAAGGTACAGCCTCATAAGTGAGGTAAAGAGTACGTTTCTTTTTTGGACAATGCCACCCCTTCCATCACTCTCTACTTATTTTTTGTTTTGTTTGTTTTTTGGCCAGTCCTGGGCCTTGAACTCAGGGCCTGAGCACTGTCCTGGCTTCCTTTTTGCTCAAGGCTAGCACTCTGCCACTTGAGCCACAGCGCCACTTCTGGCCGTTTTCTATGTATATGTGGTGCTGGGGAATTTAACCCAGGGCCTCAAGTATACGAGGCGAGGCAAGCTCTCTTGCCACTAGGCCATATCCCCAGCCCCTCTCTACTTATTTTTTGCTGGCTAACAGGGCATAAGAGTCTCAGATTTTTCTGCCTGAGCTAATTTCAAATCAAAATCCTCAGATCTTTGCTTCCTGAGTAGCTAGGGTTTCAGGCATGAGCCACAAGTGACTGGATTTGAGTTAGTGTCTTCACCTTCCTGGATAAGCTCTATAAGAGTTATTCTGGCTCAAGGAAGAAGATTGATTCTATTCTCTTATGTCAGAAAAAGAAGCCACAAAGTGCAAACCACGAGGGGAGTCTCGAACTTTTATGAGAATGTAACTGCCAAGCCATCTTCCTTGGAAACTGATGAAAAGACCTACTAAAAATAGAAAGTGGATGGACTGAGAATATGGCCTAGTGGCAAGATTGCTTGCCTCATATACATGAAGCCCTGGGTTCGATTCCCCAACACTACATATATAGAGAAGGCCAGAAGTGGCGCCTGTGGCTCAAGTGGCAGAGTGCTAGCCTTGAGCAAAAAGAAGCCAGGGACAGTGCTCAGGCCCTGAGTCCAAGGCCCAGGACTGGCAAAAAAAAAAAAAAAAAGCGGATAACTTTGGTCCTCAAAGTAACAATTGAACAGCCAAGAATAATATTTCTGAGAACTGCAGGACCTTGGGACTTCCTAAAAGTCCCAAAGAGCTCAGGTTGCTACTAGGCTCCTTGTTTCTAGTTCTACATGGCTCAGCGAAGACCACTCCTGATCTTTCCTAGTTCTTTACCTTGGACCACCATCTCAGGGCTCTCAACTCTGTTTCAGACTAAACCTCCGCTTCCCATCCCCCTTGGAGAACCTGAGTTCACTAGCTGTGATGAATCCGGGCAACGTGTGTATTTTACTGGGGCGGGGGTGGGGTGGGGTGGTAAGTGTGGGGAGGGGAGGGGGTGTCTCACTCCAAGGCCTCAGAAAAAACACGCCAGGGCAGCTCTCGACCATGGAGGTCGACCTCTGCTTTTTCTCGTTTCCAACTGTGAACTTGTGATCCAGCCTCAAGACTGCCCCGAGTGGTGTCCACGAAGGCGGATTCCGCTAAACCCCCCACTTGGCCTCCTCCAGGAGCGCTAATCCCCTCTCTCCGGAGCCGTGGGGAGGCGGGGAAGAGGGGGGCGGGGGCGGAAGAGGCCACGACGACGACCTGCAGACCCGCCTCCCCCCGCGGACACCCCATCCTCCCCCCACAGCGTTCGCTCGTACGACGCTCACCTCCCATATAAAAAAAAAAAAAAAAAGAGATTTTTGTCACAAGAGGCCTAAACGCCAGACGGGGACCTGCCGTCCAGAGGCGCGGGGCCACGAGCGGTGGCGAGAGACGGGAGAGAAACCAACGTGCAGCACCATCGTCCTGGCTCAGGCTTCTGAACTTGATACTCCCGGGAGCCGCAGGCGCGAAAAAGAAAAAAAAAAAAAAACACAAAAAAAGCCCTTCTTGGCTCCGGCACAATCCCGAGGCTGAAGTTCCCGTGAGAACCGTGGCGGGCGGAAAGCCCAATGGCGGCCCCGCCCCGCCGCGCCCCGCCCCCGAGAGCGGTTCGCGCGCGCGTTTCCGCGACCTCGCCGGAAGTCCCGCCCACCGCTCCCGCCGTACCCTTTTTGAGGGGGGAGGGATGCCCAGACCCGGGACTGGAAGGTGAAGAGGGGGTGTCTACCGCGTCGACAGCCTCGGGAGACCTCAAATAATCCGTGCCGGCGTATCCGCTTTGCAGTTGGAGAAACGGCGTCGCGCACGGGGCGGGCGTCGCGGGGAGCGGAGCTCCCCGGATGGCCGGCGGAGGCTTCCGCTACGGGACCCGGAAGGGGTCGCGCTGTCGCTGATGGGAGTTGTAGTCCGGCCGTGGTTGGGGGGGGGCCAGCGGCTCATGCGCCGTGCACCGAGGCTTGTTTCACATCTGTAACAACAGGTGAATTGGGCTTTTTATTCTCCCTTTTCGTGCCTCCCCCCCGTCCTGGAGGAGCCTGCTGTAGCCGGGGGTGGGGGTAGTGGTCAGCACGAGGAAGGGGGTCCGGGTCCGCCCGCCAGGCTTGCGGAGAGGAGGGCGGAGGAGCTGGCGGGCCCGAGGAGCAGGCCGGGCATCCTAGGCCTGCCTGGGAAACCGGCCTGGCCGAGCCTTGGGCAACCAGGCCTCGGCCTGCTGTTGCCATGGAGCCCGGGCGAGGGCGGGGGCCGGACCGGTCCGGCGGGGCGGTCCTCGCTGTGCCCGGGGCTCTGCCAGGGCCATCGGAGCGGCCCGCTTCACGGGCGCACCGACGCCTTCGCCTCTGGGGATGCTCCGTTTCCTCCGGGCTGGGCCTGGAGGAAGTGTTTCGACTGCCCCGAGACCTTTTGTCTGCCCCTCCTCCTTTGAGCCCTGGACCGTTCGTCCGGAGAAAGACACACACACACACACACACGCACGCACGCCTGATGCATCGTAGCCCTTCTGATTTGCCCCCCCCCCCCCCCCATTGCACCGACCTTGTTAACTGGGGGAGGCCAAAGGGATGAAATGTTCTTTGTTCGCTGCTGGTGACTTGCCCAATTTTGCAGGGAAGACCTTGTGCATGTTGGGTCCTTTGTTTGTAGTGAACTGGAGTCTCAGGGGTCCTCAGATTTTCCCCCTAAGCTTGGAGTATGGCGAGCCGCGTGCTTTTTCTAGCTACTCCTCTTGGAACGATATTGAGCACATCATTGAGATTTTTGCAAGGTGGACACCGTGTTGAGCTTTATAAACCCCAGTCCTTGCAGGTTCACTGTAGCAGGTCTCTTGCAGGCTCTCCACCCATTCTTAGTTGCTGCCCAACTGGCTAGAAGAGGTTATCTGATGGTGTCCCTTGTAGTTTCTTGAAAGGCCTTGACTCACATCTTGTAATTTACCCTTAAATCTCAGCGTCTTGGCGTTTCCAAGGAGGGAGGCCTCTAATTTATGGAGTATTTGGGGTCGGTGTGAGAGCTTGTGTGCATTTACATCCTTTGCATTTTCTGTCTTGCTAGGTTGTCTTCTTAGTGGCCCAAGATACTGTCTGTTCGTATGTTCTATGTAGCTACAACCCAAAGTTTTATCCACTGGCAGACTTTTTTTTTTTGCCAGTCCTGGGCCTTGGACTCAGGGCCTGAGCACTGTCCCTGGCTTCCTTTTGCTCAAGGCTAGCACTCTGCCACTTGAGCCACAGCCACTTCTGGCTGTTTTCTATATACGTGGTGCTGGGGAATCGAACCCAGGGCTTCATGTATAGGAGGCAAGCACTCTTGCCACTAGGCCATATCCCCAGCTCCTACTGGCAGACTCTTGAACCCTTTCAAAACTTGGGAGATGTCAGTATAATTCAGGCATGTGGTGCATTTAGGCTTCCTTGTGGTAGGCCAGAAGTAAAGAAAGAGTAGTTTACTTCTGGCAGGGCAAGTTTTAGAATCACATCACTCAAATGTAGATTTCCAGCCTTTCCTGAGGTAAGTTGTATAACCTTGAGCTTCAATTTTCTTCTCTGGGAAAGTTTTTTGTTTTGTTTTGTTTTTACTTCTAGGGTATTTGCAGGAATGAAATGGGTTAGCCCATGGAAATACTTTGTGAACATAAATGTGATATTCAACATTGAGTTATTGTTACTTCCTCAATCTGGAATAATATTACAGCCCATTTATCTCCTTTAGGTAGATTTATAGTATAGTCATTATGGGCTTAGAAAAATGAAGTTGGGCCAGCTGCAGTTGCTCACACCTGTAATCCTAGCTACTCAGGAGGCTGAGATCTGAACATCACAGTCAAAGCCAACCTGAGCCGAAAAGTTCTCAAGACTCTTATCTCCAATAAACTGCTTAGAAAAAGCCAGAAGTGGTGCTGTGCTATGCCTCAAGTGGTAGAGCTCCAGCTTTGAGCACAAAGAGGGTCAGGAATAGCACCCAGACCCTGTGTTCAGGCCCTAGGACTGGTAAAAAGAAAAATGAAATTGGCTTTGTTTCAGGCTTGGAGGAAGTACTTCTCAGGCCTACATACCTTCCTTTATTTTGACATCCTCTTGGTATATTACAGGTAGTGGGGTAGGATAGCTCACTTTTTTTTTTTTTCCTGGTCCTGGGGCTTGAACTCTTAGCCTGGGCTAGGTCCCTTAGTGCTTGTGGTCAAGGCTACCTTTCTAACACTTGAACACTCCACTGTCAGCTTTTCCTTTTTTTTTCTACTTGAGTCACAGCACTACTTCCAGCTTTTTCTGTGTATGTAGTACTGAGGAATTGAACCCAGGGCTTCATGCCTGCTAGGTAAGCGCTCTACCACTAAGCCACATTCCCAGCCCCTCCACTGCATGCTTTTTGTGGTTAATTAGACGGAACAGTTTCATAGATTTTCCTGACCCGGCTGGATTTGAACTGTGATCCTCCGATCTCAGCTTCCCAAGTACCTAGGATGACAGGCATGAGCCACCAGCGCCCAGCAAACATTCTTGATGGGTCTAGAACAGGTCTTGGTAGGTTTTGAAGCGAGGTTTTAGTGTTTTGTGTGTGTTTTATGCCCTTAACCAAACTTGTTAAGAGTTAGTACATGAAATTCCAGTACATGAAATTCTGTGATTGGTGCAACTTTGTTTCTCTTTGGGGATCACCCATCTAGTGCCCCCTCCCTCCATTGTACTTCCTAGGAGGAGGCCCAGCCTCGTGATGAGGAATAGCAAGGGGAGAATTCAGTTCCAGTTCAAAAGCCTACACAATCTGAGCCTGTTCCTGCGTTTATAAGGTAAGTGCATTTAGCCACGTGTACAGCCTTGCTGGATCTCATTCATGCTCTGCCCTACTGTTAAACCAAAAAGACATGGTTAAAGGCATGTGTTAGTTCCATTTGTGGCTGTCTTGAAAGAGGAATGTCATTCTTCGTCATTAGGAGTCTGTCTTGAAATCATCCCTTATAGTCAGTATACCTAAATTTAAGTTGTGTTTTATTATGTTAAGAAATCTAGCAGGACACCAGTAGCTCATGCCTGTCATCCTAGCTACTCAGGAGGCTGAGATCTGAGGATTGTGGTTCAAAGCCAGCCTAGGCAGAAAAGTCTCCATGAGACTTTCATCTGCAGTTTACCACTCAAGAACTGGAAGTGGCACTGTAGTAGAGCACTAGCCTTGAGCAGAAGGGCTCAGGGACAGTGTCCAGGCCCTGAATTCAAGCCCCAGGACCAACCAAAAAAAAAAAAAAAAAGAAAGAAAGAAATCCTATCCTAATAGCATTTTATTTATCTCTATGTAACTGGAAAAAAACACAGAGGCAGTATTTTGTTTTCATACCACCACATTATTAGGAAGGCAAGTTTCTTTTGAAACTTGGAAATATGTTAGAGCTCTTTATGATACCTTTATGTGAGATAGCTTGTTATCTTGAATATCATACTACCTACATATTTATGCTAGAAAAGAAGATAGTATTTATGAGCATTGATTGACACTGGGGATCAGAGACATTTTAACAGCAAAAGCCAAGAGTCTTATTTCTGAGTAAATTAACTTACAATTTCTTAGCAAGAAAATATTGTTTCTTAATCATCACCTTTAGATGCCTTGTATTTTTAAAATACTCAAGTTTTCTTTAAAACAAGGATCCACAATGATACCCTTTTAAAAAAATTTAAATTTGGATAGGAGTCTGTAGAATGTAACTTCTTAAAATAAATTGTATCCTAATTGCTATTGTATTGACGTTTTCTCTCTGAACTACCATATCTTCACTAATTTCTTCTTTTTTTTTTTTTTTGCCAGTCCTAGGGCTTGAACTCAGGGCCTGAGCACTGTCCCTGGCTTCCTTTTGCTCAAGGCTAGCACTCTACCTCTTGAGCCACAGCGCCCACTTCCAGCCTTTTCTGTGTATGTGGTACTGAGGAATCGAACCCAGGGCTTCTTGCATGCTAGGCGAGCACTCTACCGCTAAGCCACATTCCCAGCCCTGAGCTACCATATCTTATCGGCTGAAATTTCCGGCATCCCTGGGGGAGAGAAGGCTATCAGGGCAGACCTGCTATGGACCTGAAAGATTCAGCCCCAGGTTAGCCTTTCACTCCCCACTTCCCCATAATTTAACTATGAGAGAAAATAATAGTCAGGAATAACCCTGTAGGTACCCAGGAGATGTCTTATAATAGTGGACATTCACCTAATGTGCTAAAACATGGTGTAGATGTATTTATTTATATTGTTATTGATCTATTGTGCCCATCCTGGGGCTTAAACTCAGGGCCTGGGTGCTATCCCTGATATACTTTTGCTCAAGGCTAGTACTCTACCACTTGAGCCTCAGCTCCACTTCTGGCTTTTTGGTGCCTAATTGGAGATAAGAATCTCATGGACTTTCCTGCCTGGGCTGGCTTTGAACCATGATCCTCTGATCTCAGCCTCCTGAGTAGCTAGGATGACAGGCTTGAGTTGCCAGCACCAGGCTGTGTAGATGTTTTTAAACTATGGCTACTAAAAATTATGGCACCTAATCTAATAATATATTGCTTGAACATCTATCTGAGTGTATGTATTTGGGACAAAAATTGTTAAAGTAGAGGTATTTTTGTTGTTTTTTTTTTTCCTATCAGCTTTAGGTATATTCCCCAACTAGATGTACTAATGAGTAAAATGCACCAATATCTTTTGCACGGTGGTGGTAGCCTTTAATTCCAGCACTTGGATAGCTGGAAGGGTCAACAGCTGGTCTACATAGCAAAAACCTGTGTCAAAAGACAAAACAAAAAAGAATTGGGGCTAATAGTTGTGTTTTCACTTAATATTTATGATTATAATTAACAAGTTTGTGAATTCTAATTATGAATTGCTAATTTGTTATTTCTTTGAGACATAGAGGCTCCACCACGGATGGCTTAAAAAGCTGTGTAGGTGTGTGTGTGTGTGTGTGTGTGTGTGTGCGTGTGTGCGTGCGGGTCCTGGGGCTTGAACTTAGGGCCTTGTTACTGACCTTAACACTTGAGCCACAGCTCCCCTTCCAGCTTTTTGCTGGTTAATCGCAGAGAAGAGTCTCCTAGATTTCCCTGCCCAGGGTGGCTTTAAAGGGCGACTCTCAGATCTCAGCCCCCCTGAGTAGCTAGCATTGCAGGCCTGAGCCACCAGTTCCTCCCTTACCCCCCCAAAAAAAAACCCACCTTTTTTTTCCCCCAAATCTTTAAACAATTACTTTTGGATGTTATTATTCCAATCTTAAACAGTGGGAAGAAGAAAGCTCTCAATTAGAAAGAAGTAAGTACATGTAATTAATTGAAAGCAGAGCTCAGCTTCTCATCCTTAAGACCGAGGAGCTGGGGCTGGAAAGGTAGCCAAGTGGTAGAGCATGCATGAAGCCCTGGGTTCGATTCCTCAGTACTACATAAATAGAAAAGGCCCGAAGTGGTGCTGTGACTCAAGTGGTAGAGTGCTAGCCTTGAGCAAAATGAAGCTCAGAGTTCACGCCCCAGGAGTGGGAAAAAAAAAAAAAGAGATTGGGGTGCTGTTGTGGGTGGAGCCCCCTAGTGAAGAGCTTCATTTTTTTTCTCTCTCTCTCATCTTCCTTACAATTCTGTTATTGAAAATCTTCTGTGAATTCTTAGAACAGGAATATTAACTGTTGCCTTTTGACCGTCCTTCTTAGGATTCCAGCTTTCCCTCTTGGCCAGACATGTTCAGCCTGGACTCATTCAGAAAAGGTAAGAATGTAATGATGCCTCCTCTCTGTGATCCCCAGCTGTGACTCCTGTGAACTTCCTTTACTATCCCATAGTTCTTTGATCCTTTCAGAGGTGGCTTTTCAAAGCCCTTCCCTTGCTTTGCATGCATAACTTCTGCCTCCTCTTACCCTGCTTTTTTTTGGGGGGGGTTGCCAGTCCTGGGGCTTGGACTCAGGGCCTGAGCACTGTCCCTGGCTTCTTTTTGCTCAAGGCTAGCACTCTGCCACTTGAGCCACAGCACCACTTCTGGCCGTTTTCTATATATGTGGTGCTGGGGAATTGAACCCAGGGCTTCATGTATTCCAGGCAAGCACTCTTGCCACTAGGCCATATCCTCAGCCCTTGTCTTTTTTTTTCTAAGCTGGTATTTTCCATCATCTGCTTCATGAATCTTTTCCTGACTCTCTTGACTAGATACAATTTTTCTATAACTTACCTTAGTAACATATCCGTGACAACCTGTGATTAGTCTATGCCAAATTCATTCATTCATTTTCTTATGTTTTTGTCACTCATGGGGCTTGAACTCAGAGCCTGCGGTACTGTCCCTGAGCTTTAAGGCTAACGTTTTACCATTTTGAGCCACAGTACCACTTCTGGTTTTCTGGTGGTTAATTGGACATAGGATTCTCACAGACTTTCCTGCCTGGGCTGGCTTAGAACCATGATTCTCAGATCTCAGCCTCCTGAGTAGCTGGGATTACTGTCTTGATCCTCTGGTACCCAACTAAATTCTTTTTTTGTGTGTGCCGGTCCTGGAGTTTGAACTCAGCACCTGGGCATTGTCTCTGAGCTTTTATGCTCAAGGCTAGCCTTCCACCACATGAACCACAGCTCCACTTCCAAATCTTTTGGTGCTTAATTGGAGATGAGAATTTTGAAAATTTTTTAACTGCCTGGACTAGCTTTGAACCGTGATCCTCAGATCTCAGTCACCTGAGTAGCCAGGTTTACAGGCGTGAGCCACCAGTGCTCAACCCAAATTCTCTTTTTACAATATTGGATCAGAAGCTCCCTGTATCCAGGGCTTGTTGTGCTGTTTTATTGTCTATAGTACCTGTCTGAGCATTTTGTACATGATAAACCTCAGTAAACACTAGCGGAAGTGTATATGGTGATTATCAGTGCATCATATGAACTCGGACAAGTCTTGAACTTAGTGGTCCGTAGCAGAGGACATGAGGAGGCTGCATAATCTACTGCAGAGTCATGCTGGAACTAAGCTATAGGGAAGAATTCAGGATATATTTAAGGGCTGGGAATGTGGCCTAGAGGTAGAGTGCTTGCCTCACATCCATGAAGTCCTGGGTTTGATTCCCCAGCACCACATATATAGAAAACGGCCAGAAGGGGCACTGTGGCTCAAGTGGCAGAGTGCTAGCCTTGAGCAAAAAGAAGCCAGGGACAGTGCTCAGGTCCTGAGTCCAAGCCCCAGGACTGGCACAAAAAAAAAAAAAAAGGATATATGTAACGCGAAATGAAATACCTTGTGAGAATTTCAGGAGCCCAGATCTTGAGGAGTTTGTGTGTCTTGAACAAAAGCATGGCTTCAAGGGAATAAAGAGTAAAACTCCTGTCCTATACTGAAACTGACGCAAGTTTGAGCCTCTCTCTGAACTTGCTGTACTCGGGCTGGGAATATGGCCTAGTGGCAACAGAACTTGCCTTGTATACATGAAGCCCTGGGTTCGATTCCCCAGCTCCACATATATAGAAAACGGCCAGAAGTGGCGCTGTGGCTCAAGTGGCAGAGTGCTAGCCTTGAGCAAAAGGAAGCCAGGGACAGTGCTCAGGCCCTGGGTCCAAGGCCCAGGACTGGCAAAAAAAAAAAAAAAAAAAAACTGAACTTGCTGTACTACTAAATAATAACCAGGCTAGCATGTCCAGAGCTTTAGATTAAATAGGCTCTCCCGATTGTGTCTCCCGATTGTGTCTCCCTGCCATGTTATGTTACTAGATGCCTAGGAACCACTGGCCAGGTGTTACTGTATAAATTTGGAATGGGCTAGGCTGGGAATGTGGCTTAGTGGTAGAATGCTTGCCTAGCATGCATGAAGCCCTGGGTTCAATTCCCCAGTACCACATAAAGAGAAAAAGCCCAAAGTGGTGCTGTGACTCAAGTGGTAGAGTGCTAGCCTTGAGCAAAAAGAAGGATAGGGACAGTGCTCAGGCCTTGGGTTCAAGCCCCAGAAAGGAAGGAAGGAAGGAAGGAAGGAAAGAAACTTGGAAATGGGGCCAGAAGGAGGGATAGATGGATGTTCCAGGGTTCAGAGCAACCTCTTTAGTACCTCTATTTGTTTTCATGGTGCTTGAAAACATTACTTTCTGGAACTGAAAGTTAGGCTCAAGTGATTTAGTGCCAGCCAAGTGAGAGAGCAAGAAGCCAAATTTCCATGCCCGAGTACCAGCATACACACATATATAAGCATATACAAATACATATTTTGTTTTTTCTTGTCTTTTGTCAGTCTGGGGCTTGAACTCCAGACCTGGGCCCTGTCCTTGAACTTCTTTTGCTAAGGGCAAGTGCTCTCTACCACTTGAGCCGCAGGGCCACTTTTAGTTCTCGAGTGGTTAACTGGAGATATGAGTTTCACCAACATTCCTGAAGGGGCTGGCTTTGAACCCCTATCCTCATATTTCAGCCCCCTGAGTAGCTAGGATTACAAGTGTGAGCCACCAGCACCCAGCTTCACAAATACGTTTTATCATATTTTTCTTTCCTTCTCTTTTTCTCTTTCTCTTTTGGCTAAGAAAGGACAAAACTAAAGGTGAGGTTAGAATGGGCAGCACATTTCTGTTTTGGAGCTGAAAACTCTATTTACCTAATAAGGAGAGAGGTTTGTCACCACTTGTAAAAGGTGTGTTGTTACAAGGATCAGGTGTGTTATACGTGTTAACTGCTTAGAACAAAGCCTGACCCCTCATAAACTCACAATCCGTATTGTCATTAAGAGGCTTTAAACTGTGGGCCTTGATTTGCTATAAGTAAGTATTATGTACTGACTAACAGTCATTTTATCTCACAGAGAACCACTAATCAGAAAGACTGTCTTCAATACTTCCCTTCAGGCAAACCTTTTTTTGGTTGTTGATTATTTTGATTATTTTGGGGTTTGTGGGTTTGTTTGAGTGCTGGTCTTGGGGCTTGAACTCTGGGCCTGGCTGCTGTCCCTGAGCTCTTTTGCTCAAGGCTGGCACTCTGTAAGTTGAGTTACATCTCCACTTCCAGCTTTTGGGTAGTTAATTGGAGATAAGAGTCTCACAGGCTTTCCTGTCCAAGCATGGCTTTGCACTGTGATCTTCAGGTCTCAGCCTCCTGAGTAGCTAGGATTATAGGTATGAGTCACTTCTGCCTGGCTTTATGCCTTCTTCAACTCATGCTTTTCTACCTTTCTATAGAAAACTCAGTGAATGTCTTCAGTTTAGTTCAGGTATTAGAGCTTCTTAAAAATTTACTTTGTAGTCACTGGTAAGTGTTGTTTAGTCTAAATGAATGCATGTGCTTGGAATGGCACTGTTAGAAAAGGAGACAATTCTAGTTAATTGTGGATTTGCTTTTAGCCTCTAGACTTAATCACAATAATTAATGAATCCCTTTGTTGTCCTTCCATAGAGGGAGGGAAAAAATTATCCGAGATGTGGGGACTAAGGTGGCCCAAGTTGAAACCATAGCAAATGCATAGATAGCTACAAAAGTAGAAGTTGGAGCTAGGTGCACGCCTGGCTTCCTAGCTACTCAGGAGGCTGAGATCTGAAGGATCATTATTCAAAGCCAGCCCAGGCAAGAAAAGTCCATGAAACTCTCTATCTCCAATAAACAGCTTAGAAAGCTCGACGTGGAAAGGTGGCTCAAATGGTAGAGTGCTAGTCTTGAACAAAGAAGCTCAGGGACAAAGCCCAGGTCCCTGAGTTCAAGTCCCAGAACTTGCACTAAGAAAAGAGGAAGAAGAAGAAAATGTAGAAGGTGGTGATTGGTTGGGTTTACTTAATGCATTGGCTTTCGGCTTTCAACTATTAAATAAAACTCCCAATGCCAGTCAGCAGCCCTGCTGCCCACCAGCTCCTCACTCTAGGGCAGTCATTTCAGGGCTCTGTAGTATGGGGGTGGGAGGGGGGTGACCACATGTTCTGATACCCTCACTCTCTCCCCCTCCCCCCAGATCGGGCCCAGCACAGACAGCGTCAGTGCAAACTTCCCCCACCCCGCCTTCCGCCCATGTGTGTCAACCCCGCCCCTGGAGGCACCATCTCTCGAGGTAAGGGGGAGGGGGCGTGGCCGCCCGCCTCAGCCCAGGGAGGGGGCGTGGCCGCCAGCCTCAGCCTGGTCCAGGGGTCTGTCTGCCTGGAGGTGGGGGAACGCTGGGTGATGGGGCTGTGGAGCCTCTCTGGAAAATGAGTCGGGGGACGGATGGGGCTCAGCTGAAACCCATGGAGCCCTTGGAAAATTCTGGGCTCTTCACAATCCTCGGTTATAGGGCCTGACCCCCGTAGTCCCCTGGAACACAAGTCGCCCAGGCGTTGTGCATCCGGCACGGAGAACAGTTCAGCTTTCTAGGGATGGCTCTGGCTCTCAAAAGACAGCAGGTCACAAGGAAGATCCCGACCTCTGCCCAGCCAGGTTCCTTCCCTTCTCCCCCTCAGTCCCTCAAAGCACTTTACTGACATTGAAATCCACCTGTCAGGCTTTGGGCAAGGTAAGGCTGTCGTTTTGAGAGGAGAGCATGTCAGCGCCCCCAGATTAGTGACAGCTCAACATCAGGTCACACGGCACCCAGAAACAGGGCTCAGAGCAGCATTTTCTACTCATGAGCATCTTTTTTTTCTTTCCGCTCAGACTGAGATCTTTTCTAGGTCTGCCAACTCTTAGCGTCCCTGGTGACTTGATCTTATTTTATTTTGTTTTTGTCTGATCCGTTGCTCCTGTCAGCCACAGGCTACCTGCTGACACGGAAGGAGCATTATTTTAGCTAATACGATTTTCCTTCTCATCTGGAGACACACAGCTTCTTGGCCCTTAGGCTCTGCCTGTAAAGTGCTTTGAAGGTTTCGAGCTTGGGAAGGGTAGAAGGGCCGGTGCTACTGCCCAATTCCTGCCCTTTGCTGCAATCCGCCCTTACTACTGATGGGCAGCTGTTATAACAGTCCCTGTGTAGACCCTCTGATTCCTTGCCTTAGGTGTTAAATGCCACCCCTTACCATTGCCAAAAACAAGAGTTGATTGCCCTTTTTTTTTTTTTTTTCCTTTCTTAAAATGCCCTGTAACTCGAAAAGGCTGAACGTTGTTAACATTTCCAACATGGCAGGTGAGTGGCTCTGAGACTGTCCCGTTGGGCTTTTGGTAAAGCTGGAAGAGGGTTAGCTGGGGGCACTGCTTGCCTTGCTCCTTCCCTCTTACACCTTAGCCTGCCTCTGATATGATTGTTAGGTCTTTCTGCCCTGTTCTGTCTTCTCTTGCCTGCCTTTCCCTCTTCTTTCTTTCTATTTCTTTCCTTTATTTTTGGCCAGTCCTGGGCCTTGAACTCAGGGCCTGAGCACTGTCCCTGGCTTCTTTTTGTCACTTGAGCCACAGCGCCACTTCTGGCCATTTTCTGTATATGTGGTGCTGAGGAATTGAACCCAGGCTTCATGTACATGAGGCAAGCACTCTTGCCGCTAGGCCATATTCCCAGCCTCTCCCTCTCCTTCTCCCTCTCCCTCTCCCTCTCCTTCTCCCTCTCCCTCTCCCTCTCCCTCTCCCTCTCCCTCTCCCTCTCCCTCTCCCTTTCCCTCCCTCTTTCTTCCTCTCCCTCTCCCTCTCTCCCTTTCTTTCTCTCCTCTTTTTCTCTCTCCTTCTTTCCTCCTTCCTTCTTTCTTTCTCTTTGTCTTTCATTCTTTTTCTTCCTTCCTTCCCTCTCTCTTGCTCTCTTCTTTTCATTATTTGAGACAATCTTTGCTATATCGCCCAGGCTGATTTCAAACTCCTGAGTCAAGTGATCCTTCCGTCTAAGCTTCTTCTTCATCATCATCCTCACCAGTCATGTGGCTTGAACTCTGGGCCTGGGCACTGTCCTTGAGCTCTGAGTTCAAGGCTAGATAGAGCTCTACCACTTTGAGCTTTATAGCTCCGCTTCTGGTTTTCTGGTGGTGTGTTGGAGATAAGCGTCTCCTCCTCAGGCTGGCTTTGAACTGCAATCCTCAGATCTCAGCCTCCTGAGTAGCTAGGGTGACAGGTGGGAGTCACCGGTGCCTGGCTACGTTACCTTTTTTTTTTTTTTTTTTTTGCTGGGATTATCAGGCTCCTGATACTGCCATTCCTACCCCACCCCCACCCCTCAATTCCCCAGAGGCTTCACGGCTGCTATTGCCCTTACGGTGGTGTGTGGCAGGAACCGTTTCTCATGCATTGAAATTAAAAAAAAAAAAAAATCCCCAGAATGGGTGGCCCTTTCTATGAACACAGAGTCCATCAGAGTCAGCATATGGAATTGGAAAAACAAAACCAAAGCTCAAGCTCAAGGGTGAATACATGGAGATAGCCACCTCCATGTGTCTCCACTGTTCCCAGTACACCGCCCGCATCCACTCAGCTCTGAGGCGTGGTGCCGTAGAAAGCCCCAAGGGGTAACAGGATAGCTGCTGTGATTTGGGGGTGGGGGTGGGGGTGTTCTTAATGTGGTAGTGGTTTTCCACCAAGGGGTCTGGAGCTTTCCACATGTGGAACGGAAATGCCGGCAGGTGGGTGACTTAGTAGAGTCATCAAGCAGCCCTCTCACTGATAGATAGGTTGGCTGCTACTTGCTATTCCAGCCAGCCATAAAATAAGCTATTACTGAGTAACTCGCCACAGGTTGGCCAAGCCCCTCAGTAGGTTTAGGTGCTGGTCGTTTCTCTTACTCTCTCCATATGTTATCTGGTTTGCTTCTTCCTATTGCCTGTTCTTGGGGGGGGGGGGGCTTGTTTTATTTTGTAGTTTTGTTTGTGCCAACCCTGGAACTTGAACTCAGAACCTGAGCACTGTCTTTGGGCTTTTTATTTTATTTTTTTCTTTTCAAGACTCTAGCACTTGAGCCACAGCTCCACTTCTGGCATTTTGTTGGTTGGTGGGAAATTAAAAGTCTCACAGACTTTACTGCTCAGGCTAGCTTCAAATCAGTCCTCAGATCTCAGCCTCCTGAACAGCCAGGATTTTAGGCATGAGCCACTGCTACCCAGTTTCTTGGGGGCTTTATTTTAGGTTCTAGGTATTCATATCCTTTGTATTTTAATTGCACCCTGGTAGCTACAACACATGAAGCAGAGCAAGACAATGCTTGATCCTGAAGTTCTCAGAGATGTCTAAGCCAATAAACTCCCATTTTCAGAACTTCCTTCCTTTTTTCACAGGTAAAGGAGATCACTTTCTCTCTCTCAAGAATGTTGGGAAGGGCTGGGAATATGGCCTAGTGGCAAGAGTGCTTGCCTCGTATACATGAAGCCCTGGGTTCGATTCCCCAGCACCACATATGTAAAAAACGACCAGAAGTGGCGCTGTGGCTCAAGTGGCAGAGTGCTAGCCTTGAGCAAAAGGAAGCCAGGGACAGCACTCAGGCCCTGAGTACAAGGCCCAGGACTGACAAGGAAAAAAAAAGAATGTTGGGAAGACTTAACTGTTAGCAAAAGGGAAGGACCTTAGCCCCTCTTGTTTTGTTTTGTTTTTTGGCCAGTCCTGGGCCTTGAACTCAGGGCCTGAGCACTATCCCTGGCTTCCTTTTGCTCAAGGCTAGCACTCTGCCACTTGAGCCACAGCGCCACTTCTGGCTGTTTTCTGTATATGTGGTGCTGAGGAATCGAACCCAGGGCCTCATGTATACCAGGCAAGCTCTCTTGCCACTAGGCCATATCCCCAGCCCCTAGCCCCTCTTGTTTTCTTCAACAAGAGTTGACAAAACATTTTTTGTGAGTCAGATGATAGAGGTATTTGAGGTTTTGCAGGCTGTATGTTTTCTGTGGCAATGAACTTTGCCATTATAGCACGAAAGCAGTTATAGGTGATACATAAACACAAAAGCATGTTTGTGTCCCATTCAGATGTTATTTATAATACCAGGTGATGGGGCTGGATTTGGTCTCAAGGCTATAATTTACCAACTCTTGCTATGGACCACTGGTCTGAAAAGCAACCTTGATTTTACAGTCATGCTTGCAAGAGTAAAATACTTGTTCAGGGTGACTATATGTGTATATATGTATACATCTATTTAAATTTTTTGCTAGTACTGTGGCGGAAACTCAGGACATTGTGCTCTTCTTGGCTTTCTTGCTCATAGTTGGCACTCTACCACTTGAGCTGTGCCTCCAGCCCCGATTTTTGCTGGTTAATTGAAGATGGAGTCTTGCAGACTTCTCTCTCTTGCCCTTTTTCTTTTTTTCCCAGTCCTGAGGCTTGAACTCAGGGCAGGTCCTGGGCACTGTCCCAGATCTTCTATTGCTCAAGGCTAGCACTCTACCACTTGAGCCACAGCGCCACTTCCGGCTTTTTCTGTATATGTGGTCCTGAGGAATTGAACCCATGGCTTCACGCATGCTAGGCAAGCGCTCTACCACTAAGCCACCTTCCCAGCCCTCTTGCAGACTTTTCTATCTGGCCTTTGAACTGTGATCTTCCAAGTCTCAGTGTCCTCAGTAACTAGGCTTACAGGCATGAGCCACTAGCTCATGTGTGTGCTACACACACATTAACATAAAATTTAAAACATGTTTTAAATATGCCTTCTAAAGTAGAAAATGTGCTATTATGAACTCCCCTGAAACTATCAGCTTGAACACTTAGCAACTCCTGACCAGTCTTGCTTTTGTATTTATCCCTTCCTTTGCCCTTTGGAATCCAAGAAATGGTGGCATTTTAGCTATACGCTAAGAGGCTGTCCAAGCAGAGTGCAGTATGAGGGCTTCAGAAAGGATCCGTTAAAGTGGTGTCTTTGTGTTCTAGGCTTGTTTCCTTCAACTTTTCAGGCTCCAGAATTTTCCAAGTTTGTCCTCAGCTACTGCAGTCCCTCCCTGGATTGGTACACATCTAGATTCGTTTGAGGGAATTGAGTCTGCTTCCTGTCCTTGAGGATGATTCCAGAAGCTTGTAGACTTTGGGGAAATTAATGAGCCACGTGGTCAAATGCAAAAAAAAAAAAAAGCCCTTGGATAATTATTCTGTGTGGGGTACGTGTGGTACAGTGGGTAGTGAATGACTCCTTGTCACGGTGGCTTTGTCCCTTTGCTGGGAAAGACCCACTGAGGAGTAAATGGAGGAGTTGAAGTTGAGGCTATCCCCCCCCCACCTGCGTCTGTTTCTGAGGAACAGAAGTTCCCCCTTGTGATTTCCATCCTCCAAAGCTAGCAACTTTTTTCACAGGGCATCTGTAAAACCTTCTTCTTTGCAATATTGCTATTTGATCCTAGAGGAAAAAAAAATGAGTAGAACAAGTTTGCTGTAATTATTCCAGTTGATGAACTTGCTCAAGATGCTCCCATGGCAAGTGGTAGAGTTGAGACTGGGCCCCAAGTATTGATTCAGTATCCTGTGTGTTCCCAATTGCTTGGGAACCTTTTTTTTTTTTTTTTTTTAAAGGCCCTATTCCAGAGCTAGGCCTTCACTGGCAGCTCCAGCCTGTCATCCTGGCTACTCAGGAGGCTGAGACCTAAGGATCTTGGTTTGAAACCAGCCTGTGCAGGGAAGTTGGTGAGACTCTTTTATCTCCAGTAAATTCCCCTCCTCCCCCCCCCCCCCCAAAAAAAAAGAAGCCAGCAATGTCGCTGTGGCTCAAGCGGTAGATGGCCCGGTCTTGAGCAAAGGGAAGCCCGGGGACAGGGCCCAGACCCTGAGTTCAAGCCCAGGACCAGCACCGAGGAAAGAAATGCAAGGGAAAGGGCTGACTCCAGCTAGAAGGGGCTAGGAGGAGTGGCCACGTCGGTCCCGGGGCTCTGGGCCGGCGCCCCGTGGCATCTGCACCTTGCCTCCCCTCCCCCTTACCTGCCAGCCTCGGACTCTGACGCCCGGGCGGCTGAGAGGCAGGCCCGTCGGGCCCTTGAGACGGGCGAGCAGCAGCAGCACGCGCTCCCCGCCCCCCCCGCCGCCCAGATCCCTCCGCAGGCTCGCCGGAGGGGGGGGGGGGGCTCGCCCTCCCACCTCGGGGCGCCCGCCGCGGGCGCGATGGGCTCCATGGGATCGATGGGAAAGGGACCCCGCTTCCCGCCAAGGCTGCCCTGCGTCTCGCCGGCCGGCCGGCAGGGGGCGCGCGGCCCCGCCTCCGCGCCCAGGCCCCGCCCCCGCTCGCGGGCCCCCGGCGCCTTCCGGGGCCGCGGGGGCCGGCGGGAGCGCGATGGCGGCCGCCAGGAGGCTCATGTCGCTGGCGGCCGGCGTCTCTCCGCGCCTGCGGCCGCCGGGTCCCCGCGCCGCCTGGCGACAGAGCCGGTCGCGCGGCCTGTCGTCAGGCTTCGACGGCGCCCAGGAGGCCGTCGAGGCCGAGTCGGAAGCGGCTCCTGGTGAGCCCGGGGACGGCGACGGGAGCATGGTGAACGGTGAGGGCCGCGGTGGGCGGGCGGGCCGCGACGCCCTTGACTCCCGGGGAGCGGCGGGGCCGGGGGCCGGCGGGGTGGGGGGTGGGGTTGAGGATGAGCTCCGCCCGCCGGGCCGGCCGGGCCGCGGGGCTCCCCTTTCCCGAAAGCAGCCGACCCTCCCCGGGCCCTGCTGCGGGAAAGCTCTGCGCGGCCCGGTGTCCCTCCCACCCCGGTCCCCCCCCCCCCCCCGGGCGGGCACAGGTGACAGGTGCGGGACCCCGAGGGTGAACGTCTAACTCCTGCCAGGGTTAGGACGGGACCGGAAGGGACACGCATTGTGGGAAGTAGCCCTCAGTACACCTGGGGTTTCAGAAATCCCACCGAGAGCCGAAGCCACCCGCCCGGAGGGGGGCGGGGCGGGGGGGGGCAACTAGACAGCCCTCGACGTCCTGAGTAAGGCAGGGGGGACCCATCGAGGGGCGGTAGAGGGAGCCTCGGTGCACACCTGTAGGGCTCATGGGTGCTAAAGTTGGAGCTCTCTGTAGGATCAAATCCCCTGGATTCTACTTAGGTCGTGGCTTATCTGAGTCTTAATGGCTTTATAAAATGGCATTTAAAAAATCAGGCCCTCAGAACGCTCCCATTTTGGTTGGCCCAAAGAAATAGAGTCCAAAGCAAGCAATAGGTTTCTATCAAACCACCTGGGAGGGACATTTTCAAAATACAGAAGACTGGACTGGGACTGTGGCTTAGTGGTAGAGTGCTTGCCCAGCATGCATGAAGCCCTGGGTTCGATTCCTCAGCACCAAACAAACAGAAAAGGCTGGTAGTGGTGCTATGGCTCAAGTGGTAGAGTGCTAGTTTTGAGCAGAAAAAGCTCAGAGACAGTGCCTGGGCCCTGAGTTAAAGTCCCAGGACTGGCAAAAAAAGAAAAACAAAAACAAGGGGCTGGGAATGTGGCCTAATGGTAGGGTACTTGCCTCCTGTACATGAAGCCCTGGGTTTGATTCCTCAACACCACATATATAGAAAAGGTCAGAAGTGGTGCTGTGGCTCAAGTGGTAGAGTGCTAGCCTTGAGCAAAAAGAAGCCAGGGACAGTGCTCAGGCCCTGAGTCCAAGCCCCAGGATTGGCAAAACAAAACAAAACAAAGCAGAAAGCTGACCTGAACACTGCAGTCATTCTTGGGGTATCCAGTGCTGTGTAGAAACTGCCCAGGTGATTACGATGAAGCAAGTGCACATGTAATGAAAACTCCCACTTTGGAGCTGTCTTAAAGTTGAATATTTGCCGGGTGCTCGTGACTCACACCTGTAATTCTAGCTACTCGGGAGGCTGAGAGTTGAGGAGTGAGGTTCAAAGCCAAATCAGGAAGGCCCATGAGACTCTTCATAACCACCAAAAAGCCGAAGTTAAGGTGTGACTTAAATGGTAGAGTGCTAGCCTTGAGCAAAACAAAACCAAGTGGGAATGCCAGGCCCTGACTTCAAGCCCTACTACTGGTATAAAATGAAGTAGAATATCATGGCAGACTAAAGGTGGAAAATAAGAAGTCAGGCATATCCTCTGCAGGTCTCTGCCTCTGTTGGAGGTGTTTTTTGTTTTGTTTGTTTGTTTGTTTTAATGTTTCAGCCCTTCCTCTTGTATCTAGCTACTCCCAACAGTCCTCTTTGTGGTCCTGTATCTGATACAAGCTGCACGGAGGTGGCCATGTCAGCTCTTTGTACTCCAAAATGAAGTGAGATATCCCTTGTGGTTTCTGATGCATCCTTCTGCCCCTCAACGCTAGCAGAATCAGGGAAAGGAATGGCTCATTCCTGTCTTAACTCTGGTAGTTTCTATCGCTTCAAGGTCTTTTACAGTTGACAGCTAGGTCCTAGTGGACAATGGGCTCTCATCACTTAACTACAGAGGTTTGTGACTTCCTGAAGTTGGGGTCTTGCTCTCCAGATTGTATTGCTTTCTGTGTAGTATCTTCCTTCAGAGTTTAGATGAAAGGAGTTTGTTAACAATTGAGGCTTTTGTAGCTGATGTATGAACAATCAAAATCTTCAATGGAGAAGAGAATGCTGGCCCCTTCAGTGATATATGAGCCATTTATTGGCCCTTTTCCCGGAAGTGGTCATGCAGGTATGTGTGGTGCCCTTCTCCTCTGTAAGCCATTCATCTTTCCTTTTCCAAAATGTTGTTAGGTGATGCAGGAGTCAGAGGCCTATATCATCAGAATAGCCCAGAGTTGCTTGCTTGTTGGTTTTTAAGATTAAGAACGTTAATGCTTTTGTTCTTATTTTCTTAGCTTCCAGGGACCTATTAAAAGAGTTCCCACAGCCTAAAAACCTTCTCAACAGTGTGATTGGGAGAGCCCTTGGTATCTCACATGCAAAAGACAAACTAGTCTACGTACACACAAATGGACCGAAGAAAAAGGTAACTGGCGGGTAGGGGAAGCAGTGGTTTGACCCCAGGGACAAGCAGCCCTTTTCTCTCTCAGAGCTTTTTTTTTTTTTTTTTCCAAGGAAGCCTGAAGTTTTTCCAGGGAATTATCTGAATTAAAATGGCCACCAGAGAATCTCAAAACAAAGTTAGGTTTGAACAAGAGCCAGAAGACACATGTGCATGGTTGGGGGGTGGGGAAGGGCAGATGAGGAATTCCCATGTTCTTTTAAGACAGCTCCTACATACCTTCATTTCAGTCCCTCGTGGACTAAGTAGGACTCTTGAGAGTTAAAGGTGAAAAAGATTCTGCTTCTAGTCTTAAAGATCCTGGGCCCCACATGAAGGCATGTAGCATTCTGGGTAAAGAGTTAAAAAGAAAAAAAAAAAAAAAGATAAGTCCCAGTATACCCTCTGGTCAGAACATGTCACTTTGAAGAAGTAAAAGAACTTGTAGAGTAATGGCTGGAGGATGAGAAAGTTCATCTCACCAGGAGTTGATGGTGGGGGTTGGGACTTTTGTCCTGCTTGCAGCTCAGAGCCTAGCACATCATTGCTGTGATGGACACTCAGGACTTGCCCGATTGTCTCTCCTCTTGCTTCTCAGAAAGTCACCCTGCACATCAAGTGGCCCAAGAGCGTAGAGGTAGAAGGCTATGGCAGCAAGAAGATCGATGCGGAGAGGCAAGCTGCAGCTGCCGCCTGCCAGCTGTTCAAGGTAACCTGCTAGTAAATAGTAAAAGCCATGCAGAGGGGCTGGGAATATGGCCTAGTGGCAAGAGTGCTCGCCTCGTATGCATGAGGCCCTGGGTTCAATTCCCCAGCACCACATATACAGAAAATGGCCAGAAGTGGCGCTGTGGCTCAAGTGGCAGAGTGCTAGCCTTGAGCAAAAAGAAGCCAGGCACAGTTCTCAGGCCCTGAGTCCAGGCCCCAGGACTGGCCAAAAAAAAAAAAAAAAGCCATGCAGACCCTCTTCCCTCACCCCACTTCCTTTCCCACTTCCTGGATCCTCCTCCTTTACCCAGCGAGCGAATAGATTTCTTTTTTCCCCACCATGATGAATTCCCTCCAGAAACATCTGGAGGGATATAGTTTCATTTTAGTTTCTTTTTCCCTTCTTCTGTTATTTCACATAGACTTCCTAGGGCCAGTTGTCTTCTCTTGCTTGTAATGGACTCTGATGGTTGTTCCTCAGTGATGATCACCACTCTTCCCTGTTTCTCGTGGGTGTCCCCCCCCCCCTTTGGGTCTTGCTAACTTTGAGCCTTTCTCTGCTTCCCAGGCCTTTATATCTGCTCTTTATCTAATTGTTAGACTCCTCTGATTCTTTCTTGAGTCCTCAAATACTTCATTGTTCTGATTTCTCCCCCCTTGGCCCACTTTGTGCAGATAGCTTCCGCTGCTTGTGGTTATTTTTTTCTCCACGCCAGTGGCCTAGCTGCCCTCAGGAGTATGGTTACCTTTGTAACCCCCATAATGCTCTCTCCCTTGAGCTGTAACTGCAGGCCTTCTGTTTGTAGTTTGGTTTTCTAGATGGGTAGTGGGCTAACTTTGCCTTGGGCTGGCCTGAAAGCATGGTCTTCCTGTCACTGTCTCCCAAGTAGCTGGAATTGTAGGCATCTACCACCATGCCTGACCCTACACTATGATGCATCCTTAGTATTCCTTCTATCCCATTTCTGGGTCTGGGGCTTGAGTATAGCTATGTGACAAAGGGTAGATCCACATCGGACGGAGCTGTAGTGTGGCTGGACAGAGTCCAGGCTGCGGTGTGACTCCGGTGTGACCTTCACGATGTCCTTCTCCCCTCAGGGCTGGGGTCTGCTGGGTCCCCGGAACGAGCTGTTTGATGCAGCCAAGTACCGAGTGCTAGCTGATCGCTTTGGCTCTCCAGCTGACAGCTGGTGGCGTCCGGAACCAACCATGCCCCCCACTTCCTGGCGGCAGCTGAATCCCGAGAGCATTCGGCCAGGGGGACCTGGCCTACCCCGCTCTTTGGGCCGGGAGGAAGAGGAGGATGAGGAGGAAGAACTCGAAGAAGGGACCATTGATGTTTCCGAGTTCCTGTCCCTGACCCAGCAGGACTCCCATAACCCACTTAGGGACTCGAGGTACAGCTGTGACAAGGGATGCAAGCAACCACGTGGAGCTGGGGTGGGGGGGAGGATTCTCTGCCCCACGTTGCATCGGCCGCCTCCTGTCACTCACTGGTGCGCATGCCCATTGGTGGGGCCAGCTTCCGCCTTCGTCCTGCGGACTCTGCAGCCCCTCTTCTTGCTTTCTGCCCCCTTTCTCTGGGGGGAGCCCAGGTGGAGGAGCGCAAGCCCCCCGTCCCGTCATGCCTCCTGCACCATCTCTTTTTTTCTTCACCTACACTTTTGGTCCTCCCAGGGGGGGCTCCTTTGAAATGACAGACGACGACAGTGCTATTAGGGCTCTGGCGCAGTTTCCACTTCCCAAGAACCTTCTCGCCAAGGTGATTCAGATCGCCACCTCTTCCTCCACAGCCAAGGTGAGTGGGGGGGCTGCTTGCCAGGCCAAGCGGGACGGGGTGGGGGGAGTGGTCAGGCAGCCCACTTGCTCATCTACCCCCTGCCACATGAGGAAGCCACAGGGATGCGGGAGGACCAGGGCGCCAGTTCACTTGGCTCTGGATGCTGGGGGTGGGGGAAGCAGGGAGGGTGAAGTGGCAGAAAAGAAAAAAGTCAACATACCAGCCAGCTGGGGACCATGGAGTGGAAGGTGGCGTGGGGGGTAGGAAAGAGTGGGGACAATTTGGCTGAGGTTTGAATATCATCATTGTTACCACACCAAGGGTAGTTGATATTGAGTGAGCAGGACTTATTTCTTTCTTTTTTCTTTTTTTTTTTTTTTTTTTTTTTTTGATGGGGCTTGAACTCGGGGCAGTGTCCCTGAGCTCTTTTGCTCAAGGCTACCGCTTGAGCCACAGAACCACTTTTGGGGGCTTTTTTGGGGATAAGAGTCTCATGGACTTTCC
Source organism: Perognathus longimembris pacificus (assembly GCF_023159225.1). Taxonomy (NCBI): domain Eukaryota; kingdom Metazoa; phylum Chordata; class Mammalia; order Rodentia; family Heteromyidae; genus Perognathus; species Perognathus longimembris. The sequence goes on along the minus strand of NC_063186.1, from coordinate 9,820,841 downwards.
TGCCCAGGCTGGCTTTGAACCATGATCTTCAGATCTCAGTGTGAGTCCCTGGGCCTGGCCTTTTCCAAGCCTTAGAGCTCCCCCTAGCATGTGCCTGGTTTGGGCTCATGCTAGCAGGTTTAGCCCCCAGCTTCCATGAAGGTGCTGAGAGGGTAATAAGGGGGGACATAACGGCTTTGCCTAGAGGCCAAGGGTGTAAGTAATCCTGTGGACTTGTTTCTAGCTGCGCATGGTGTAGCTGCTGTTTATCATCTGCTGAGATGGTTGTTAATTTCCTCTGAGAAATCTTCATTTTTTTTTTCTCTAGTCCTAGGGCTTGAACTCAGGGCCTGAGCACTGTCCCTGAGCTTTTGCTCAAGGCTAGCTCTCTACCATTTGAGCCACAGTGCCACTTCTGGCTTTTTCTGTGTTATGTGGTGCTGAGAGGTCAAACCCAGGGCTTTGTGTATGCTAGGCGAGCACTCTACCACTAGGCCACCTTCCCGGCCCTGAGAAATCTTCCTTCATTCCTTATTTCATTTCTTCTACTTGCTTCCCCTTCCTGCAGAACCTCATGCAGTTCCATACTGTGGGCACGAAGACCAAGCTGTCCACGCTCACGCTGCTCTGGCCCTGCCCCATGACTTTTGTTGCTAAAGGGCGCCGCAAAGCAGAGGCAGAGAATAAGGCAGCCGCCTTGGCCTGCAAGAAACTGAAGGTGAGTAGAAAGGTCTCAGGGCTCCCCTCTGCCTGAGGCAAACTGGGACACTTCTAGGAAATGAAAACCAGCATATAGAAAGGATGCACATGGCTCAGCCTTGCTTGTATCTGTGGCTCCAGGTTCCCCAATTTACCCAGAGCCCCCGCAGAGGGGCTTTTTTTTTTTTGCCAGCCCTGGGTCTTGAACTCAGGGCCTGAGCACTGTCCCTGGCTTCTTTTTGCTCCAGGCTAGCACTCTGCCACTTGATCCACAGCACCACTTCTGGCTGTTTTCCATATATGTGGTGCTGGGGAATTGAACCCAGGGCTTCACGTATATGAGGCAAGCTCTCTTGCCACTAGGCCATATTCCCAGCCCTCCGCAGAGGGGCTTTGTGGATGCGCTCAGCCTTTTCAGCACGGGGCCAGAAGCTGGCAAGAGATCAGTGCTAAGAGACAATTGGTGGACCTGGATTGACAGGCAGCCCTGTCGTCCAGTAAGATGCCGCCGACCTGGGCTTTGCAGCCTTAGCGATGATCCAGTGTGTCTCCCATGAGAACTGAGGAGGCAAAGCTGGCATCAAGATGGTGGCACTGTAGCCTACAGCTGAGATGCCCTCCATCTGGAGCCGCAGAGGCTCTCATTTGCAGAGAGGAGGAAATAGAAGTCCTGCCAACCTAGGGCTAGCGCTCTACCACTAGGGCTGCAGCTCCACTTCCAACCTTTTGGAGGTTAACTGGAGATAAAAGAGTCTCACAGACTGCTGCCCGGGCTGGCTTTGAACTGTGATCCTCAGCTCCCGGCCTCCTGAGTAGCTGGGATTGCAAGTGTGAGCCACCAGCGCCCAGCCGGGAGCCACAGTTTAGATGCAGCCCAGGAGAGGAGGGAGGAGTGCAGGCGGTGAGGCAGGGCCTCCTGCTGCCGAGCTCAGCATGAGGGAGGGCGGGCGCACCGGGGATCAGGCCTGGGTGGCACTGGCAAGGGACTCACGGTCTGGGAAGGAACCAGCTTCCGGTCCGCAGCTGGCTTGCCACCAGTAGAGGCTGCCGAGTAAAACCCAAGGCAGAGCTGGGGTAGGGTGGAGGGCTTTCCCGCAGCAAGGCGGGGTGCTGGCATCTCCGTGTGGTCCAAGGACTGAGGCATCCTTCTTAGGGTGCAAGGAGGGAGCGGTCTGTAGAGAAAGTGCTTGATCTGCTCAGAGCCCAGCCTAAGGAAAGTGACTGCTTTTAGAGCATGTCAGAATGCCATTTTACTTCTTGTGAAAGGGTTTTAGGCATGCAAATAGTGTTTTCCTTGTAAACGGCTTATTTGCTCACGTTAGAGACATGGACAGGTTATGTCGTGTGTCTAAGGGGGTCACAGGATGAGAGACATGCCGAGCGCGGGGAGGCTGGGTGGCGGGAGCTCATGCTGGGTGTGGCGTCGTCAAGTGTGGTCTGCCAGGTGTCAGGTGTGTGTTGAGAAACCATAGAGGTGACACGATTGGTGTAGGGGAGGACCGGGGTGCTGACAGCACAGGGAAGGTAGTTCTCGGGACCACCTTTTTGCATTCATTCCCTTTTTCATTTCATTCTTTCTTTGTGCTGCTAGAGATCAAGCCCAGGGCCTTGTGCAAGTCAGGCAACCTTTCCACGATGGACTATTATTTCCAGAAAGCTTAGGGCTTTTGTTGTTTCTGGTGGGTCATGGGGCTTGAACTCAGGGCCTGGACGCTGTCTCTGAACTCTTTGGATCAAAGCTAGCGCTCTGCCATTTGAGCCACAGAGCCACTTTTAGTTTCCTGGTGGTTTATTGGAGATGGAGAGTCTCATGGACTTTCCTGCCCAGGCTGGCTTTGAATTTTGATCCTGAGTAGCTAGGATGACAGGCGCAAGCCACCAATGCCCGGCTTCTTTTTTTTTTATGTTTTTAATCACCATTTAAGTAATACAAATCAGTGCACCTTGATCGGTGTTACCCCTTTCATCATTTTCTGTTGTTTTTCTTTTTGAGCGGGTGCCGGTGCTAGGGCTAGAACTCCAGAACTCCATGCATCACAGTGTCTGAAGTGTGTCCCAGACTTTTTTTTGGGGGGGGGGGTCCTGGGCTGGCTTTGAACCTTGATCCTCTAGATCTCATTCTTCTGAGATCTCCCTCCTAGCTGGATTACAGATGTTGAGCCACTAGCGCTTGGGCAAGTTCTGCGTGAATTCATTTCCACTCGGTTTTATTCTCTGTGGAGATTGACATTTTACTCAGGAGAGCTGACACAATGAAGGCGCTCCGCACGGCAGCCCTGTGCAGAGCTGTCTGGGCCGGGAACCTGGCCTGCCACCTGTGTTTCCCCCTCCCCGCAGAGCCTGGGCCTGGTGGACAGGAATAACGAGCCCCTCACCCACGCCATGTATAACCTGGCCTCCCTGCGGGAGCTGGGCGAGACGCAGCGCCGGCCGTGCACCATCCAAGTCCCCGAGCCCATCCTCCGCAAGATCGAGACCTTCCTGAATCACGTAAGAGCACGCCAGCCCGCGCCACCCCAGCCCAGCCGCTGCCCCGGTGGGGTTCCTTCACCACGTTGCCCCCTCTTCCCCTAGTACCCCGTGGACAGCTCGTGGATCTCCCCCGAGCTCCGGCTACAGAGTGAGGACGTCTTGCCGCTGGGCAAGGACTCGGGGCCCCTGAGCGACCCCATCACAGGCAAGCCCTACGTGCCACTGTCGGAGGCCGAGGAGCTGCGCCTGAGCCAGAGCCTGCTGGAGCTGTGGCGGCGGCGAGGGCCGCTGTGGCAGGAGACCCCGCAGCTCCCCGTGGATCCCCACCGGGACGCCATCCTCGGGGCCATCGAGCAGCACCCCGTGGTGGTCATCGCGGGGGACACGGGCTGCGGGAAGACCACCCGCATCCCCCAGCTGCTGCTGGAGCGCTTTGTGACCGAGGGCCGCGGGGCCCGCTGCAACGTGATCATCACGCAGCCGCGCCGCATCTCGGCCGTGTCGGTGGCGCAGCGTGTGAGCCACGAGCTGGGCCCGGCCCTGCGCCGCAACGTGGGCTTCCAGGTGCGCCTGGAGAGCAAGCCCCCGGCCCGCGGCGGCGCGCTGCTCTTCTGCACCGTGGGCATCCTGCTGCGGAAGCTGCAGAGCAACCCCAGCCTGGAGGGCGTCAGCCACGTCATTGTGGACGAGGTCCACGAGCGCGACGTCAACACGGACTTCCTGCTCATCCTGCTCAAGGGCCTGCAGCGGCTCAACCCGGCCCTGCGGCTGGTGCTCATGAGCGCCACGGGTGACAACGAGCGCTTCTCCCGCTACTTTGGCGGCTGCCCGGTCATCAAGGTGCCGGGCTTCATGTACCCCGTCAAGGAGCACTACCTGGAGGACATCCTGGCCAGGCTGGGCAAGCACCAGTTCCCGCACCGGCACCGGCACCACGAGGTGAGCCGGGCCCCGCCCCTCCCTGACCCCCCCCATGCCTGCTGCATCCATCGTGCCCGCGTGGCAACACACGGCCCACTCGTGTCGCCAAGCCCACGTCCCCTGCCCACCCCTCACCCTGGGCCTGTGGCCTCTCCCCCCCACCCCAGTCCGAGGACGAATGTGCGTTGGATTTGGACCTGGTGACGGATCTGGTTCTGCACATCGATGCCCGCGGGGAGCCAGGTGGGTGCTGCCCGCCCAGCCGCGCCTGCTCCGTGCCCACCCGAGTGGGGCCAGGCTGCTGCTCATGGCCACGGGGCTATGTTCCACAGGTGGGATCCTGTGCTTCCTACCCGGCTGGCAGGAGATCAAGGGGGTGCAGCAGCGCCTCCAGGAGGCCCTGGGCGCCCACGAGAGCAAGTACCTCATCCTGCCAGGTGAGACCCCCGAAACGTCACCCTTGGTGTCGTCCCCCTCACCCCCCAGGGTGGACCAAGTTGCGCCAGGTCTGTGACGCATTAGGACTTCACCCATGCTGTGGGGCCCAAGGCCCCGCCGCGCACCCCGCCATGACCACGGTGCATCTTGCCGCCCCCCCCAGTGCACTCCAACATCCCCATGATGGACCAGAAGGCCATCTTCCAGCAGCCTCCGGTGGGCGTGCGCAAGATCGTCCTAGCCACCAACATCGCCGAGACGTCCATCACGGTCAACGACATCGTGCACGTGGTGGACAGCGGCCTGCACAAGGAAGAGCGCTACGACCTCAAGACCAAGGTGGGGGGGGGCGCCCTCGGGTGGGGGGCGGGGACAGGGAGGACCGAGAGGCTGCGGGGCGGGCAGCCAGGCCAGGCCCACAAGCTCCTTCCCGGGCGGCGCTTCCTGCAGGTGTCCTGCCTGGAGACGGTGTGGGTCTCCCGGGCCAATGTGATCCAGCGCCGGGGCCGCGCTGGCCGATGCCAGTCGGGCTTCGCCTACCACCTGTTCCCGCGGAGCCGGCTGGAGAAGATGGTTCCCTTCCAAGTGCCGGAGATCCTGCGCACGCCGCTGGAGAACCTGGTGCTGCAGGCCAAGATCCACATGCCGGAGAAGACGGTGCGGGTCGGGTCCGGGAGGGAGGGGGGTAGGGGGGTGGCCGGATCGCGGAAGGGGTGGGGGGCGCTCACGGGCCATGGCCGCCCCGCCCCGTCCCGGCAGGCCGTGGAGTTCCTCTCCAAGGCGGTGGACAGCCCGAACATCAAGGCGGTGGATGAGGCGGTGATCCTGCTGCAGGAGATCGGTGAGCATGGGGGGGGGGGGGGGGCGCCTTGGGGGAGGCGGGGAGGGAGGCGGGCTGACGCATGGCCCTCGCTCCATCCCCCCCCGGCAGGCGTGCTGGACCAGCGCGAGTACCTGACGACGCTCGGGCAGCGCCTGGCGCACATCTCCACCGACCCGCGGCTAGCCAAGGCCATCGTGCTGGCCGCCATCTTCCGCTGCCTGCACCCGCTGCTGGTGGTGGTGTCCTGCCTCACGCGGGACCCCTTCAGCAGCAGCCTGCAGAACCGCGCCGAGGTGGACAAGGTCGGCGCCCGCGCCCGCGTGTGTGTGTGTCCGTGTGTGTGTCCGTTCCCTCCCTCCCTCCTGTGACGCGCGTGACGTGCATGACGTGACGGCGGCCCCGCAGGTGAAGGCGCTGCTGAGCCACGACAGCGGCAGCGACCACCTGGCGTTCGTGCGCGCCGTGGCCGGCTGGGAGGAGGTGCTGCGCTGGCAGGACCGCTCGTCCCGCGAGAACTACCTGGAGGAGAACCTGCTCTACGCGCCCAGCCTGCGCTTCATCCACGGTCAGTCCGCGCGGGCCGCCCCCCAGCTGACGCACGCGCCCCGCCTCCCCAGCCCCCCCCCTCACGCTGGCGCACTGCCTCCCCAGGGCTCATCAAGCAGTTCTCGGAGAACATCTATGAGGCGTTCCTGGTGGGGAAGCCGTCCGACTGCACGCTGCCCTCGGCGCAGTGCAACGAGTACAGCGAGGAGGAGGAGCTGGTGAAGGGCGTGCTCATGGCGGGCCTCTACCCCAACCTCATCCAGGTGCCTCCCCCCGCCAGCGAGTCAGCCCTGCCCGCTCCTCTCCCGCCCACCGGCGCCTCGCTCACCCCTCTCACCTCCCCCCCACCCCCGCAGGTACGGCAGGGCAAGGTGACCCGGCAAGGCAAGTTCAAGCCCAACAGCGTCACGTACAGGACCAAATCCGGCAACATCCTGCTGCACAAGTCCACCATCAACAGGTGGGGGCGCGGGACAGGCTGGGGCGCACGGGACAGGGTGGCGGGCCCAGTGTCCTCACCCGCCCCGCGTCGTCCCCGCAGGGAGGCCACGCGGTTGCGGAGCCGCTGGCTCACCTACTTCATGGCGGTCAAGTCCAACGGCAGCGTGTTCGTGCGCGACTCGTCGCAGGTGCACCCGCTGGCCGTGCTGCTGCTGACGGACGGCGACGTGCACGTCCGCGGTGGGTGCCCTCGCCCTCCCCCTGTCCCCCCTCCCACGCACCCCCTCCCCTCCTTCACACTCCGTCCTTCCTTCCCTGCAGACGACGGGCGCCGCGCCACCATCTCGCTGAGCGACAGCGACCTGCTGCGTCTGGAGGGCGACTCGCGCACCGTGCGGCTGCTGCGGGAGCTGCGGCGCGCGCTGGGCCGCATGGTGGAGCGCAGCCTGCGGAGCGAGCTGGCCGCGCTGCCGCCCGCCGTGCAGCAGGAGCACGGGCAGCTGCTGGCGCTGCTGGCCGAGCTGCTGCGGGGGCCCTGCGGCAGCTTCGACGTGCGCAAGACGGCCGACGACTGAGCCCCGCGCGCCGCGGGGCGTGTACAGAGTGCAAATGTTTTATTTAAAATAAAGTTCTATTTATCCCTTGTGAGCATCGCTGCCGCTCGGGCCGGGGAGGGGGGAGGGGGGGCTCGGGCTGAGCGGGAGGGGATGGGGTGAGCGGGGGACACGGGCCGGCGCAACAGAAGCAGCGGAGGCCTGCGAGGCGGGGCACCAGGCAGCTTTATTTGACTTGCAATCAGTACAACAGCATCACAGACTCGGGCGACAGCAATGGCCGAGGCGGGGGCGCCCCCCACCCAGATGGTTGAGGCGCCCCGGGATCTCGGCCACAGGGTGCGGGCACCCTCCCGCCCTCCCAGGCAGGTCTGCACAGCAGAACATGCCCCTGCAGGCGCCCTCGGCAAGCCCTAGGCCATTCCACCACAACTCGGGTTTTAATGCTTTATTAGAAACCATGCAAACTTTAATACAAAAAAAAATACAAGTGCAATAAAAATCATGTGTTGATGCGACCCCGGGACCTTCCCTCGCTGCGGCCACCCTAGGAGTGGCCGCCCTCCAACTCTCCCATGCCCACGTCAGCCTCGGCCTTGTGTTAACTTAGTTTCCATGTCCAGACCTGACTCAGTGTCCACGCGCGTTCTGGACCTCTGAGGCAGGCACCCCACCAGACTAGGGTTGGGTGCCTGCGCCTGCAACTTGGGGACAGGAATGGTGGTGGCCTCCCCTGGCCCGGGCTTCATCCCCAAGGCTGACCTTCCGATCCCCAGGAACGACACAGACACGATGCCCAAACCAGCCTCTTGGTTAGAAAAAGCAGCATCCACACCCAGTGCCCACTCCAGCAGTCCACGCTGACCAGCTCCACTGTGCCCGCTGACGAGGCCGCAGCCCACACCCCGTTTCCCGCCCCACAGTGCCTCCAGGGCTCCAAGAGGCTGCCCCGAGCCAAGCCCAGGCAGCCCCCCAACACAGGCCAGCCTCCGCCACGGAGACTCAGGCTCTTCCCTCCCCGTCTCCCTTCTCACCTACTGAGGACTCTCACTTAGACATGGCTTCAGCCTGCAAACTACGTCACCAGTTTATAGGTTATTAGGGGAAATATATATATATATATATAGAATAAAACAAGGGGGGGGGAGTGCCAGCAGCTAGGTAGGTATGGCAAGCAGCGGGACAGGCAACACTGGTCCCCCTAACTAACCTGGGGCAGGGCAGCAAGAGGGCCTGGTGGCCGGCGCGGTGGGGGGCGGGGGGTGGAGTCTACCTCTAGGCTCACCCAGGGACAAGGAGAGGACATCATGTCCGTTTCTTTGGGGGTTTGGTCCAGAAAACCAAACGAAGGAGATTGGAACCCGGTTCTCCCTCCTGGAACCCGCGTGGTCCCAGCCCCTCTCCGTTGCCTTCTCCACCGGAGCTACGACAGTGCAAGTGACGGGCGAGGAGCTAGGGGGAGCTAAGCGGGAGCTAAGCGGGGAGCTGGGGCCCTGGCGGGGCGGAGCTAGGGGCGGAGCCACCGCGGGCCCAGAGCAAGCCGGGCGGAGGCGATTGGGAAGGGGGCGTGTCGGGGCGTGGCCAGCGCGGCCTAGCGGGGCGGCAGGGGGCGGGGCCTAGCGGGCGGGCTCACGGGCCTAGTGCACAGCCCGGGGAAAGGCGCCGAGGGCCCGGGAGACAATGTCAGCCCCGTGGTCGGTGCGCGCCCTGGCGTTTGCCCGGAACGTCAGCCTGTAGGTCTCAATCTGCAGTGACACGGGAGGAGGAGGGAAGGGAAAGGGAAATGGGGGAGACGAGAGGGAGGACGAGACGAGACCAGAATGTCAGCGTTAGAAGCCTGGAAAATAAAAGGTGATGTTGTTAACATGTCCGCCACACGTTTAGTCACAAAACAGAAGGACTTCCGGATGTGCGGCCGGTGGCGGGGCCCCTGGCTTGGCCCTCAGGCTGAGCCCAGCCACTTACTTGTCTCCTGGATCTGGCTGTCCAAGGTCTGGGCCTCCCTTTGGTCACCACCCCCTGACAGGGTGGTGGGGCCACTGAGGCCACTGGCGGAAGTAGGGGTGCCCGCTTCCAGCACGGCCTCCGGGATGGCAGGCGCCTCCCCAGCGGGAGGGCCCGGGCACAGAGGGGCCTCGCTGCCACCGCCCTCAGTCTACAATGAAACAGTGGGGGAGACAAATGCAGGGTCAGTCGGGGAGGGAGTGGGATGGGGTGATGATGGTGAGCTTCACACACAGCCCCCCAAACCCCACCGGACTCCACCACTTGGCACCTGGAGAAAAAGAGGGGTTCTGCTGGCATACAGCCGGGCCTGCCCCCCAGGGATCCCAGGAACCCACAGGGCACCCGCCTCCTCACCACCGTGTCAATGCCCCCCCCCCAACCAGGAGCAGCTTCCGTGCTGGCGCCATTAGGGGACTCAGGGAAATAGAGGGGGCAGAAGCATGTCCAAGGAGATAGGACTCTGGGGGTCCTGGGGGGGGGCATTGGGGGAGCCAGACTAGAAAAGAAAGTGCCCCGGTGGGAGGTCTCTGGTGTCCCAGAATGCCCAGCAAGTGGTGCTGGAGACTCCTTAGCAGTTTTCCCAACAAGGGGGGAAAGAGACAGACTGATGTATTTCAAAAGGCAGAAGCCGGGCAGCGGTGGCTCACGCCCGTCATCCTCACCAGCCAGGAGGCTGAGATCCGAGGACTGTGGTTCAAAGCCAGCCTGGGCAGAAAAGTCCCTGTGAGACTCTTCTCTCCAATGAGCCACCCAGAAACCGGAAGTGGCACTGTGGCTCAAAGTGGTAGAGTGCTAGCCTTGATCAAAAGAAGCTCAGGGACAGCGCCCAGGCCCTGAGTTCAAGCCCCACAACTGACACACATACACACAAAGTAAGAAACAAGAAAGGAAGTCTGGGTGCTGGTGGCTCACCCCTCTAATCCAAGCTACTCAGGAGGCTGAGATCTGAGGATCCTGGTTCGAAGCACAGTCTATGATACTTATCTCTGATAAATTACCCAAAGAAGCCAGAAGAGTGGGGCTGTGGCTCAAGTGGTGAAGCACTAAACTTAGGCAAATAGACCTCAGGGATGGCACCTAGGCCTGAGTTCAAGCCCCAGGACAGGCACACACACACAAAAAAGGGGAGGTAATGTGAATAAAGACCAAGGGGCGGGGGGGACAAAACCCACACTTAAGGAAGTCAGAAAAGCCCACGTGTGAATCCTGGTCGGTATTCACTTGCCATGGAGCCTAGAACTAGAGATCAAACTTGTACTGTTTCACCAAGATGGACTTTACAATGGGAGGTAAAGAACCACGCCCCCCCCCCGCCCACCCCAAAATGTTCACTGACTTTGAGCGGGGCTGGAATCAGGGGAGGGCAGGAGGTGGGGCTGGGGAGTGGCCAGCACGGGGCGGGCAGATTGGTGCCCACCCTGGCCACTTGGTCCTGAGGGGCTGCAGTCCCCTGGGTGTCCCCGCCCACCGTGACATGGAACACAGGACAGACAGCATCCTGACGCACATGGAGTCTCACAGGACTGTGGAAGGAGGGAGGCAGGAATGAGGAGAGGGGAGGAAAGGAGAAGAGGCCCAGCCAATGCCACAAGCAGCCCAGAGCTCTGGTGGCAGAACTCTCGCCCAGAGCCTAGGCCACAAAGCAGGGTCCAGAGGCCGCACCGGCCATGCCACAAGTGGCCGATGACAGCGTGGCACCGTGACTGGGGGTGTCGTGCAGTGGGAAAGCACACATGCCTAGCATGCACATCCATCCTCAGCACCCAAAGTCTAAGAAATGCAATCTTGAAAAATGGAAAAGGGGAAGGAAAGGAAAAAGAAAAAGAGGGGTGGGTGGTGTGCTACATCCAGGCCCAGAATGGAGCCTGACATAGCACCGGATTCACGACTCCCCTCTTCCACGAGGGAGGAAACGGCCTGCACCTTGCAATCTGTGCCCTCGCTCGGTCTTTAATGACTGCAAGGGGCATGAGAAGGCAGGCCGTAACTCAGAACCAACAGTTCACCACCGGGCTCTTCACCTCTCCTGCCTCACTCAGGACTGAGGGATGATGGGAAAACAGAAATGGTGGGTGAAGATGGGATTCCTGAGACTGAGTGGCGGTGACAGGGGCCTCCCTGCTGGGCCCCAGATCCTAGCTTCCCCCCCCCCAGCTGTGTCCCCCAGGGGGACGCACTCCTACCTTCACGGCGCCGCCTGCGGGTAGGTGGCCGACATTATCCAGGGATCCCACTTTGGCCTGGGCCTTCTCTTTGAAGTTCAACTTCTGACTCTCAATCTTCACATCTCCTCCACCTGCAGCCAGAAAGGAAAGCGGATCGGTGCTGAAAATGGTCAAGAAATACCCAATGGCAAGCCAATGCCAGAAGCTAGGAATGGGAACCTGAGCTGCGTGTTCATCTGGAAGCATCTGGAAGGCGGACACAGTCCATGGCCTAGTGTATGTGTGTGTGTGGGGGGGGGAGCTGAATGGAGGGGCCATGTCCTTGGGGCATGCGCAGAGCCTCACCCCGGGGATAGGGTCACTCACCAGGCTTATGCCTGATGTTGGCCTTGGACCCACACTTGGAGGAGACCTTGGAGATGTCCACTTTCTTGTTCTGAATCTGCACCTGAGGAGAAGAACAGGGAGAAATGAGGCCTTGGAGTCAACGATGGAGGGAACCTTTCTTGAAATGTTACCATTTGAGGGAGGGAGGGAGGGAGGGAGGGAATAAGGTTATGCCAGAGAAAGGCTTAATTACTTTTAGGGCCAAATCTATTCCACCTTCATAATCTCCCTCGTGTTTAATTTTTAATTACTGATATTCATTATTATTATTATTTTGGCCAGTCCTGGGTGCTGTCCCTGAGCTTTTATTGTCAAGGCTAGCATTCTACTACACTTGAGCCATAGCTCCACTTCTGGCTTTTTGGGGTTGACTGGGGATAAAGAGGCTCACAGATTGTCCTTCCCTGGCTGGCTTTGAGACCCTCAGCTGGGGTTTCAGCCTCCTGAGTGATTGACTAGGCATGAGCCACCGGTGCCCAGTTAATACATTTTATTTCTGAATAAGTATAGGGGGATTTGATGTGCTATTTCCATCCAGGTATACAGTGCAACTCACTTTGAACCAATCTCTCCACCAGATTCCCCACTCCTTCTTTCCCATCATGCTCACTCCCCCACCCCACCCAAGCCCAGGCCAGCCTCTTCCCACAGTACTTAAAGAGCTCACAATCCAGGGTGGAGGTGTGGCACAGCTGGTAGAGCACCAGCCAATGAGCAAATTGTCAGGTGCCAAGTTTGAGTCCTGATCTCAAATGACCAAAAATCAATCAATCAATCAAAGTCCACGATTTACCCAGGCCCTGCTTTTTACCTCTGACCTCACCGGGCTGTAGACCACACCACCATTCCCCACTTCCGCCCCTCCAGCCTCTCCATCTGGTGGGAGTCCTAGTTTGGTCTATTCCCTTCTAGCTCTTCTCAGTGCTCGTTCCTGATAACTGACATGCGCAGTCCTGACAACCTCCGGTGGCATCGGCCTCTCATCCAGAATGCCTCAGAGAGCTCTAATCTGATTCCTAATTCTCTATGGGCACTTTCCTGTTTTTCACCTCTATTAACATGGCAGCAGTAAAGACCTTTGTGACTACAGGTGTGTGTGTGTGTGTTGTGTGTGTGTGTGTGTTTTAGTAATTTGGACTGAGATGTGTGTGTGTGTGTGTGTGTGTGTTTGGTTTTTTTGCCAGTCCTGGGCCTTGAACTCAGGGCCTGAGCACTGTCCCTGGCTTCTTTTTGCTCAACCACAGCGCCACTTCTGGCCGTTTTCTATATATGTGGTGCTGAGGAATTAAACCTAGGGCTTCATGTATACGAGGCAAGCACTCTACCACTAGGCCATATCCCCAGCCGTGTGTGTGTGTGTGTGTGTGTGTGTGTGTGTGTGTGTGTGTGTGTGTGTGTGTGTGTGTGTGTGTGTGTGTGTGTGTGTGTGTGTGTGTGTGTGTGTGTGTGTGTGTGTGTGTGTGTGTGTGTGTGTTGTTGTTGTTCAGTTTGGAAAATACTTTGCAGAAATACTACACCAATACCTCTTCCAGAAAACCCTATGTGTCTGTCTCTGCATATTCTTCCTGCACTGGATATTATTAAAGAAAAAGCTTTGAGCCGAGTGCCAGTGGCTCCCACCTGTCATTCTAGCCACTCAGGAGGCTGAGATCTGAGGATCAAGCTTTGAAGTCAGCCAGGGCAGGAAAGGCTGTGAGACTGTTATCTCCAATTAAACCAGCCCAAAACCAGAAGTGGAGCTGTGGCTCAAAGTGGTAGAGTGCTAGCCTTGAGCAAAAAAGCTCACCACAGCGCCCTGGACCTCACAATTTTCTGACCAAGCTGGCTTTGAACTTCCAACCTCAGTTTTCAGCCTGCCGGTTAGTTAGGATTATAGTCATGAGCCCCTGGCCCCTGGCTGGGAGTGTCTTACTGATGACCCAAGGCTGGCTATGGAGATAGAATTAACCACCAAAAAGCTGGAAGCAGAGCTGTGGCTCAAGTGTTAGCCTTGCGTGAAAAAGCTAAGGGACAAGCACCCAGGTCCTGAGTTCAAGCCCCAATACGGACACACACAGTACTCGCAGCTCTTAAATACTGCACAAAACGCAGCAATGAATTTCTCTGTCATACACACAAGTAGCCCAGTGCCCTCGGAATCTCTGGGCACACTCCCAGGTCTCTCCAGATCAAGAACCCAAGAGGAAAAGCCCAGTCAGTGCCTCCCTGCACTGCACAGGGTAGCCCTGCGTCTTAAAGCCTGACCCACCCACTGCAACAGCCCCCCACCACAGCTGGCCAATCAGACTCACTGGGGACAGAGGAGGCCACGCCTTCTCGGGCCAGGAAGAGCTACTGGAGGAACTGTGGGTGGCGTTGGTAGGCTAGACAGCTGGGGGCGGGGAGCTAAGAACCCTGGGGAACAGGGGCACAGAGTGGGAAAAAGGAGAAGGGCGAGTGGGATGGGACAACCCAGTTGGGTACAGGGAGAAGGAAGCAAGCGAACCCCAGAGAAACAAGTGAGGTCTTCTCTCTTGCCCTCAAACAGTCAAGAGGGCAGGGGCTGCATGGATGGCCTTGGAACATGCGCCTAGAACGGCTGTGCAGGGCCCCGGCACAGTCACAGGGTAAACAGGAAACGCACAGAGAGTTCCTGACTCAATCACAAGGATGAACCTTCCCTAGACCACAACTGGAATCACTCCAGTCCCGAACACAAAGAGTAAAACTAGTCAGAACAGCAGCAGCGTTGAGAGAAGAAAGTTCAGATGGAAAAGGGGAGGGACAAAAAAGGAGGGAAAAGGGACTAAAAAGGGGGGAATTTTAAAAAGGGGGGAGTATGATATGGCTGCTGGAAACTTACACGATAGGCCTCAAATAGGGGGGAGGGGGACAGTTTTGAGGCTAGCCCCTTGTCCACTGAGAGCTGGGTGCGGTGGCAGGTGCCTGTGACCCGAGCTGTGATTGGAAGCCCAACGAGCTAATCACATGGAGACACAGGCAAGAAGTGGGATCTTGGCTGGGAAGGTGGCCTAGTGGTAGAGTGCTTGTCTAGCATGCATAAAGCCCTGGGTTCGAGTCCTCGGCACCACAGACACAGAAAACGGCCAGAAGCGGCGCTGTGGCTCAAGTGGCAGAGTGCTAGCCTTGAGCGGGAAGAAGCCAGGGACAGTGCTCAGGCCCTGAGTCCAAGGCCCAGGACTGGCCCCCCAAAAAAAAAAATCAGCCTCCTACCCCCCCCAAAAAACGTGGGGGGGGGGAGTCTGTGAGGTTCTCTTTTCCCAATAAATTACCAAAATGCTGGGTGGGGGGGAGTCTGTGAGGTTCTCTTTTCCCAATTAATTACCAAAATGCTGGACTGGAGGTGTGGATCAAGTGTTAGCATGCCAACCAAATTCACCACCCTGAATTCAAGCCCCAGTTACCAGCACAAAAACAAACGAATAGAAAGCTGAGCCCAAAACAGAGCTGGAGGTATGGCTAAGCAGTAGCAGGCCTCGACTTCACACCTCAGTATTGCCCAAAAAATGATAAAACAAAACAAAACAAAAAAACAGTGGGGGGGTGGAGGAGAAGGTAGAGAATGGATAATAGAGGGGAGAAAAAGAACAAGAAGGAACAGTAATGAAGACAAGGGAGAAAGGAGAGGCAGGGGAAGGAAGGCTGACAAACTGTGACGCTGATGCTATGATGACGAGGACTGGGGGGAGCACTGGAGGATGGGGGTGCTCGTCTGAGAACAGCTGTGGGCAGCCCAGGCAGCAAGAGAAGACATGCAATAATAGGCTTTAGGTCTCGGACACAGCTGCAGGGAGGAAAAACGGACCAGAAGGGACGGGCATGGGGGGTGACTGACGGTGCTTCAGGGGCTCACTAGGAACTTCTCCCCGTCTCCCCCATTCTCAGGGAGAAAATGCTCCAGCTCAGGCCAGGCACAGCTCACTGGGGGTCCTGTCCCATGGGAATGGGGGGGAGGGAGCTTTGCCCAGAGCTTTTACCAGAACAGGCTATGCCCTGGATTACCAATCGGCCAGCAAAAATGAATACTTACATTACCCCCTCCCGGGACATGCTTAATATTGTCCTTGGAACCACACTTGGATTGAATATGGCTGTAGCTCACTTTTTTGGAGACTATCTGGACCTGGAGAGTTAACAGAAAAACAAAAACACACCACCAAGGGCTGGTTAGAACTGACGCAGGGCAAGCAGTGAGAACATAAGATCACAATGACCAACAGAGGGCTGGTAAACGTCTCCACACACATCCCCCACCCCCCAAACCTTGGACAGAACAGGAGGTGAGTGGGAAAGGACAGGAGAAGGAATGAGCAAAAAGCAAGAAAGAGAGTTGGAAAGGTGAGCGAAGGATACGGGGGTGTGTGTGTGTGTGATAAGGGGTGTGTGTGTGTGTGTGTGCCTTTCCCCACTCTCCAAGCTAGGCACCGTGTCTTGGGCTCTTCTCTGTGGGCCTTGCGGTGGAGCAGCTAGAGTTGTCTTGAAAACAAAGGCTGCTCTATCCGGCTAGCAGGGCCTGGATCGGCCACGGAGAGGAAGGAAGGCTGTCGTTTCTCATGTGGACACGAGGGGGCGCACGAGCCACAGCTGTTTCCACACAGCCCAGCTAGCTCAGGACTCCGCCACTTACTTTAAATTGGTTTTTTTCTTTATTTTTGGAAATGAGGTCTTGGTATATAAGTATATAGCCCAGGCTGGCCTTGAACTTGATTTTTTTTTTGCCAGTCCTGGGGCTTGAGACTCAGAGCCTGGGCGCTGTCCCTGGCTTCCTTTTGCACAAGGCTAGCGCTCTACCACTTGAGCCACTACCAGCTTTTTCTGTGTATGTGGTGCTGAGGAATCGAACCCAGGGCTTCATGCATGCTAGGCAAGCACTCTACCACTGAGCCACATTCCCAGCCCTTGAACCTGAATTTTTTAAATTTGTTCTTTGAATGCTGGTACCTGGGCTTGTACTGAGGGCCAGGGCACTGTCCACTCAAAGCTAGCACTCTGCCATTTGAACCACAGCTCTCCTCTCGCTTTTTGCTGATTCACTGAAGATAAGAGTCTCAGGGACTATCCTGCCCAGGTTGGCTTTGAACTGAAATCTTCAGATCTCAGCCTCCTGCGTAGCTAGGATTTACAGACGTAACCCACCTGTGCCGGGGCTTAGATTTGGTTTTGATCTGAAAGTAACTCACAAATCCTCCAGATGTTTAATTCTATGCCCTGAGAGTTTCATGAGCAAAGAGAATAGGCTCAAAGGGGGCTGCACTGACGCAGTTCTGGGGGGCCCGCAAGCCTACGAATGCCTCCCTCTGGAACTAAGTACCATATAGGAATCTACCCTATAGAACTCCAAACACATAAACCCCATTGTGTACCTTTCCCATCGTGTACCTTCTTGACAACTTAAACAATGAATTATCACTTTTTTTTTTTTTTTTGGCCAGTCCTGGGGCTTGGACTCGGGGCCTGAGCTTCTTTTGCTCAAGTCTAGCACTCTACCACTTTGAGCCACAGAACCACTTCCGGCTTTTTGTGTGTATGTGATACTGAGGAATCAAACCCAGGCCTTTATGCATGCAAGGCGAACATTCTACCACTAAGCCACCTTCCCAGCCCTAACACATCACTTTCTAGTAAGCCATTTCTTTGAATCGGGGACATGTGGACAGATCCACTAGCGGCGACCCAGAAGCCATGGTGTAGCTTGCTTCATGCTCTCTGACCCCCTTTGTGCAGAAGTCCCTATCCTAGTTCCTAAGGGCCGAAGCTCAAGCCTCACTGTTGGCCAGTGACAAATCCACAGCTGAAGAAGGAAGGTATCCCACAGTGGCAAGACGATCCTGCCCCCAAGGAATGGAGACAAGAGGATGCAAGGTGGTTTCAGGTTGCCTCTGCCCTCCAGGAGAGATGCTGCGGTTCCTATACGAAGGGAGCTCCCACCAGATGTGACCGGGGGAATCAGGTCAGACAAAGGGCTAGCTCCACATCTGGTAGGTTTGTAAGAGAAGTCTCCTTCGAGTTGGGAGGCAGAGGCTGCAGGGTTCTGGGTGCTGGGAGATTACATCTGAGGAGGAAACACCTGGGCATACTATGTTCGTGAACAGACCAGGCGGCTTCCGAATCAAGGTCAGCATTTTTTGAATCTCCTGTATGCACCTGAGTGGCCAAAGGGTTAACAAGACCCAACTCTTGTTAGGGTGATACATACAAAGTTTCTGATGGCTTGAGGCATCAGACAGAGGAAAACATGGGGAAGAAGAAGTAGGAACTAGTTATGGGTAAGAGAAGAAAAAAAAAAAGAAAAAGGAGGAATAGATGGGTAAGTGACTCAGGCTGAAGAAAAATGGTTACCTCCCGGAGGAGAGTCTATATAAAAACTCACTTTGCCAGCAGGTGGCTTCTGTGTGCTTGCAATGGGGCTGGCTGTTTTAGTGACTGTGTGTCCAGCTGGGGCAGCTGCCTCTGACTTTTTCTCTACCTTGGCCTGGACGGAGAAAAAGGAAGGGCAAATTTCAAACCAAAAGGATGAGAGCCCAACAGTCAAGAAAGGAAGAAGGCACTAGAGAATGAAAATGCAGGCCAGATCCCCCAACAAATGCAAGTCACCCTGGCAACCTAGGAACACGAACACACACGAACGAACACACACACACGAACACACACACACGAACACACACACACGAACACACACACACACACACACACACACACACACACACACACACACACACACACACACACACACACACACACACACACACACACACCACACACCAGGGTAGACCAAGACAGAGATCGCTGAGTAGAGGAATGTAGGGAAAGGAAGTACAGGCCAGAATCTTAAGGACAGAAGGAAGGAAGAGATCAAAACACCATGTGTAAAGAACAAACACAGAGGAATTAGTGGTTCTCCTGTATGTAAGGGGAGGGGGTTACTTTCAAATCACAGTCTTCTCTCTCAATTCTATTGTAGTCTCAGACATCCAAACACACTGTCAGGCTCAGAGCCATGGTAAAGGGAAGTATTGATACTATTCAGGTATATTAGAACAGAAAACAGCCCAAGTTACTCAAGACCTCCTGGATTTTTGTACAATGAAAGCCTAAAAGGAGAAAAACAGGGAGTGTCATTTGTGGAACTGCCTGGGATCTGGGCTGGGCATGCTTACCAAAAGCACTTCCTGGGGCCCTGATCTCAGAATAATACCAGATTACGGGTCTTTCCAAATGTGCCTACCTCGATTGAGGCGATTTCAGCATCCTACCCTTATGGTGGGCGTGGGACAGAAGGGCTCGCTCCTAGGGGTACAGTTCACACACACTTCCGGGAACAATGTAATCAAAGCGTCCTTGAAGTAGCGCTGCGCTTTCTCCCTCACTACACTGCGGCAATCCTCTTGTTTTATCAAGTGAAGAGCTTGCAGGTGGCCCCCGTGACCACCAGGACAGCTCAATCCTCACTCCCACCCACTCTACCCAAGTCCCAGCTATCGGCCTTCTGCCCAGGCTTATCCTTCACCGCCTGGGGCAAAAAACTACCCTCAAAAATGTACTCAGTATTGCTGAGGGGGGCTCCAAGGCCTAGAGAGGCTTCAGATATATTGGGGTGTTTTCCTCATGGAAAGTGTAAGAATCCAAGCCTGGCACCGGTGGCCTAAGCCTGTCATCCTAGCTACTCAGGCAGCTGAGATCTGAGGATCATGGTTCAAAGCCAGCCAGAGCAGTTCTTGAGACTCTTATCTCCAATTAATGACAGAAAAAGTGTTAGTGGCGCTGTGGCTCAAGTGTGCTAGCCTTGAGCAAAAGAAGCCCAGGGACAGTGCCCAGGCCTGGAGTTCAAGCCCCAGGACCAGAAAAATAAATAAATAATAGTAATAATAACATATAAGACTAAGAATCCACCTATCTTCAAAGAAAAAGGTGCCTCTAAGATCCCAACATAAAGACCCGGGAGCCCCTTGTCTGAGATGAGAAGGTAAAGCACAGAAACTCAGCCAATCACTTTGCTGCTTCTGAGGAGCCAGGCCCCCATTGGGAGATCAGGCTGTTCTCTGGGGGCGTTAGATGTAGCAGGAGAGAAACAGGGACCCGCATGCTGAGAGCCCCCAGGTCCCTGCACTTACCCGGCCTCCTCCGGGCTGGTGCTTGATGTTTTCTGTGGAGCCAATTTTGGATCGGACATTCTTCAGATCCGGGGCGGGGGCGGAGGCATTGGTGGCCAGCGAGCTCAGCTTGGGGGCAGAGGAGCTGGCCTTGGCGGGGATGGGTTTCTTATCCACGGCAGCGGGCACCGAGGGCCGGGGAGGGGCGGAGGTGCGCTTGGCTTGAGTGGGAGCTGGGGGCATCGTCCCCGCAGGCGTGGCAGCTCTCTTCACGGAATTGGTCGAGGTACTCCTTGAGCGACTCAAGTCAGCTGCCAAGCAGGACATTGAGAAGAAAAAAGAAGGGAATGTGGAGGGCTATAAAAAAAGGTGGGCGTGGGAGCGAGGGCTCCGTGGGGGTTCAGGGGGGCAAAGGGTATTACCTGGTACAGACTTTGCAGTCATCTTCTTAACATCTGTAGGTTTGCCCTCTGTCTTGATGGCTGCACAAAACAAAAACAGAATGTTCCACAACGCCACCCACTGAGTTGCTGAGATTTAGCATTCGTGTGGCAATACTCAATGTCCACCAAGAGGCAGGAATTGAGCACGATTCTAACATCCACAATGACTGCACTCTTCCCTACAGCAACGTTGAAGTCACACATTTTGTCCTGCTTCTCTCTCTACACTTTTCTGGATGGCTAGCAAGTAGCTCATCATAAACACCTATGAAATTCAACTCATTATTTATTGTTCTGTTATGCAGGACTGGAGATTGAACCTAAGAAAGTACACTACCACCGACTTAAACCCTCTACAAATGAACTTCACATTTCATTTTAGGGGAGGTGGGGAGAGGGGCCATACTGGGTTTGTATTCAGGGCCTCGCCCCTGCTAACCTAAGCGTACTTGCTTGGCTGGTGCTCTACTGCTTGAACCACTCTGACAACCCGGCCTTTTGCTGGATATAGATTCAATGGCAGAGATTAAACTCAGGGCCTCACGTTGTTTCTTTGCTCACGGTAGGCATTCTATCATTTGAGCCAGCTTGGCTTTTAACTGGAGACAGAACTCGCAGACTTCTCTGGCTGGGCTGGCTTTGAACCATGATGCCTACACATCTCAGCTATCTGAGTAGCTGGAATTATAGGCCTGAGCCACTAGCACTTGAACTTCACAGCAGTGGGTGCTGGCTGGAGCTACCCAGGCCTTGCCCTGTTCCCGCCCCATTGGCTATACTCACAGGTGGGCCTCTTGGACAGGGGTGTGGGGGGGCTTCTACTGCTTGGCCCAGATGACACAAGAGCGGCAGGTGATGCGGCTTTGGAGACCGTCGAGGTACTCTTGGGTGCAGATCTGAGGGCTGGAGCAGAGGCAGGCTTGGATGATAACGGCCGTTTCTCAGGAATCTTTGCCTCTGCAACAGGCTGGATAGGAAAGAAAGATGGTGGAAGGCCACGTCAGCAATGGCGTCAGGAGACAGGCCTGATGGGTTCTACACAACCATGCACCAGAGAAATGGGGGGGGTGGGGGGGCACAGTGGGCTCAGCACCTGAGCGGAAAATGCTTTGTTTCTCCTGACAAGACCAAGAAACTGGCCATGTAGGTTGCTGGGTGACCTGAGTTTAGGAAATCGAGTCAAATGTACTTAAGTTGGTGTGAACACTAGAAAAGTTTATCACACCACAAACTATGTTTACTTGGGATCCACTGCAAATACCTGGTAAAATTAAACATATAAGCCAGAAACTAAAAATGATCTGCTAAATTGTAGTCATTTGTCGTCCCTTTCCATTTTTTCCTCTCCCTATCACTTGAGCCACAGTGGCGCTCTTCTCATCCCTCCCTCTCTTCTCTTCTCTCTCGCTCTCTTCCTGACAGTACTCAAGTTTCAACTCAGGGCCTCACAACCATTTCGCTATGGCACTCTACCACATAAGCTATACCGCTGGGCCTGCTTTCTGCTGTTTATTTCACAGACTTTTCTGTGTGGCCTGACTTTGAGGTCTCATTCTCTTGGGTAGCTAGGATGGCAGGTGTGAACCACTGGCACCTATCCTTTTGATTAGCATGCATCCAGAGATTGCTGCACAGGACTAGGCCGTGGAAGGTAAGAGGCTACTGGCCAGATCCAGGAGAGAGAAGCAGAGCCCTAGTTTGCCCTCTAGCTTTCAGTATGGTTTTGTGGGTGTTTTTTTTTTTTTTTGCCATTCCTGGGGCTTGAACTCAGGGCCTAGGCACTGTCCCTGAGCTTTTTTTGCTCAAGGCTAGTGTTCTACTACTTGAGCCACAATGCCACTTCCAGCTTTTTCAGTATATGTGGTACTGAGGAATCAAACTCAGGCCTTCATGCATGCTAGGCAAGCACTCTACCACTTAAGCCACATTCTCAGCCCTGCTTTCAGTTTGTTCTCAGGCAAATGAATCACTAGGCCACTCAGAGCTTTCCTTCTTTATCTAGGATGAAGAGACAGGGACACTGTGTCACTAAGGCACAGCTTTGTTAATAAATAGAGAATATAGGATGTGAGGTCTCTGATAATAAGAAGGGGCAGGCCTAACCACAAGACAAGTAAGACAATAACATTGCAGCTGGGAAAGCAAAATGGAAAATAAATATGTGCCATATTACTTGAGAGAGGAAGCTGGAGCCAAACCACAGATCTAGTACAACTGGCTCTTGGACTCTTAAGGAAAAAATATGTCCGATGCTACTAAACAAAAGGAAAGAATAGGACTGGAAATGTGGCTCAGTGGTAAAGTACTTGCCTAGCATGCATGAAGCCCTGGGTTCAATTCCTCAGTACTACATACACAGAAAAGGCCAGAAGGTAGAGTGCGTGCCAGCCTTGAGCAAAAAGAAGCTGGGACAGTGCTCAGGACCTGGGTCCAAGCCCCAGGACTTGCAAAAAAAAAAAAAAGAAAGAAAGAAAGGGAAAGAAATAGCCAGGTGCTGGTGGTTCAGGTCTGTCATCTAGCTACTCAGGAGGCTGAGATCTGAGGATCCAGGTCAAAGCCAGCCTGGGCAGTCCATGAGACTCTTATCTCAATGAACTACCAGAAAACTAGAAGTGGCTCTGTGGCTCCAGTGGTAAGAGTGCTAGCCGCCATCAGCTAAAGAGGTCAGTGACAGTGCCCAGGCCCAGAGAGGTCAAGCCCAAGATCATTTGGGGTGGTGGTGGGGGGGAACGCGGAAGGGGGCAGAGAGTAAGGAACAGTTGAAAGAAAGAAAGTGGGGGGGGGGAGTGGGTGGAATATTGCCCTCCAACAAAGACAGGAAAAGGTTAAAAGAATAAAAGTGATTTTCAAGGGTGATGGCTGCTTTCCTGGATCTCCAAATAGTCCTCCAAATAGTCCCTTGGCCCTTACCAATTCCGCTAACCTGGCTTCCCCACTGGACAGCAACAAGAGCCTGAGAGGGAGGCACTGGCCTGGCGTGGTATCAGGTGGCTCGCTTACCTTTGGCTTCCCATCTCTGGTAGGTAAGGTGGACGGCTTGGCAGTGGCTGTGGTGGGGCGTTTGGGTGGGGCGGCTGGTACGGAGCCTGAAGCGAGGCTCATGGGTTTTTTATTCAACCCACCAGCGGTGGTGCGAGATGGCTGCTTAGGGACAGAAGTGGACTGGGTTTTGACTTTCGATGTTGAAGTCTTTGCAGGTTGAGTGGTGGCCAAAGGCTTTAGGTTGATGGTTGTTTTATTTTGTTTTGTTTTGTTTTAAAGACCAACGTCAAACACACAGACAATTAAAAAAAAAAGACACAAATTGAAAAAAAGTATAAATTGCACAATTCAAAGTAAAATGATAAGCAATGAAGATTAAAGCAACTGAAAATTAGCATTCCTTTCTTCTGAGCTCAGGGTTACTAGGATGGAGACAAAGCTCACGCAAGCAGGTTCACTGCCTCTTTCCTTTTTGGTGCTAGGGTTGAAGCCAGGGACTCATGCGTGCTATGCACACCTACCACTAAGCTATGCAACCAGCACTGGAGGGAACATTTCTTAATGAGAGGGGCCACCGATGACAAGTTCTATATTTAAAACATTTATGCTCAATAATAGCTTTACATTCTTAACCCTTGGTGGTTGCAACAATTCTATAAAGGAAACCATCAGCAGATGATGAAGCCGTTATTACCTGAATCGTTCATGTTGTGTTTTGTTAGGGTTATTTTTGTTTATGTTCGGCTGGTTGTGGGGCCTGAACTCAGGGCCTGGGTGCTATCCCTGAGCCTCTTTGTGTTCAAGGCTATTGCTCTACCGACTGAGCCACAGCTCTACTTCCGGCTTTTTTTCAGAGTAGTTCATTGGAAATAAAAGAGTCTCACAGACTTCTCTGCCTGGGCTGGTTTCGAACCTATCCTCAGATCTCAGCTTCCTTAGTAGCTAGGATTACAGGTGTGAGCCCCTGGCACCTGGCTTTTTTTTTCTCTCCTTAAACAAGGTTTAGCTATGTTGCTCAAGCTCCAAAATGGCTGGAATTACAGGTACATACTACCATGCCTCACTTGTATTTATTGGCATCTTGATGAAGCAATATATCCTCAAGTTTGACATCTGAACTCCACAATAAGCAAAACTAAGTGATCCTTTTTTAAATAAAATCTGCATTTCCTTTCCACGAATGAAGACTCATAGATTACTCTTGCAAATGTATTTTTTCTTTGCTTCTTGAGGAAGAGGAAATAAGCTCCATGGAGCATTTTTACAGATATGTAATTTTAAAGGAAAATTCTTCACACATCCAACCTTGAGGAAAGACTTACAATAGAGCTCAGAAAAAAAGAAACTATGTTCATGGTTCAAGCCATAGTAGCCAAAGATTATCTTTAAAAGAAAAAGAAAGAAAAAAAAAAAGATAGCACAAGAAGCAAGCCACCCTCCTAAGCACCTACCTTTGCTTTCTTCTCAGGACTTGGGGGGAGCTCCTTGTTTGGGGGAGTAGTG
Organism: Perognathus longimembris pacificus; assembly: GCF_023159225.1. NCBI lineage: Eukaryota > Metazoa > Chordata > Mammalia > Rodentia > Heteromyidae > Perognathus > Perognathus longimembris. Next base: position 9,796,391 of record NC_063186.1, on the reverse strand, counting down.
ATGTCATTTCCAGTCACACTCGCAGCAGCTTTTCCTTCTTCTGGCCTGGCTAGTCCTAAAGGTGGGAGCAGCAATTATTCTATAAACAAATGTGTTTTATACACATTTTGAAATGCAGGGCTCAGCAAAGGCAAACCACGGACAAGCACTTGGTTCCAGAAAAAAACCAAACAACACATTCCATGCTAAAATGTGGACAAAACCAACAAGTTCTTGCAACGAGGGAGGACAATTTTAGATTGCAGAGATTCAGGGAGCTTGGCTCTGTTGTGACACAGTCTAAGTGGGATCTGCACTAGCGATCGTTGGAAAGAAATAGCCTTTAAAGGTTGGTTTCCCTTCCCTTGAGACCAACCAAAGAGGTTCTGTCACCCAATCACTAGCTTCCGGAGCACACAGGGGGACAAAAACCTCTTCTACAAGTCAATCTTTTGGAACAAATGTTGCTGAGAGATGGGGTAAGAGCCAGATTATCATCCAATGTCCTCCTCTTACTTCCTTTCCTTGTAAAGAACCACTTTATGGAGAATGCAAGATTAACCTGCTCTAGTTCTAGCAGTGACCCAGATTTCCAACAAGGCCGAGATCTGTGGAACCAAACCCTGAGCCAGAAATACAGACGCATAACTGTTCTGTGTTGAGGGGGCTACACCAGATTTCAATAAAACTATGCCAGAAGGCACTCAAATACTATGAAATGTATAATCCTGAGAACTAATTTCTAACTGGTATCAAATTCACAGCCAAAAAATGTGACTAAATAAAAGTACAATTAAAAAATACTAAGTATTTGAAAACAGATGAACTTCAAGATAGATTATATAAACTACTGCTACATATTGGTAACTTACAAGACCAACAATGCATGAGAAGAAATTATCAAAAGACTATGAACACAGTTTAGAAAATAAATACAGTATATTTTGAAAAGATGCCTAATCCTAGGTGAGCAAAGAAAGTTAAAAGGAGCTTGAAATGCCATTTGTACATAAACACTCTTGGTGGGAGGGGATGAAGATTCACCATTAGGTGTATGAACTGGGTCCACCAGCAGTGCAAGCACAGCAGTGGCTTATAAAATTACAAGGACAGGCCAGTGCTGGTGGCTCACGCCTGTCATCCTAGCTCCTCCAGAGGCTGAGATCTGAGGATCGTGGTTCAAAGCCAGCCCAGGCAGGAAAGTCCATGAGACTCTTTATCTCCAATGGACTACCAGAAAATGAAGTGGCGCTGTGGATCAACGTGGTAGAGTGCTAGCCTTGAGCAAAGAAAGAGCTCAGACAGCCGCCCAGGCCCTGAGTTCAAGCCCCAGGACCCATCTCCCCTCACCCCAAAAAATAACAGGTACAAATAAATTCTAGTTCAGATATCCAAATTTCCACAAGTTTGAGATAAGAGTTTTATTCATAAACCTGCAAAGTAACACCCCTGCAAGGCTTTTTCTGTGGAGAAATGTTTCTAAAAGCAAAGGGCTAAAAACATTTTGGGGGGGGCTGGGGATATAGCCTAGTGGCAAGAGTGCCTGCCTCGGATACACGAGGCCCTAGGTTCGATTCCCCAGCACCACATATACAGAAAACGGCCAGAAGCGGCGCTGTGGCTCAAGTGGCAGAGTGCTAGCCTTGAGCGGGAAGAAGCCAGGGACAGTGCTCAGGCCCTGAGTCCAAGGCCCACAACTGGCCAAAAAAAAACATTTTGGGGAGAAAGGAGAGGCAGTCCTGGGGCTTGAACTCAGGGCCTGGGTGCTAGCCCTGATCTGCTTTTGCTCAAGACTAGCGCTCTACCACTTGAGTCACAGCACCACTTTCAGCTTTTTGGTGGTTCCTTGGAGATAAAGAGTCTCGGGGACCTTCCTGCCTGAGATGCCTTTAAACTGTGATCCTCAGATCTCTGCTTCCTGAGTATCTGGGATTACAGGTGTGAGCCAACTTGCCTGGCACAACCAGGTAGTTCTAAAGAGAATGTCCAATAGAAGACCACTGTTCTGTTACCTAATGTGAACAATTTTTCCAACCATTTATTATGTGAGTCCCACTGCATTGTTAAGCATCCCAGGTTTCCTAAGGCCAGCTCAAAGGCTACCTAATTCTTCCAATAAGGTTTTGTGAGGCCATGTGCCACCACACAAGTAATTCTAGCAACTTGGAAAGGAAGAGATTGAATCAGGGTTCAAGGCCCAACCCAGGCAAGTTACTGAAACTCCATCAGAATAAAGAAGCTGGATTTACCTTAATCCCTAGCTAAATGGTAAATTACTTGAGGTTGAGGACAAAATTTCAGGTTCTTGTCAAATAAGCATTTGTATGGTCTACCTACGTAGTATTTAGCAGACAAAGGAGATCAGTGGATCTTGTCCATCATCTAGACTTTTTTTTTCTATCAAATCAGTGTGAACTAGGATGAACTTGCTCTGAAACATAAGTCTTCAATGGTTCCCTACCAAATCACCATCTAAGTTGAGCTCAGTAGTAGTACATGACTATAATCTAGCTGCTTCTTCCTTTTTTTTTTTGCCAGTCCTGGGGCTTGAACACTGGCTCTGCCTTCTTTTTGCTCAAGGCTACCACTCTACCTCTTGAGCCACAGTGCCACTTCTGGCTTTTTCTATATATGTGGGGCTGAGGAATCCAACCCAGGGCTTCAATGTATACGAGGCAAGCACTCTAACCACTAGGCCATAGTCCCAGCCATAATCTAGCTTCCTAGGAGGTTGGAAGAGGAGGATGGTTGGGTTCTAAGACCAGCCAGGGCAACTCAAAAGAGACCCTGCACATCATAAAATGGGTTTGGAATATAGCACAGTGGTAAAGCACTTGCCTAGCATGAGTGAGACACTGGGATTCCCAGTATTCCAAACAGGGATTCATCATACAACAAAAAAAAAAATCGAAGATCTTTACCCATGATTGCACAGAGCACATGATCTGGGTATCAACAGAAAGGTGAACAAGATCCTGTCCACAAGAAGCTTATAGTTTTGCCACAGCGTGAAGCACATAACAGCACAGGACATTTTAATTCTTACGATCCTGAAGCCCTAAGAAACGACAGAAATGGAAAGGTTCTCTATCTCCTTTGAAAAGAAGACAAACCTGCCTGCCTTTAACGGTGCTGCTCCCCTCACTACTTACATAGAAAAGCACTTTTCTTACTTTCATAGAGGGAGAAAAATAAACGAGCATAACATTTCCTAAAAAAAAACCTTAATGAAAGGAAAGGAGAAAACAGGTTCCCAGGAAAGAACTGGTTTTTAAATAAACTAAACATGTTTGAAATCCCCACGAAAGCAGCTTGTGAATCATGGTCCTTTGTGCTCAAATTCGACTGAGAACAAGCAGCTTTTTTAGCCCACCAACAATACCAATGTGGGGGGAAGGGGATGGTTGAGGGGAAGAAGAGAAAAGGGCCAGGAAGGGAAACTGAAGGCAGTCACAAAGACCACAGCATTTAGCTGTTTATTAGGTTGCAACTCTCTCCTCAGTCTGTTTTCCCTTTCCTCTCCTTTTCTCCCCAGATCCTCTTCAATGGCCATCAAGAGAAAACTAGCAAGATTGGGTCAAACATGAAGAATAGGACAGGAATATTCAATAGCCAGCTTGAAAAGGCTCCTTTTCAGCTGACACAAAAAGGAAAACGGAACACAGAGCTTCCACCCAGACCACAGGCCGGCAACTTAATGAAAGGAGGTTAGTGCTGATAAACCTATTGTCTAGCTACAAAGTGACAGATTCCCCCCCCCCCCCACCCAAGCAGGGAGATCAATCATGATGTGTGGTTTCCAGTTCAGGAATCATTGGGCTCAACCCAACAGAAGGGGGGGGGGGGGGGGCGGTGGCTGAGGGGGTGGGGGACAAGGGGCTGGACAGGGTGACAGGAGGCCAGAGACCACGAAGGAACTCTATGTTTATGACCACCACTCCGCTCTGGTTTCCATGCATTGCTACCCCAGGGGGCTGTGGCCCACCTCCAGTCACACTAGCAGGCAGGTCCCACATGGGGCTGGTCCCTCAGCCAGATCCACATTTGTTCTCTTTCTTGCCTCATTCCCAGCAAGGCGGAGCCGGTTGCCTGACTGTCGCCTGTGGGTCATCTATCACTTTGGCTCCTTTCTTGCTGTCTGCTTGTTCCCCACGGAGGCAAAATTTAGAAACATACCATCACGTGAGGGCTGCTCACACGGCAACCACGGAGGGCGCTGGGCTGCGGTGACCTCGATTTCTTTCTTCTCTGTCTCTGCCACAGCCGTCTGTCTTGGCAGTTCCTCACCTCCCTGGCAGCCGGAGGAGGAATCGCCTCTTGTCTTGCTAATATCTTCCTGTCCTTTTCCCTTGGTGATTCCTTCAGGAATCTGTTCCAGCTTATTGGAGAGATATAAGCCAGCTGTGCTTGGTTCCTTCTTCTCACAGCGGCTGCAGCTGTCGTTGGTGAAGTGGGTAGGTTCCCCCCCACTCTTGACCAGTGGTTCCTCGCAGATCAAAGGAGGTACCCCATTAGTAGACAGCACGGGCAGCTCCTGGGAACTCAGCTGCTCCTCGGCCACTGTCATGGAGCGCCTCACAGCAGATGCTCCCAGCTTCCTGGGCATAGGGCTGGGCACTGGGCCACGGCCTGGAGACGGCAGGGCAGGGGGAAGTTCTAGGGCAGGGGGAAGTTCTCGGGCAGGGGGTTCAGGGTATTTATCTGCAAGGTTGACCGCTGGGGGCACCGAGAGGTGAGAACACTCAGACAGGGCACGGCGCATGGCCTTTTTCTGCTGGGGGGCTTGGCCGAGCAAGGCCCCCTCCTCAGAAGACCCCAAGTTCTCCAACTCCTTCTGCTGACCTGTGTTGTGAGCACCTTCTTCACTCAAATATTCCGGGGCAAACTCCACCATCGTGATGGGTGGCATGGCCGTGGGTGGATGCTCAATCGTGGGAGCTGGGTGGGTGACCTGTGGAAGCTGTCCAGAGTGAACCCCCTCCCCTGGGGGGATCCCCGGACAGCGGGGAGCCAAGCCATTCTCCTTCTTTCCTGGGGTTGCTTCTTTTGAGCCTTGAGGGCCCTGAGCTACTGGATGAAAGTTGGGGTTCCAAACACTGGTTTCTTGTTCCTTGTCAGACTGAGTGGGGGTGTTAGTAACCCCAGAAAAATCCACATCTGATGGGCTCTGAGTTTCCAGTCCATTCTTCCCAGCCCCCTTCTCCTGAACTGTAGTGGCTTTGTTTTTGTCTGGCCCCTCTACGAGTCCCAGATGGAGCTCGGCTGTCTTTTGGGGTACGGGCCCCCCCTCTGAGGGATGGCAGATTTCTGAGATCACATACCTGTTCTCAAGGTGACTGGAGGTGTCTTGATACTCCTTGTCCTGCACTTCGATGCTGAGTTCTTTGTCTAGCTTCCCCTCAAAAAAGCAGAGCTTACTCTGTTCCAGGAAACTGGCGTTCTTCACAAGCCCATCTTTCGGCTGGCCATCCATGCTGACATTCAGCCCGATTTCATTCAGTTTGCCTTCCGTCCTCTGCCACTGAAAGCCAGCTTGGCCAATTTCTTTAGGGGAGTCCATTTGGCACTCGGCAGGTTTGCCCTTACAGAGCTGGCTGTACGCAGCAGCAGGGAGAGAGGCTGGCTGCTTGTCTGCGAGCGACATCCTCTCTTCCACAGCTCCCCCCACCCCTCGCTCCTGGAGCTCTACCACTACCTCCGATCGATCGCACAGAGCTTGCAGTGACATCACAGCAAATCCCCAGAATTCATGGTAAAACCAGCCTTTCTCCCAATCCCCCTTTCTCCTCAAAGTAGTCAGGAGCTAAGTGAAAGAAAGGAAGGAAGAATGAATGAGAAAGAGGGAAGGAGGGAGGGAGGGAAGGAAAGAGGGAGGGAGGGAGAGAGGGAGGGAGGGAGGGAGGGAGGGAGGGAGGGAGGGAGGGGAGCCTGCTGCTGTCAGTGACTGATAATCTGAAAATGCAATTTGCTATTAACCAGTTCTCTGTTTAGACCTGCAATTTAAATTACACTTTGGGGCCAACCTGGGCACTGAGGATAGTAATTATCCCAGCTTTCATTGATACAAATATACATTCATGTGTCTGATACCATGCCTCCTCTTCCAGTCACCCACTCAAAAGCACTGTTTCAAAAATAAGAGTCATGCGCCAATCCCCAGCTATAACCCCCGACAAGAAAGGCTTCTAGGAAATTGCTCCAAATTTCACATTAGAAAGAAAATACCTTCATGTGATATCAAAATTGCTAGCATTCATTTCTTAAGAAAAGAGTGGGTTTGCTGTCATAGCAACTTGTCAAAATCACTTAAAAACAGACTTGAGCGAGGTCCGCAAAGTCCCAGGAGAACTCTGCTGGTAGCTCTTTGTTGCAAAGGAGCTTAATAAAGGGTTCATTTAAAGATATCAATGAATAGGGATTTGGGACATGTATTCAAATAATAAAATACATTATTATTAGACCCTTCTCTAATTATAAAACATACCTGCTGTGCTTTTACTGCTGTACCTGCTCCCCCTTGGTGCTGTGAATGAGCTTGGTCCCTCCTTCCTATGCCAGCCTCCTGATCTCTTAGGGACTGTGCAAACATACTGAGACCAATTCATCCTCCGACCTTTGTGGCTACAAGTCTTTTCCCCACACAACAAAGCACAACCACCCCATTTCGTGCTGCATGGTCCATTGCTGCTCTAGGCTTTAAGCATGTATAGTGTACATTCAGGACTCAGTGATCTGGAAAGGTATGTCATGCTGTACTTTGAACAAAGCTGATTTTCTGTTGGAAGGCTGCAAAGTCATTACCTGTACCAACATAGGATGTTAGAGAATAGTCTATCAAGAATCTAAATGAGTGGACTTTTTCCAAGAGGAACAAAAGGAAGGTGGTAGCTCCCAGCTACTTAGGAGATGGAGGCAAGAGGGTCACTGGAACCCAGGAGTTAAGACCCCAGCCTAGGGGCTGGGGATATGGCCTAGTGGCAAAGAGTGCTTGCCCCGTATACATGAAGCCCTGGGTTCAATTCCCCAGCACCACATATATAGAAAATGGCCAGAAGTGGCACTGTGGCTCAAGTGGCAGAGTGCTAGCCTTGAGCAAAAAGAAGCCAGGGACAGTGCTCAGGCCCGAGTCCAAAGCCCCAGGACTGGCAAAAAAAAAAAAAGACCGCAGCCTAGGAATATAATATGAGAGAGAGAGAGAGAGAGAGAGAGAGAGAGAGAGAGAGAGAGAGAGAGAGAGAGAGAGTCTGGTGTTTTAAAAGCCATTTTCAGTTGGGCACCGATGGCTGATGCCTATAATCCTGAGTTCTGAGGATCTCAGCTCAATAACAATTCAGGTAGGAAAGTCCATGAAACTCTTATCTACAATGAACCACCAGAAAACAAGATGTGGCTCCAAGTGGTAAAGCCCTAGCTCTCAGTGAAAAAACTCAGGGACAGTACCTAAGCACCACAATGGAGGGGCGAGGGGTGGGGTTTGCCTTTGTATTCATTTAGTTATAGTCTTAGTGCTTTGGGAGGCTATTTAAAAACATAGGATGGGAGGGATGTGCACAAGTAGAATTACAAAGTAATAAAAATGAAATTTGCTTTAACTGAACACTACTGACGTCATTTGATGCCTGATCACGGTCACAACCAGCAGAGAGGCAATGCCGAAAACAAAACAAAAATGTCAATTTCCATTTAATCTCTGTCCTGAACTTGAACGGGGTGCCAGATGAACCCTTCCTTCTAACTGATCTTAAGCAAAATTCATGCCAAAGCACAATAAAGGTTCACGGGCAAGAAACTAGATTTCCATATTCCATCTAGCATACTCACTGAGGAAAATTGAGGATATGTAGGAAATGATTTGAAAGCAATAGGCAACTGTTCTTGTAAAGCAGTACAACAGCAAGAAGCTGAATGTACAATATATACTTGTTTTAGTGCTTGAAATAACTATGTTAGATTACACATGAATGCACTATCTAGAAGGGTCATGACTCAATAACAGAAAAAAAAGTCTTGGGTACACAAAGCCCTTGACAATAGAAGACATTGAATTCTGGCTTCCTTCCGTTTTTGTTTTTGGTTTTTTTATAATTATAGCTAGTAACAATTTAAATGTGTAATATGTAATAAAAATCATGGAATTTTGGGGAAAAGGAAAAGTATCTTTGTAAAACAACAGTCCAAATATACCAAAGGTATTTGGGAATTACTTAGGAATTAAGTAACACCACCCTCCCCTCAAATATTAGTCACCTCCCTCCAATATAATAAACATTTGGATTTACTGCATCTATATTTCAAGTCAATTTTTCTTTTTCTTTCTTTTGTTTTGTTTTCTTTTTTTTCCTTTTTGCCAGTCTTGGGGCTTAATCTCAGGGCCTAGGCACTGTCCCTGAGCTTCATTTGCTCAAGGCTAGCTATCACTTGAGCCATAGCACCACTTCCAGCTTTTTCTGTGTATGTGGTGCTGAGGAATTGAACTCAGGGCTTCATACATGCTAGGCAAGCACTCTACCACTAAGCCACCTTTCCAGCCCTCAGTTTTTCTTTTCTCAACGTAGTACCTTGGTAAACATACCAAGCTCCCTTTCTGCTCTAGGTTGTAGTTTTGTTTGATTGAACTCAGGGCCTCAAGCTCTCACTTGGCTGGGCCTCTACTACTACAAGCCTCCACTTATGGTTTTTGTTGTTGTTGTTGTTGGTGGTGGTGGTGGTGGTGGTGGTGGTGGTGGTGGTGGTGGTGGTGGTTAGCTAGAGATAAGTTTCTAAAAGCCTCAATCCTCAGATCTCCACCTCCAGAGTTGATAGGATTACAGACTAGAGCCACTGGTACAGAGATTATTTTTCAGGCAGGGTTTTGCATTTTTGCCTGGGGCTAGCCTCAAACCAAGATCCTCCTACCTATGGCCCTCTGCTCCCTGAGTAACTGGGACCACAGGTGCACAGGCCCAGCTTACTGATTGCAAGGGGGGTCTCATTAACTTTTGGCCCCAGATGGTCTGAGGACTGACCCCCAAACTCATGCTCATCCTGCTGTCTCATTCAGCTAGAATTATAGGAGTGGATGTCACCATACCAAGTTTCAATAAGGAACTTGATGAGATCATAAAAGTCCTTGGATTCGAGAACTGTTCCACTGACAAATAAGGTGGACAGTCTTCACACAGCCATCTATATGCTCCCTGTTTCTTGGAGGAGAGGGGGAAATAAGGGGGTAGTGGGGAGACTGCTGGATGTGATGGTACATGTTTGTATTCAAATTAGTGCTACCCAAGTAAGTTTCAGGACCACATAGCAATACCCTGCATCAGATATTTTTTGAACAAAGGAAGACCAACCACTTGTTGTGATATCTATAAAAGACACCACAGAAATCCTAACTACAACCACTGATTAATAGAAAAGGAAGAAAAAAGAAAGAAAGAAAATATATAATCTGAGGAATACCTAAAGAAACTAACAGTGCTTGGTGGAGCAGATTTACAGTGCCTCTAGATCATTTCAGCTGATCCTTTCCATTATTAATGCTGTCTTCCATCCTTCCAAAAAAGGCAAGAGAAAGCTAGGTACTGATAGCTCACAGCTGTACTCCTAGCCTAGCTACTTAGAAGGCTGAGAACTGAGAATCATGGTTCAAAGCCAGCCTGGGCAGAAAAGTCCCTGTGAGACTCAACTCATTTCCAATGAACCGCCCCAAAACCAGAAGTAGAGCTGTGGCTCAAAGTGGCAAAATGCTAGTCTTAAGCAAAAGAGCTCAGGGACAGTGCCCAGGCCCTGAGTTCAAGCCCCATGACCACTACCACCACCACCACCAACAACAACAACAAAAAAGGTAGAGAGGTTCAGAGTGGCCATGGGGCTAAAGATTTCTGTTTCTCTGGTCCAGTTAATTTCCAAAACTCTTTTGTTAGACCTATAACACTGTGTCCAATTTCCAAAGGCTTTGGTACATACTGTATGTAGGTTTCTGGCCAGAGCAGATAGACTGGCAGATGTTTCTGGCTTTCCCTGGTGCCTAGAGCTAGTATTTAACCTATTCAGGGGCTTTGTTTTTGTAGATCTGGTTTCTCTACTTTTCTGTCTTATCAGTTACCAAGGCAACACTACTTTCCAGATGGACCAACTGTTTCCCCTTATTGTCTCCAGGAAACAATTCTAATAAATTATCATTACAATGAGAGTCAATAATTCTACTAATTACAATGACTGACAACACTCTACTGATAGAAGTTGCAGGCTGAGAAGTTAAACCCACTTTCTTACCTGTAAATAAATGATGGTTGTGTTACACATACACATATATATGCAAAACCATTTCAAAAGCATATTCTATTCAATTTTAGAAACATTTCTTAGTACATGTTCAACTCAAGAACATAATGGTTCTCGCTCTGATTAATGCTAAAAAGTTGGGACGCAGGCAGAATGAAAAAGCTGAAATTAGTAATCTGTGCTTATAAATGAGACATTCCCCCTAAAAGTACAACTTGGAAATTCATTCTTTTAAACATAGTATTGATCTCCCCATAGCCTCCCCTCAAAAGAAAAGGAAACCATTCAACTAAAACAACGACAACAACAAAAACATTATTTATTGCATAAATCCAAAATTTATGCAATGTCTATGGAGGCACACAGGACCCCAAAGAGCCTGTCCCCTAATTTGCTTCCCTAATGACTTATATGCCATGTTTGTTATTGCTCAAATATTCCATGCAATTACACATCACTATGGTAATATACAAGCTAACCTAGAATGATTTAACCTACTTTGCTCAACACTCTCAACCCTGTGTCCAGACCATTCATATCCTAGAGTGTCTGTGGCACTTGGTCACTGTCTGCTCTTTATTCCAATGGCAAATTGTTCATATTTCTAGTCTCTTTACTCTCACCAAGTAAAGTCATTTGTGCACTCATCTCCATATGCTAGAATCTTTGAAGAATAAAGATCTTTTTTTTTTCTTTTTTTGGCCAGTCCTGGGCCTTGGACTCAGGGCCTGAGCACTGTCCCTGGCTTCTTTTTGCTCAAGGCTAGCACTCTGCCACTTGAGCCACAGCGCCACTTCTGGCCATTCTCTGTATTTGTGGTGCTGGGGAATTGAACCCAGGGCCTCATGTATAAGAGGCAAGTACTCTTGCCACTAGGCCATATTCCCAGCCCAAGAATAAAGATCTTTTAAGCACGTGGTGGCTCATGCCTGTAATCCTGGCTTCTCAGGAGTCTGAGGATCACAGAAAACAAAGTGGCTCTGTGGCTCAAAGTGATACAGCATTAGCCCTGAGTTCAAGTGCCATGACTAACAACAACAAAAGATATTTCACGACATGTCTCTAGAGTAGGACTAACCAGTTTGGCATCTGATAAATGAATGAATTAAATGCCAAAAAGTCCAAATCATGTTGCTGGCCCAGTCATTATGTGAGGCATAAAACCTTTTCCCTTCCTAGGATCTGGAAATGATGTGGTCATTTTCTCATTTCTAGGTCTCCTGGGAACATTCCTGGGACAGTAACACAGTCTGTCCATTTCTTGGGACTACAGTGAAACTCAATGGTAGAAGCTTACCATATATATATGGCCTTGGGGGCTGGGGATATGGCCTAGTGGCAAGAGAGCTTGCCTCATATACATGAGGCCCTGTCCCCAGCACCACATATACAGAAAACGGCCAGAAGGGGCGCTGTGGCTCAAGTGGCAGAGTGCTAGCCTTGAGCACAAAGAAGCCAGGGACAGTGCTCAGGCTCTGAGTCCAAGGCCCAGGCCTGGCCAAAAAAAAAAAGGGGGGGGGGGGCCTTGGTTCTGATCGCAAGCACAGCAACAAAATAAAACAAGACAAGCAGCTCAATAGCACACTGTTACATGTGTGTGAAGACCTGAGTTCAAATCACTACCAACTCTCCAAAATAATAAATAAATGCAGGATAACTAATAGTTTGACCCAATATTAAAGAAAAAAACAAAACAATTCAGAAGTCTCTCTGAAATAAGGTAAGGTATCACTGGCCACACAAAATTGATTGAGGGTTAAAAAATTTAAAGCTAGGCACCGGTGGCTCACACCTTTAATCCTAGCTACTCAGGAGGCTGACATCTGAACATCACAGTTCAAAGCCAGCCTGGGCAGGAAAGTCTGTGAGACTCTGATCTCCACTAAGACTACCAAAAAAAAAAAAGCTGGAAGTGGCACTGTGGCTCAAGTGGTAGACTGCTAGATTTGAACACAAAAGCTCAGAGACAGTGCCTAGGCCCAGAGTTCAAGCTCCAGGACTTGCCAAAAAAACAAAAAACGTTTAGGAGTGTTGAGCATATAGTAAATTTTGATCAATGGTAGCTATTTTTAAATGTGTGACACAGAAATCAATATATATAATTAATATGCCGGTAAGAAAAAAGAATGAGAAAGCAAGTAGGAGAAAACAATGAGGAAAAGACACTTCACAAAAGCTACTCTGCTTAAGAAAAGACTATCAAATGGGTCCTTCTCCAGTTGTAAAATAGTAGCAACTTCTAAGATTACCAATGATTTTTTTTTCATCTGCAGAACATATTTTATTTATGTACTAGAGCCTTGAAGCTGTTAGGATTCTGGGTTTATAAATTACTTCACATTTCACACCAAGAGAATTTCCTGCCATAAACTGACATTCCCAGCTGCTGGGAGACAGTTGATGAGCTCAAGCAAAGTGAAGAAAAAAGAAACAAAGCCTGAGGAAAAAGGAAAGGGAGACTGTGCATGGTGAAGGAAAGGCCTATCCCCAGGGACCCCTGTATGGGGACCTGGACTGGCTTACTGGCACAAGCATACTGACACAGCTCTACATGGTTTCAGGGAGAAGGAGAAAGAGACAACAGAATCAAAGCAAAATGACCTTTCAAACTTGAGCTTCCTTTGATTTAGGGGAAAAAAAGCCAGGCAGGGTCAAAAGGTCTAGACTCTAGTGTCAACCTGTTAGGTGGTTTCCTTGGAGCCATCTAAAACTTCTGGAAATTTCTTCTTAGACAACAATGAAGAAAGCATGAATGAACCTTATAGTATTACCTTAATCTTTTTTTTGGGGGGTGGGGGGTGGGATTCAGTCATGGGGCTTGAACTTAGGGCCTGGGCGCTGTCCCTGAGCTCTTCAGCTCAAGGCTAGGGCTCCTACCACTCTGAGCCACACTGCCACTTCCGGTTTTCTGCTAGTTCATTGGAGATAAGAGTCTTACAGAGTTCCCTGCCTGGGCTGGCTTTGAACCATGATTCTCAGATCTCAGCCTTCTGAGTAGCTAGGATGACAGGCGTGAGCCACTGGGCACCCAGCTTACCTTAATCTTGAGAGCCTCCTGTAAAATAGAATCTTTCATAGTTTTAGGTATATGTAGTATTTGTGTGTACGAAAGGGGGAAGGGAGAATATCTTTAGATAACCAGGCGTTTCTAATGTCCTCCAGCCAATGAGGCCAAGATAGGTGTGAATCGGTGGTAACATGGGGTCAGAACAGATAACATGAATGATTCAAAGTGAAGAGCAAAGTATAAATTATGGATCATATATCAGCACCTATATAAAGCAAGGGTAGTTGGGCTTAAGGGGCCCTTCTCCTTGTCTCCAATACCATTCCTATATCCCACATTCTACTGATTAGGATATACTGCACACACAGACATGTCAAATTGAAACTCCTTTGTACAGCCATTTAAACATTTGAAAAAATTAAAAGGATAAATTGTCTGGAAAGATAATGTTAAACACTTCGAAGTGGTTGCTTCTGAAGAGGGAAAACTGGAATGGATTTAATAAAGGCGAACATATTTGACTGCAAAATTCATTGTACCCTGTGTATATTTTACCTTACTTGAAAATTAGTAAACAAAATTATTTTGGACATTAAAAAATAAAAGGGGGGGCTGGGGATATAGCCTAGTGGCAAGAGTGCCTGCCTCGGATACACGAGGCCCTAGGTTCGATTCCCCAGCACCACATATACAGAAAACGGCCAGAAGCGGCGCTGTGGCTCAAGTGGCAGAGTGCTAGCCTTGAGCGGGAAGAAGCCAGGGACAGTGCTCAGGCCCTGAGTCCAAGGCCCAGGACTGGCCAAAAAAAAAAAAAATAAAAGGGATATAATGACTTCAGAGACTTGAGTTCAAGCCCCAGTATTGGCATAAAAAGTAATTTCTTTGCAGACTCTTGAACATTTCTTTGGAAAATTATCTAGGTTTGCACAACAGTTCCATGTTACCCTTTGAATCATTTCTGAAACTGAAGAACTAGCTCAGAAACAAAAACTCTAAAAGAAATGCAAAATGTCCTCTACTTACTACCTCACTTCATTTACTGCCTTGTATAAGGTAGCTAAAAGAAGGAAAACCAAACAAAATGGATGGGAGTATCACATGCAAACAGCTACCTTTAACAATCCTTTAGTCATACTTTATTGGTTTCAAATACAAACAAAGCACACACTTTCCCAAAAGAGGAAGAGCAAGCCATGCAGAACACAATTCAATGATAAAACTCCATAAAGTCTGACCAGTTACTTAAGCTTTTTTTCCCCCTTAATTTTCAAAGTTAGCAATTATATCATGCAAGCTAGAAACAGTGATGTAGCTCAGTAGCAGAGAGCACATTTTGAGTACGTGAAGGTCCTGGGTTCGCTACCCAGCATTCAACAGAAAATAAAGAGTTTCATTTAGATGATTAAAGATTTGTTTTGAAGAGTAGACTCAGGAAAGCCATGATTGAGTTTGTACTTTCTGGGGGTGGGGGGAGGCAAATAATCTTGAAAAGATGGCAAATTTTTACAGATTAGCCCTGGGTTTGATTCCTCAGTATCACAAAAACAGAAAAACTGCCCACGTGGCGCTGTGGCTTAAGTGGTAGAGCACTAGCCTTGAGTGAAAGAAGCTCAGGGACAGTGCCCAGGCCCTTGAGCTCAAGCCCCAGGACTGTCCAAAATAAAAAGTTATAAGGAATAAACTGGCTACATAGAATATAGGTGCATCACTGAAAAATGATTTTCCACTACTAGAAACCAAGTATCTGTACCTGGCAATGCTATACTGAGGCTAGTATTTCCTCAAGAGAATAATCACTTTCACTTAATCTAAAAGCAACGTTGGGTAGGCATAAAGTACTTTTCCCTCCTTGAATCTTTACACTAATCATCAAAATAATTAAAATCCATTCATCCCTACAAACTTTACACAAAGGAGGAACAACCTTTAAAAAAATGAAGAAAAGTGGGCTGGGAATATGGCCTAGTGGCAAAGAGTGCTTGCCTGGTTTACATGAAGCCTTGGGTTTGATTCCCCAGCACCACATATATAGAAAACGACCAGAAGTGGCGCTGTGGCTCAAGTGGCAGAGTGCTAGCCTTGAGCAAAAAGAAGCCAGGGACAGTGCTCAGGCCCCGAGTCCAAGGCCCAGGACTGGCAAAAAAAAAAAATTAAGAGCAGTAAGTAAGTGATAGGCTTTCTTTCCAACTGTCCCCTAAAATTTGAGATTCAGTGCTGGGTGGAAAAAAAAAAATAGACATGCAAGCACGTCACCAGCTCCCTCAAGCTGGGCAGAGGACATGTCTAGGCTTCAGGACAATTCCACAGAGCAGTTATAGGTTTCATGCTAACAAACAGATTAACAAGGTTGATTAGTGTCTAATGTCACCAGCTCCCTCAAGCTGGGCAGAGGACATGTCTAGGCTTCAGGACAATTCCACGGAGCAGTTATAGGTTTCATGCTAACAAACAGATTAACAAGGTTGATTAGTGTCTACGTAGAACCACTGCACAAGCTTTTTTGCCTTTTTGATGCCACAAAGCACACGTATTTCCCCATAGTTCATTACCACTGGACTTGATGGGCTTGGATCTCTCTCTCTCCAGGTTTGCAGACTTTGGCACCACTGGCGTAAGTCCTCGCGATTTAGTAGGTCTCATGTAGCCTTTCAATGCTTCTGCCATTTTGGTTTTATCTTCTTTCTTCCCTTCACCTAGTAACTTCTTGGGTTCCGATGGTTCTGTCATTTTTGGGGGGACTTCCATAGTGTTCTCTTTGAGGTCTGGGAGTGGGAGAGCCTTGGAAGCAGTCTCGAGGACCTTACCCATCTGGCCTGAAGGAGGAACTTCAGCCTGGAGTTCTGGGGTCGGCATGGACCCACATCCCAAGGCTTTGTCTTTGTCTTTACAAGCCACACTAAGTTCTTTCAACTTATCCTGTTCACTCTTTGGAGGGAAAAGAGTCATAGCTACCTCGTTATTCAATAAACTTTGTGGACTGCTGACATCTTTCGTTTTAGCCTTTTGGACCTCACAGAAGCTAAGCTGTTGTGCTTTGTCTCCCACTAGATCAGGATCTGGAGCTAGAATGGGGCCTTTCTTGCTCTCCTCTGCATTTACTGGGGGTGCCTCTTGCACCCTGACCTCTCTTTCCACGCTCTGGGCTGCTGGAGGAACTCTGGGAAGAAAGGGCCCTTCTGCTGGCTCTGCGACTTGCTGTGTCGAATGCTTAGTGGCAGCACAGTGCAATGACTCGGACTCCCCGGGCACACGCCCTTCCTCTACCCCTGTTTCATTTTTCCTGAGATCAGCAAGCTCACCTTTACTTTTAGGACAGTCATCTCCCTGACTGTTAACCCTTTCTCTGGCTGCGGGAAAAGGCTGACAAAGTCCTTCTGTACTAGTAGAAGGCTTAATAGCAAGGGGAGCCTCGGATCTTTCTGGTCCTGGGACGCCATCTTTCTTGCAGGTCTTTTCTAATAATTGGGAAATCTGGGCTGGGGCTCTTTCTTGCCTACTTCGTATGGAAGTGTCTGGCAAAGTATCCTCCTCCTTTACTACCTGAGCACTAGGCTTGGGCTGTTTTTCACAGGCTGCAGCAGAGTCCACAGCCTCTAGAGGTACTGACTTATTCACAGGCCCTGATGGTATTCCCAGACAGGTAAATGTGATATTTCTATTTTCATCGACATAGCCCATTCCTTCAATTCTGTGGTCCCCTGTGGTTTCCATGGGAACGTGTATTTTTATTGCATCTGTCTTAGGCTCCAGAATGTGCTTCTTGGGAAAACTATTTTTAACCTTTTTACAGGTCCCATCATTACTCCTCTTATTGGTTTCCTCAGCCATGGCGGTGTGTCCCTGGGCTGCCTCTATTTTGTTCTCCTTCAATACTACGGAGGGAACAAATGCTGCTGGCTGAGTGTGGTCTTGACAGCTCCCATCTGTCCCCTGGACTGCTGCTTCAGTAACTGAAGAATCCTTGACAATGTCAGTTTTCTTTCCCTTCAGTGCCCCAAGGTCAACAGAATTAGCCTCCAGGTTTTTGCATTTTTTGTCAACTTCTACAGGGGGTGTATCTGGTATATGTGAGAACAAAGGATCATGCCTTTCTGGAGAAATCAGTCCTAATTCCTTGTTTTTATGGGCAACGCTACTTCCAACTCCATCATCCTTGCCTACAAAAGGGAGGCTGAGGATCTCCTCCTTGCCCTCCATTCTGGCAGGCTGTATGGGATAACTACTTTTAGCTTTTTTGTTTTTGCCTTCATGGCTCCTCTTTTTAGGCTTCTCAGAAATCCAAGGAGTTGACTCATGGTCTCTCCAAGGACCCATTCCTTCCTTGCTCTGATTGCTGACATCCACATTTCTAACTGTGGCTCCACTTTCTGTCCTGGCATCACAAGTCTGAGTCAAACCTGAACCATTGCCCAGAGCGATCAATTCCTGCAGGGTGCTTCCCAGCTCAGGATTACCTGCCCCCTTTGCCACCCCACTCACCCCTGTCTCAGCGAAACCAGCGATGGTGCTTGCTGGCTCCTCCCTCTTATCTTCAGTAGTCACGGTTTCAATGCCAGGGACTGGCTCACTTGGCACGAGAATAGCACTTCCATCCTTCTCATTGCCCAGAAGAAATGGCACCTGAGATTTTTCTCTTACCTTCCCAGAGCTCACTCTCACTTTCCCAGAGCTCCCCTTTCCCTTCCTGCCTTTGCCCTCACCCATCATTCTCTTAAACGGCTCATCCCCTAGACCAGACGCCTGCATTAACACTTGATCTTTCAGCTCAGGGGCGAATACATTGATTTCTTCTCTTTGCTTGGGAAATGCTTCCTTTGTAACTTCTTTAACCAACTTAGTGCCTTCAGGAGACTCTTTCTGTTTGACATTCTGCACTTGAGTCATTTTACTTTCATCCTTCCCTTCTGCTACACTATGGTCTAGTGGATTACTTGCTGTCGGAATGGGTATTGCATTAGGTAGTTCTTTCACTGCTGTGGGCTTTGAAACTCTATCCTTGACCTCTTGGGCCAAGATGGGAGAGCAACCTTCTTTGGGTCTAATCTTCAAGGGTGTTTCCACTCCGTGTGTCCTATCTTCTTCCAGGGGTCCTTTCAGACTAGAAGGGTCTACTATGTGATCTGTCTCCACAGGGGTTTTGGGGTGGGATGCATGTTGTAGTTTGTGTTCACTTTGCTTCAATAATTGCTTATCTTGTTGCTCGGGGACTGACTTCTTGTTCCCTTTGCCCTCTTCTTCTACTCTCAAACTGACTGCGGGTTTTGGAGCTCCTTCTGGACATAAAGCAGGTTTGAGACTCTCTGAGAGAAAGTGTTTGCCCACCAGTTTGCCTGCTGTGGAGTCGCCTGTATGTTCGCTTTGCAGAGTGGGTTTGGGTCCAAGTCCATATTCAGAGCCCACAGTGGGAGGCTGGCTGGAGACAGTACCTGATTGATGATGGCCAGCTGCAAAGGGATGCCATCTGGGCTCCTCGGCAGTGTCCTCTTCCCAACGGCCTCCACCCCGGGGTTGAGGATATCTCTTTTGCTTTGGTTTCTTTTTCTTTTTCTTCACAGTCATTGGCAAGCCTTCTCCATCCCAGGCCTCCCTGTCAGGCTCTCTCTGGGATCCAAGCAAGGCAGCAGGAGTACTTTTCCTTTGGTTCCCGGGCTCGCTATAGGAACCAGAGACCCAACCCAACTCAGAAAAAGGGCAGGGGCCCAGCCTGGGGTCTGGAATCTTCCATGGATGAGAGCCTCCCAGCAGCTCAGAAGGGACCCTGGCAGGCTTGGACCGGGTTGACCTGCGGTCATTGGGTCTGCAAGCTGACTTGCCTGGCATGAGAGGGGTACCTGAAATACATGAAGTTGGCTAAAATTCCAAACAATAAACTCCTTGTTATTGTTCCTTTGAAAATAAGAAAAGTTCATGTCGCCACTCACATAAGTAATCTATTTTCAATGATGTCGTTTATTCAGGAAAACTTTTGTCTCCCCCCACCCAAAAAAAACCCAACATTTTTCACTCTTAACTGGGTATAAACATTGTCTCAGATGAAGATTTTTTCAAACAAATTTACAAAACACTCACTTATTTCAAACATTCTAACCTATACGCACTTATTGCTTATAAATTTCATTTATTAATACTTGTCATTTGAATAGGTACATAAAAATGTCTGCTAATGTGCCTTCTACAAGATGGTAAGCTCTACAGACTTGTCTATTTGTGTGCTTTTGAGCAAAATTTATAATTCCAAGAGTCTATCACCAATATTATACTAATCTTTGTCAAACCAACCAGACCGATTCTAGGAATTAGACCAGAAGGCCCAGACTCATGCAACTTCAAAAAAAAAAAAAACTTAATATTTTGGCTCAAAGAAAATTCTCATTATTCCAGAACCAGAACATATTACTTTGAAAGGCAAATGTGTGAAGATTTCAATGTTCTGTTTCTAAATATATTCCCTGAAAGATAAACATGTATTCAATGTTAAGCAGGTTAACAAAAATTCCAACCATTAGGATAAGCAGGAAATAATACAATACAGATCCAAGCTCTTGAAAAGAGTCTCATTAAGAGCAAATCTAAACCAAGTACACTAGAGTATGCTTGTAATTTCAATTCTCTATAAAGCAAGGAAGATCACCAAGTTCAAGGGCAGTTTGGGTTACAGAGTGAAACACTATCTCTCAAAAACAAAAGAAAATACTGAGTTCAAGTCCCAGGACTGGCAAAAAAAAAAAGAAAGGTACTCACTGCCTTACATATGTAACTGTAACCCCTCTGTACATTACTTTGACAATAAAAGAAGAGAAGAAAAGAAAGTAAACAGGTCTATAACAGCTTCTATTAAGTCTGATCCAATGAACTGATTTCCAAGAATATTCCAATTCCTAAATAGTATCATGTTTCTTTTTTATCCCTCCAGGGACCTCTGAAATTCTACCTTTAATATGTCAGATTAATTATAGCTTCTTTGAAAAGAAAATTGTGAAGCTACATCACCCCACAGTATTTATAACATTTAATCAACAGTTACTCAGTGGCATCTTTTTTTAATTCTATAAATGTTTGTTTATAAAGATCACTCATAGGGCATTCTCTTTCCCTCCAGGTTGTAATAAAAACTCAAGGACAAGAACCAGGACATGGATATATACATGCCTTCATATGGCCTATTTTGTACAGAATTAGTATTTAATAACTCTTTACTGACACGTCCAGCTGGCAAAAAAAATTCAAAATTACCTTACATAGCCCCTAGCTGGTGCTAGGTAGTAAGTATGTGAAGCACTAGGGACTGTCAGTGAAGTAAGTCATGGCCTTTGGCCCTTCCAATCACAGAAGAGTAAGCAGAAAATCAATTGATAATTCTTATGTATATACTTATGGCCCACCATCAAAACTATAATTATGGATTATCAAATAATGAAACTTTAAGCCAGAAAGTATCTTTAGAACAGTAGGTCTCCTAATTCAGTGCATATTAAAAATTATTAGAAGAAGCTTGTTATTGAGACAGGATCTTACTTTGTACATGGCTGGCTTTGAACTTACTATCCTACTTATACCTTGGCCTCGAGTGCTTTCATTACGGGTTTGAGCCACTACCCTTGACTGAGGATCTGGTTAAAATGAAGATTATAATCCTGAAGGTCTGTTCTTCTCCTCTCTCCTTCCTTCCTATCCCCTACTCTACCCTTCTGGAACCAGAGATAGGGAGTCACACATATCAACAAGTTTGGAATTTGGGGCCAGGTGCTAGTAGCTCATACCTGCAATCCCAGCTACTCAGCAGGCTAAGATCTGAAGATCATGTTTCTAACTTACCTGAGGTCTCTGAAGGAAGTTCAGAAGGCTGACTGCTGAGTGGTTCCTTTTGCTCTAATTTCTCTGATGGAGAGTTTTCATCTGTTGGCAAATTATATTGTTGGCCTGGTTCTAAAGGTAATTATAAAAATCACATGTAAGTTTCAGAGGTGCACTATTTGAGCTCTTTTTCTATCTACCAGAAACAAGATGACAACAGTTTTTACAGAATTCTTCTAAAATACGCAGCAGAAAATGGAGTTTGGGAAGCAACCAGACTAGGAAGGGAGAAAAATAACAAGTACTTGTTAAGAATATTGTTAAGAACCCAAGCACTGGTGGCTCAAGTATATAATCCTAGTTCCTCGGGAGGCTGATAATGAAGGACCGTGCCTTGAATCCAGCTTGGGCAGAAAAGTCCATATGACCAACATCAAAAAAAAGAAAAAGAAAAAGAAAAAAGAAAGAGCGGCTGGGAATATGGCCTAGTGGAAAGAGTGCTTGACTCTTATACATGAAACCCTGGGTTCAATTCCCCAGCACCACATATATAGAAAATGGCCAGAAGTGGCGCTGTGGCTCAAGTGGCAGAGTGCTAGCCTTGAGCAAAAAGAAGCCAGGGACAGCCCTGAGTCCATGCCCCAGGACTGGCAACAAAAAACAAAACAAATAAACCAACAAACAAACAAAAAAGAGTTGAAAGGGTAGAACATGAATACACATGCAAAGCAAGCATTCAGACCAATTCATTGCACCTGACATTGTCCATTAGTCTTCTGGAGACAATACACCCTGCCAAGCAGAAATACTGAGAACAAGCAGAAGCTCATACCTGGTGAAATCACACAAGAAGTTGCCAGTGACTGTCTCTCGTGCTGAGGAGATTCGATCTGGGAATCCTCACTTACTTCTCCTTGGGTCTGTGCAATATCCATGTCTTTAATCACAACCGGTGTCACCTCTGTTTCTGGGGGTGGGGCGACATTCTTGGCTGGAGTCACAGTGTTGGCAAGGGTCACCTCTGTTCCAGGGGACAGAAGCACATCCCTGACCAGAGCTCCCTCTGTTTCTGGAAGCAGAGGCAGGTCCTTGGTGGAAGCTTCCTTTTTTTCTGGGGGTGGGGTCAAATCATCTCTCAGGGTCATCTCTGTTTCTTCTGGGGGTGTAGTGATATCCTTGTTCAGGTCCATTTCTGGTCCAGAGAATGTATGTATGTCCTCAACTTGGCCAGCTTTGGCTTCTGGGGGCAGAGCCATTTCTGTTTCTGGGGATGGAGTCATGCCCTTGACCAGAGACACTTCTGATCCCTCCTTGGTTAAGACAAGCGAGGTATCAGGAGACAGTGTTATATCTCTTTCCAGGGCCACCTCTGTCTCTAAGGGCAAAGTCATTTCCTCAGCTGAGGGTTTTTCTGTGGCTGATGGAGTGTCCTTAGCCAGTGCTTCCTCTATTTCTGAGACTGATACCATACCCATGTCTGGGGCTATTTCTGCTTCTTTGAGTGGTACCTTGTCATCATGTGGACCCAAATCCACTTGTATAGAAGGGGCAATCTCTGCTTCTTTCAATGGTATCCCATCCTTTCCTGGGGCTACCTCTGTTTCTGTAGGCAATAATACTTTCTTGGCTGAAGACACATCTGTCTCTGCAAGTAACAGGACATCATTCACTGCAGCAGCTTCTGTTTCTGTGGGTAGTACCATGTTTTGGGCCAGGAATGGATCTGATTTGATGGATGACAGCATATCCTTGGCCAGTGTCACTTCTGATTGGGTGGGTTCATCCTTGTCTTTAGCTAATGCCATCTCCATTTCTGTACTTGATTCCATCTCCTTATCTGGGACCACCTCAGTTCTTCCAGATGGTACCATGGCAGTGGTCTTCTGTTCAATCATTTCCAATGTTTTTGTTGGTGGCTGGTCCTCTATTGATGGCATTTCTACTTCTTTGGCTAGAGCTAAGGGAAATAAGTTAAACACTTAGGACCCATTATTGTCTACTAATAGCTCTACATTTGAAAAATGTGTATGTGGTACCAAGGAATTGAACCCAAGATTCATGCATGCTAGGCAAGCACTCTACCACTAAACCACATTTACTGAATTAGTGTATTCTGATAGTTTTTTGATAGTTCTAACACTTAGAATAAAATATATGAACCCAGTGCCACCACCTCACACCGGTAATACTATCTACACAGGAAGCTGAGATTTGAAGGATCAAGGCGGAAGCCCAGGCTGGGCAGAAAAGTTGGCTAGATTCCATCTCCAAAATAATGAGGGGGGGAAAAAAGGACTGAAGAACATGAGTTCAAACCCCAGTGCCACCAGAAAGAGAAAGAAAAGAAAAAAAAAGGGAGAGAGAGAGAGAGAGAGAGAAAGAGAGAAGGAAGGTGAAAAAACAACAAAGAAGAGAGAAAATACATGCTTAAGAAAAATCAGAATAAGAAAGGGAACCTAGGGCTGAGGATATGGCCCAGTGGCAAGAGTGCTTGCCTTGTATACATGAGGCCCTGGGTTCAAGTCCCCAGCACCACATATACAAAAAATGGCCAGAAGTGGGGCTGTGGCTCAAGTGGCAGAGTGCTAGCCTTGAGCAAAAAGAAGCCAGGGACAGTGCTCAGGCCCTTAGTCCAAGCCCCAGGACTGCCCCCCACCCAAAAAAAGAAAGGGAACCTATAAGACAGCTGGCCATACTTCTAAGAAAAACAAAAAAAAAAAACACCCAGGTACCCGTGGCTCATGCCTGTAATCCTAGATACTCAGGAAGCTGAGATATGGAGTCACCCAAGCAGGAAAATCCAAAAGATTCCATGCCCATAAGTACCAGCAAAAATCCAAGTCTGGAGATATGGCTCAAGTAGCAGAATGCCAGCTGAACAAGTAAGCTGAGCCACTGTAAGGCATGGAATTCAAATTTTACATTAAATTAAAAATCTCAGGATGGAGAAATCTCAAGTGATGGAGCACCAGCCAATGAGCAAAAGTCCCAATCTTGGACAAAACAAAACTCTTGGCCAGGAGCAGGTGGTTCATGCTTATAATCCTAGCTACTCAGGAGGCTGAGATCTGAGGATCCCAGTTTGAAGCCAGCCATGAGACTCAAAACTCCCAATAAATTACTCAAAAAAGCAAATAGCCCTGTGGTGGCCCTGTGGCTTAAAGGGTGTAGCACTTGTCTTTGGCAAAAGAAACTCAGGGACAGAGCCCAGGAAAGAATTCAAGCCCTAGGACAGGCCAAAACAAAAACCAAACTTCTTTTGTCCCTTAATCCCAAGTGTTATGTTTCCACTACAATTCAATTACTGCAGCTAGGATATTACTAGTAAATATTAAAAACATTTGTGATAGCTTTCACCTTTTTATTTGTGTCTACAATAAGCTGTTTAAAAATGTCTGGTAATGTATATTGACTGCTGAGTACAACCAATAATAGATGAAATGGATTTAAATAAATTACCTGTTGGCTGTGAAGGCTCTGCAAGGACTTCAGGGGTAACAAAGGACTCTGATGGAAAGCTTGGGGCTCCCACAGACCACTCCTGAGGTACCACAGCTGTGGAAGCAAACATGTCATAGGAAAACATACCTAAGAGTAAAACACAAGCACATGTTTAAAAACCTAAATCAAGACTGGAGAAAAGAAACTTGATATTTTATATCAGCTACCCATATTGCCAAGAGGCCCAAGAATCAGTAGGTGCCCGTGGCTCACATCTGTCATCCTAGCTACTCAGGAGGCTGAGATCTTAGGATCACTGCTCAAAGCCAGCTTGGGCAGGAAAGTCCGTGAGACTCCATCTCCAATTAATCACCAAAAAGGATAGTAATGGTGTGCTTTGACTCAAGGAGTAGAGTGCTAGCCTTGAGCAAAAAAGCTCAGAGACAACACCTAGGCCCTGAGTTCTAGCCCCAGGACACCCCCCCCATCCACCTCCACCAAACACACACACACACACACACACACACACACACACACACACCCCTGCACTTACCAGGCTGGATAGGATTCACCACTTGCTGAGGCTGGAAATAAAAGTCTGTATCTTCTGGCCAATTCTGGCTGTTTTCATATTCTTGGTAGGCCATTTTCTCTTCAAGGAATTCAGCTGGAGTCCCTAACATAAAAACACAAAAGAAGTTACAACAATACTCTTCTCTCCTCTACTAAAGATGACTTTCTACAAAGTAGCAAGTATTACAATATAACACAATTACATCTAATTAATGCCTTCAAGTTAACTTTTTTGGTTTTGTTTTGTTTTACTAGAAGGAAATAAAGTAGTAAAAACAAAAGACTAATCCTAACATTAAAAACATGGCAGAGATGGGCTGGGAATATGGCCTAGTGGCAAGAGTGCTTGCCTCCTACACATGAAGCTCTCGGTTCGATTCCCCAGCACCACGTATATGGAAAACGGCCAGAAGGGGCGCTGTGGCTCAGGTGGCAGAGTGCTAGCCTTGAGCGGGAAGAAGCCAGGGGTGGTGCTCAGGCCCTGAGTCCAAGGCCCAGGACTGGCCAAAAAAAAAAAAAAAAACATGGCAGAGGAGCCTAGATGCTTGCAATCCTAGCTACTCAGGAGGATGAGATCTGAAGATCATGGTTCAAAAAAACAGCCTGGGCAGGAAAATCCATGAGACCCTTATCTCCAATTAACCACCACAAAACGTGCAAACTTGAGCAAAAAAGAGCTCAGAGATAGCACCCAGGCCAAGATCAAGTCCCATGACAAACAAGAAAACACAAAACAAAAACAGCAGAGTACTGGACCCAAGGGCCCATGCCTGTATTTCTAATTTCTAGGTAGTCAGGAAGCAAAGATCAGGAATATACATATACACATGATACATATCATACTATATACATAATATATGTATTGTATCTCCCCACGCCCCCCCCCCCCCAGTAGTGGGGTTGAACTGGGGCTTGGCGCGGTCCCTGAGCTCTTCAGCTCAAGGCTAACACTCTACCACTTGATCCATGGTGCCACTTCTGATTTTCTGGTGGTTAACTGGAGATAAAAGAGTCTCTGGGACTTTACTGCCCAGGCTAGCTTTGAACCACAATCCTCAGATCTCAGCCTCCTGTGTAGTTAGGATTATAGGCGTAAACCACCAGCACCCGGTAGGAAGATCATGTTTTAAGCAAACTCTGGCCAAAAAGTAGGCTTTTAGGCAGAAGGATTGTAAATTTGAGGCAAGCTTCAGGTAAAGATAATCTTATACCACAAAATACAAATCCAACTGGAAGCCAGTGGCTCATGTCTGTAATTTTAGCTACTCAGAGGATGGGAACATGGCCTAGTGGTAAAGTGCTCGCCTCTTATACATGAAGCCCTGGGTTCGATTCCTTCGCACCACATATATAGAGAAAAAAAGCAAGAAGGGGCACTGTGGCTCAAGTGGTAGAGTGCTAGCCTTGAGCAAAAAGAAGCTAGGGACAATGCTCATGCCCTGAGTTCAAGCGCCAGGACTGGCCAACAAAAAAAAAAAAAAAAAAAAAAAAGGCTGAGCTCTAAGGATCACAGTTCAAAGCCAGCCTGAGAAGGAAGGTCTATGAGACTTTTGTCTCTAATGAATCACCCAAAAATAAAGCTGGAGGGGGCTGGGAATATGGCCTAGTGGCAAGAGTGCTTGCCTCGTATACATGAAGCCCTGGGTTCGATTCCCCAGCACCACATATATAGAAAATGGCCAGAAGTGGCGCTGTGGCTCAAGTGGTAGAGTGCTAACCTTGAGCAAAAAAGAAGCCAGGGACAGTGCTCAGGCCCTGAGTCCAAGGCCCAGGACTGGCTAAATAAATAAATAAATAAATAAACAAATAAATAAATAAAGCTGGAAGTAGAGCTGTGGCCCAAGTGGCAGAGTGCTAGCCTTGAGCAAAAAAACCTCAGGAACAGTGCCTAAGCCCTGAGTTTAAGCCACAGGACTGGCACAAAATCAACCCAAAAAAACCTAAAAGCAAAGGACTAGTGGAATAGAGCTATCTATCCAGGCCCTGAATTTAATCCTCTGCACTGCAGAAAAGCAAAACTAAAAACTAGGGCAGAACAAGGCATTTTATTATAAAGCAGGCCTGTCATATCTATGACATGATGTATAGTTACCATAATTATAGAAAAATAGAAAACTAGGCTCTTTTTTCGACACAATATTAGAATTAAAGTGTTCCCTTAATGTCAACTCACAATAAACCCCATTCCTATTTTTATATTGTTAAAACAGGTATATGTATATGTATATATATACATACATATATATGTATATATATGCAGAAGTATCTGAAGTAGGACAGAAGTTCAGTTTTTGGCTTAACACCAGAAAAATTACTAATCAGCAGCCCAAACCAAATCCAAACTGTGAAAGAAAACACGCATGAGCATTATAATAACAGCATGTCTGTCCACGTTTCATATTCAGTGGCATCTAAGCATTCTACCAATTTATTCTAGGAACTGTGGATAACTCTAAACAAACAAAAAATTCTCAGTGGGCTGGGAATATGGCCTAGTGGCGAGAGTGCTTGCCTTGTATGCATGAAGCCCTGGGTTCAATTCCTCAGCACCACATATATAGAAAAGGCCAGAAGTGGCGCTGTGGTAGAGTGTTTGCTTTGAGCAAAAAGAAGCCAGGGACAGTGCCCAGTCTGGGCAATGAATGAAATTCAATCCACAGCTAACCGAGGAAGGGGAAAACCTCAAACCTACTTTATAGGGAGATTTGCACAACCTGCTAGTATCGCCCGTAAGTGAAAAGCTGACAGAGTAGAGATGGAAAATCCTCAGTGGGCAAAAGAACTTAAGAGTAGTAAATTCGGTACTCCTCTCTGTTTGCAGGGAGGGAGAATGACATGGTCAGAAACACATATAATATTAAAGATTACTACTTAACTGCACACTTGGAAAGAAACAGCAATAGGGGGCTGGGAATATGGCCTAGTGACAAAACTGCTTGCCTTGTATACATGAAGCCCTGAGTTCAATTCCCCAGCACCACACATATAGAAAGCGGCCAGAAGTGGCACTGTGGCTCAAGTGGCAGAGTGCTAGCCTTGAGCAAAAAGAAGCCAGGGACAGTGCTCAGGCCCTGAGTCCAAGGCCAAGGACTGGCAAAAAAAAAAAAAAAAAAAAAAAAAAAACTAACAGGAAATCTAGTATGGGACAGGGGGGCTAGAATATATAAATGAAAATTTCAGAATGGGCACTGACAGCAAAGGAAACAGTAACTGAAGAAGCCTTTGCTGTAACATTGACCTTGTGAGTACACAAGTGAGAACTGAAATCACAATATATTCTCTCATTCTCTCTCTCTCTCTCTCTCTCTCTCTCTCTTTTGCCAGTCCTAGGGCTTGGACTCGGGGCCTGGGCACTGTCCCTGGCTTCTTTCTTTTTGCACAAGGCCAGTAAGTAGTACTCTACCACTTGAACCACAGCACCACTTCTGGCTTTTTCTATATATGTGGTGCTGAGGAATTGAACCCAGGGCTTCATGTATGCGAGGCAAGTACTCTACCACTAGGCCATATTCCCAGCCCCTATTTTTTCTCTTTTTTGCCAGTCCTGGGCTTGGACTCAGGGCCTGAGCACTGTCCCTGGCTTCTTTGTGCTCAAGGCTAGCACTCTACCACTTGAGCTACAGCGCCACTTCCGGCCATTTTCTATATATGTGGTGCTGGGGAATCGAACCCAGAGCTTCATGTATAGGAGGCAAGCACTCTTGCCACTAGACCATATTCCTAGCCCTATTTTTTCCTCTTATACTTTGCTTATACTCTAAAATTTTCTTCTTTCCTTCTATTATTGTAAGTTATTCAAGACAAAGTTATAGTCCCTCAGTCACAGACTATTCTATGAAAGTTTGAGTTGAAAAAACTAAATACAGCTATAATGGAGACAATGACTATAGAGACTGAACATATCTTTAAAAGATTTTAGAGAAGGGGCTGGGGATATGGCCTAGTGGCAAGAGTGCTTGCCTTGTATACATGAGGCCCTGGGTTCGATTCCCCAGCACCACATATACAGAAAATGGCCAGAAGTGGCGCTGTGGCTCAAGTGGCAGAGAGCTAGCCTTGAGCAAGAAGCCAGGGACAATGCTCAGGCCCTGAGTCCAAGCCCCAGGAATGGCCAAAAAAGAAAAAGATTTTAGAGAACAAAACCATTTGGTGTAAACCAACTGTAAAACTCATGGGGGGAGAGGGAAAGGGGGAGATGGGAGGAGGGGGAAAAATGGAGGGGGTAACATGTTGGATAAGAAATGTACTTGGGGGGCTGGGGATATAGCCTAGTGGCAAGAGTGCCTGCCTTGGATACATGAGGCCCTAGGTTCGGTTCCCCAGCACCACATATACAGAAAACGGCCAGAAGCGGCGCTGTGGCTCAAGTGGCAGAGTGCTAGCCTTGAGCGGGAAGAAGCCAGGGACAGTGCTCAGGCCCTGAGTCCAAGGCCCAGGACTGGCCAAAAAAAAAAAAAGAAATGTACTTGGCCTTACATATGAAACTGTAACCCCTCTTTACTTCACTTTGACAATAAAAAAGAGGAAAAAAAAAAAAAGATTTCAGGGAAATCAAGATTTTTTTTTATCCTGGGGCTGGGGATGTGGTTTAGCGGTAGAGTGCTTGCCTAGCATGCACAAGGCCCTGGATTTGATTCCCCAGCACCACATAAACAGAAGAAGCCAGAAGTGGCACTGTGGCTCAAGTGGTAGAATGCTAGCCTTGAGCAAAAAGAATCCAGGGACAGTGCTCAGGCCAAGAGTTCAAGCCCCAGGAGTGGCAAAAAAGAAAACCCAAACAAAAACAAAAACAAAAAAAAAAAGATTTTTTTTTTAATCCTATGACAAACTGTTACCTCCTATCTAGAAATGAGTTTTACTCTTACCTCAGCTGTGTAGGATCATTTGGAAAGCTAAGTACCCCAAAAGATAAATTATGTTATATAGGACTCTAGGCACTCACACGGAGGATGCTCTTAAGGGAGGAACACAAAGGCGAAATGCCTATGTGCACCTGATCATATAAAATAATATTTATTGAAATGAACTCCATGAAATGGAAACAGAGCTTCTTTCTTTGTTGCTGTTTTTGTTTTCTTTCCGTCTTGTTTGTTCATTTTCCTGTCCTTGGGAGGGTAAAGGGGCAGGCAACAGAAAGAGGGATAAAGGGTAAGCAAATGCAGCAGTGGGACTCACTAGACACTATGCTGAAAATGAACCCTACAACTTATGGACGGGGATGGGAGGGGAAAACTGGGAGAGAACGAGGGAAGGGGTGACAAATGCCCAAAATGAAATGTACTCATTACCTGACTATGTCTCTTCACCTGACTTATGTAACAGTATCCCTTTTATACAAAATCATATTTAAAAAGATAAACTGCCATTATTTTATTGCCTCCCAGCGATAAGATCTACTCTTCATTGCCTTGCTTGGACTCCATAAACATTTTTCCTTTGCTAGCTGCATGATATTAGTGCACAGTGGGTAAGAAGGCAGTAGAGACAAGGGTCCCTCTTCCGATTCCCCTGTGCTTAATACTTTCTTGCTTCTATGGTGCTCTTTTGATGTGAACAAAGTTCACCCGATGAGGTTCAATGAACCTGTGGGAATCTTCCCCAAGTTCTGCCAGTGCCCCCAAACCAGCCTCCTATTGCAACTTCCTAGTTGCCTACCTTGGCCTATAGCAAGCAAGAAAGACAGCAAATAAATATCTTCACCATCCAGCAATGACCCAGATATGAAACAAGCATTAAGGGAGGAGACAACATTATTCCAACTTTGTTCATTCCTTGTGAACTTTGTCTCCACTGTAGGGATAATATCTGCCCTCTAGATCTGTCATTCCTGTGAATTCAGTCTTCTTTATCTTTACTAGACCCTAACTAAATGGAAATTCAAAACAGTGAGATAGGGCTGGGGATATGGCCTAGTGGCAAGAGTGCTTGCCTCACATATATGAAGCCCTGGGTTCAATTCCCCAGCACCACATATATAGAAAATGGCCAGAAGTGGCGCTGTGGCTCAAGTGGCAGAGTGCTACCCTTGAGCACAAAGAAGCCAGGGACAGTGCTCAGGCCCTGAGTCCAAGCCCCAGGACTGGCAAAAAAAAAAAAAAGTGAGATAGTTTAAATCCATATAGAACACTACCACCTAAGCAACAACTCCAGCCCTTTTTGCTTTACTTTTCAGATATGGTCTTGTGTTTTGTCTGGGACAGCGTAGTATTACAGGTGATTACTTCTACACCCAGCTTGTGGCAAAATATAGTCTTTTTTTTTTTTTTTTTTTTTGGCCAGTCCTGGGGCTTGGACTCAGGGGGGCCTGAGCACTGTCCCTGGCTTCTTTTTGCTCAAGGCTAGCACTCTGCCACTTGAGCCACAGCACCACTTCTGGCCATTTTCTGTATATGTGGTGCTGGGGAATCGAACCCAGGGCCTCATGTATACGAGGCAGGCACTCTTGCCACTAGGCCATATCCTCAGCCCATATAGTCTTGTTAGCCTTAAAAAAAAAAATTGAGGAGGGAGAGGAAGGGCTGGCCTTAAACTACAATCCTCCTATCTCTACCTCCCAAGTACCTGGGATTACAGGCAAGAACTGCTGGGTCAGGCCACTATCTCATCTTAAAATGCCTCAAACCCAGTGCAGGACCAGCCTTGCCAGGTTTTTGTTCTGACAGTCCTGAGTTAATTTTCTTTTTAAAAAAATAATTTTTTTTTAAAATACAACAACATAAAGACCACTTTTCTCCAGTATGTCTGATGTTCACTTTTGAAGCTTCACCTGTACTTTTGCTCTCTATAAATAGGGCATTTCTGTTTCCCAAAGAACCATATATGCTCTAGTTACATCCTATTCCATTACCGTTATACAACCATTTAAGTTGAAAAGGAACTGGTGGCCAAAGGGAATCATCACTTACTGGCAAAAGTTTATATACAAAGGTAAACCTGTAAGGACTTTCTATGTTGACATTAAC
This sequence comes from Perognathus longimembris pacificus, assembly GCF_023159225.1. Lineage (NCBI taxonomy): Eukaryota > Metazoa > Chordata > Mammalia > Rodentia > Heteromyidae > Perognathus > Perognathus longimembris. The sequence continues at coordinate 9,764,369 of NC_063186.1, read as the reverse complement.
CACCATCCTACTATCTTGGAGTAATTAATCCCTTCAACTAGCCTATAAAACTTAATCTAAATTAATCTTAATTATCATCACAATCTAAATTACCATCACAAACCAAAGATTAATCTAAATTAATCTTAATCTAAATTATCATCACCTAAGCTAAATCATCATCATAATCCTCTCTTTCACAGAGTGCTGAGGATCAAGTCCATGACCTTCCATATTCGAGAGGCAAAGAGGGTGAAACCAGTGGTTCACATCTCTAATTCAAGCTACTCAAGAGACTGGAGGAAACTCGAGGATCACAGTTCAAAGACAGCCTAGGCAGCAAAGCCCAAGAGACTCCATCTCCAATTAACCAGCAAAATGCCAGACTAAGAGGTGTGCCTCGCAAAGGCCTTAAATTGAAACCTCAGTACAAAAAAAAAAAAAAAAAGCAAACACTAATGAAGCTTAGCAAATAGAGGAGAGAGGACTAGAAAAAAGATGACGGGGGATACCACAGACCCTTGAGACGTCTAATAAGGGCTGTAACTTTGGTTTTGTTTTTTTGCCAGTCCTGGGGCTTGAACTCAGGGCCTGAGCACTGTCCCTGGCTTCTTTTTGCTCACTCTACTACTGAGCCACAGTGCTACTTCCAGCTGTTTCTATTTATGTGGTGCTGAGGAATGGAACCCAAGGCTTCACGTATACCAGGTGAGCACTTTACCACTAGGTCACATTCCCAGCCCTTGGGCTTTGACTTTTCCATTGACAAAGGAAATCCTGGGTGGATTCTGAGCATGAAACAAGTAGACATGATTAATGTGAGGGCCAATTTGAATGTAAATAGAATCTAGGGCCAATCTGAGGAAGCAAATGGAAATGAGAAGACTAATTTGGGAGGTCATCTGTCACCTTACGTTAGTCCCATGTCTGTAATCCTAGCTATTCAGGAGGCTGAGATCAGTTCAAAGCCAGGTTCGATGCCAGCCCAGGCAGGAAAATCCGTGAGACTCTTCTCTCCAATTAACCATCAGAAAACTGGAAGGGGAGTGTGGCTCAAAGTGGTTGAGTACTAGTCTTGAGTGAAAAAGCTCAAGGACAGCGCTGAGGCCCTGAGTTCAAGCCCAATGACCGATAAAGAGAGATATTCAGAGACCAGTGACAGGTAGGTTTCATGTTCAATTTTTTGCTAAACTAAATGTGGGGGTGAAAGAAAAGATAAGAAGCCAAATGATTTAGCCTGAACAACTAGAACTTTCTATTTAACGTGTGAAGGAACAGGTGGGGGTTTGGGAGAGGGAAGAGGGAGATCATGAGTTCAGTTTAGGACATCTCAAATTTGAGATGACAACTCTACATCCAAATGGAGATTTTGTAATTTCAAATTTCTTTCATTCTCACCCAACCTCTTCATGGAATTTTCATCTGCTCTTACAAAATGTTCCTTCTAACTGTTTAGCATTTAAATAGTACTTACATAGTTAAGACATGTCTTTGTAACTTTTTCATTTTCCAAAACTAAGGTCTTATACCCATTAACACAGTAACTCCCCATAAACCCTTTTTTTCTAGTTCCTAGAAAACTACCAATCTACTTTTTGTTTCTATGAATTTTACTCTTACACATACCTCATAGCATTTGTCTTTTCCTAAATGGCTTTTTGCACTTAGCATGTCTTTGGATTCATCCATTTGCAGTGTGAGAATTTCCTTCCTTTGCTAAGGCAGAATAATCTATCCTATGGATGCCCCACATTTGTGTTTCTCCATACCATATATTAATGGGATATTTGAGTTGCTTCCAACTTTTGGCTTCTGAAGATAGTATTTCTATAAGTATGGGTGAACACAAAGATTTGTTTAAAATTTGTAAAGGTGGGCGCTGGTGGCTCACACCTGTAATCCTAGCTACTGGGGAGGCTGGGCTGTGATGATTGGGGTTCAAAGCCAGCCCAGGTAGAAAAAGTCCCCAAGAGACCCTTATCTCCAATTAACCACTCAAAAACCGCAAGTGGAGCTGTGGTCCAAAGTGGTACAGTGATAGCTTTAGCAAAAGAGCTCAGACAATGCCCATGCATTCAAGCCCCACAAATGATCCACCCCCAAAAAAAATTCCTTTGTGAAGATTTGCAGAAGTCAGACTGCTAGATCATACATTATTTTTTTAGATGGGACAGGCACGTATGCTTCCTGTTGGCTACCTGCACTGATACTTTTTTTTTTTTTTTTGCCAGTCTTGGGGGCTTGGACTCTGGGCCTGAGCACTGTCCCTGGCTTCTTTTTGCTCAAGGCTAGCACTCTGCCACTTGAGCCACAGCGCCACTTCTGGCCGCTTTCTATATATGTGGCATTGGGGAATCGAACCCAGGGCTTCATGTATACAAGGCAAGCGCTCTTGCCACTAGGATATTCCCAGCCCCGCACTGATACATTTTTGATGGCTTGTAATGATGCTGCAAATATCCAAATGATCCTAGACAGAAAAATAGTTCTTCACTTCTGCATTTTTATTTTCCCCAGTGGCTGCCATTATTTCATATTGCTACCAAGAGTACACAAAATGTCGAATCTTTCTATATCCTTACAAATGCCTATTTTTTTATTTCAGTCTGTAGGAAGAAGCTATTTTGTCTTATTCAACAAAATGGAAAACAAATACCTCACAATGTAATTACATGATTTGATAAGGAGCTGGGAATGTGGCTTAGTAGAGTAGTTGCCTATGGGGTCCATTCCTTAATACCACATAAGCAGTAAAAGCCAGAAGTGGCTCTGTGGCTCAAGTGGTAGAGTGCTAGCTCAAATAGGAAAGTCTGTGACACTGTGCGCCACTTCTGGTTTTCTGGTGGTTAACTGGCCCTAAGAGTCTCCTGTACTTTCCTTCCCGGGCTGGCTTCGAACCACAATCCTCAGATCTCACTGCACAGCTAGGATGACAGGCCTGAGCCAATGGACCTGGCATGGGCCTGGCATGTGACACTCTTATCTCCAATAAACTAACAACAACAACAACAACAAAAAGCTGGAAGTGGTGCTGTGGCTCAAGTGGTAGAGTATGATCCCTGAGCTGAAGCGCTCAGGGACAGTGACCAGGCCCCGAGTTCAAGCCCCATGACCGACCAAAAAACAAAAAACAAATTGAAGGAATCTAAAAAAGGATTTGCCCTGATTTATGAGAAACAGCAACTCTCTGTATATTACCTTTACAATAATTATAGGGGGGTGGGGGCTGAGAAGGTGGCTGAGTGCTCGTCTAGCATACATGAAGCTCTGAGTTCGATTCCTCAGTACCACATACACAGAAAAGGCCAGAAGTGGTGCTGTGGCTCAAGAAATCTCCAAGTTCCTGAAGCCCACTACAACACCGCATTCTGGACACCGATTCTGTCATGATTTTCTTTGGTAGAAACTACATATTACCTCAGAGCAAAACTGGAGTCACATATTCTCAGGTCTCCCCTATCTTTCTTCCAGCTACTTGGAAGGGTCTAAGACTGGTACGATGAAACTAAAATCAAGACCTTTAATTCATACTTTCTCCCCTATCTGTTGGATTTCTCTTAGTTTTTGTCAAAAGAAAATTTGATGAGTTTTGTATAGATGTCAGCTATACGTAATGCCAACTTTACAAGCTTACTCAATTATAATGAGTGCTTGTTAAACTTTTGTTACTAAATTCTATTGTTTCACAGTAAAACTGACACCAAGAAATAAATTTTAAAAAAAAAAGATTTTACATTTTGGGTGCTTTTTTTTTTCTTTGACAGTCCTGGGGCTTGAACTCAGGGCCTAAGTGCTGTCCCTGGCTTCTTTTTGCTCAAGACTAGCACTCTACCCCTTGAGTCACAGCACCACTCCCAGCTTTTTCTGTTTACGTGGTGCTGTGGAATTGAACCCAGGGCTTCATGCATGCTAGGCAAGCACTCTACCACTAAGCCACATTCCCAGCCCAGCTTTCAAATATTTCTAATGCTAAATTATTTGTATCCTATCTGGGACAGACCTCAAAAGTGTATTACCTATGGTTAAATCTGTTTAATCACATTATGCTTCAATAATTAAGACCCAAACCAACATCCAATTTGTAAGGTGTTAATGTAAGATGTTTATTAGTGTCATTTATTTAGCACAATGATCACAGTAAAATGCCTCAATATACAAACTGTTAAAGTCAAAAGTCACAAAAATACAAACTCAGGTATATGAATGAAGTTATAAAAATACTTTTCAAAACAAAGTTCATCTTCTACATTGGGCCCAAAAAAAAAAAAAACTGTAAAAAGGGAGAAAGCGCACGTGAAAATCATCACATTTCAACAGAGTCCCCCTATCTAATTGGGCTACCTTAATCAGTGAGATATTGGCCCACTGGTCACATGAATCATCAGGGAAATACAACATTTCTTTTTCTCTTTTTTAGTGCCAGTCCTGGGGCTTGAACTCGGGGCCTGAGCACTGTCCCTGAGCTTTTATGCTCAAGACTAGTACTCTACCACGTGAGCCACAGCATTACTTCCAGCTCTTTTATTGGAGATAATTATCTCACAGACTTTCCTACCCAGGCTGGCTTTGAACCATGATCCTTAGATCTTAGGTCTCCTGAGTAGCTAGGATTACAGGCATGAGCAATCAGTGCCTGGCCAATACAGCAATTTTTTAAGGTGAGCCTGGAGATTTCATAAGAAGCTATATAAAAAACATTACATTATTTCTTTCAAAACTAAACGTCCAAGTGAGACAGATGGATCTAACAAATTGTAGCTGGCAGTTAGTAGAAAACTTCAACAATTCCATAAATTCACAAAGAAAATACATAAAAAACAAACTTCAAATTAAAAATAACCAAATGAGGGGGAAAATGGATTAAATCAATATTAATCATGAAAAATGAATGTATGAAACACAGACTTGCACACTACTCAGGCTTCTCCAGTTGCCTGTCACCTCAGCGAGCTATACAGAGGCAGATTTGAAGCAATAAATGTTACGCTCAATTTTTAAAAGTAGGCTGGGAATGTGGCTTAGTGGTAGAGTGCTTGCCTAGCATGCATGAATCCTGGGTTCGATTCCTTAGTACTACATATAAGAAAAGGCCGGAAGTGGCGCTGTGGCTCAAGTGGTAGAGCACTAGCCTTGAACAAAAAGAAGCTAAGGGACAGTGCCCAGGCCCTGAGTTCAAGCCCCAGGACTGGCAAAAAAAAAAAAAAAAAGTACCAGTTTTGAAAACTTATCTGTCACAACTTCCCCACACCCACAAAAAGCAACCTATGAAACTTCTGTATATGATAGCATACTTGCCCTATGGTAATTGATCATTTATTGGCCTCTTAGAAGATAAGTCCAAACTTCCCATAAAATCTGTCTCTAGGCCCTGTAGAAAAAGATGGAGTGTTTCCTAAATTCAATGTTACTGCAGGGACTTTAAACTTTTATAATGTTCTGAAACATAGGTGTTTGTCATTGATTTGGTTTCTTTTTTGAGAGGGTTTTGCTATGTAGTTCAGGCTAGCCTTGAACTCAGGATGTAACCCAGGCTAGAATCAAACCCACAATTCACCTGCCTCTCTCTGCCTTTGAGTACTAGGATTAAAGAAGTGTACCACACTTTTACTTTCTAGGGCTGAGATATAGCCCAGTGGCAAAGCGCTTGCCTAGCAAGTGCAACGTCCTGGGTTCAATCCCCAGTACCAAAAAAGAAAAGACAAAAAATATATATACAGTTAAAAAAAACAACAGTCATTTTCTAATGAAGGACCTAAACCAATATGTACTATGACTTCCCTCAAAATACAGGGTCAATTACTTTCTATTCTGAAACAATCAATACTTTGGGGGTTTAGAAATCCTGCAAAATCGGTAAAAGGATAAACAAACTAAAACATCAGTTGCTATTCTACACTTAAAATAAGAACTCCTGTATGATTTGAAAACATGGGTCTGTGATTTATATCCCATTTCTGAAAATCCAATCAAAGCTTAAAGGTTCCCAGTATTTATCCTAAGTAGCTCTAGGATTTTTTGTACTCATTAGCTTGGAAAAATGAGGAATGAGAGGAAGAGGTACAACTGAGACACTCCTCAGAGTATGTAAATACTAACATTCAAGATAAAAGTTCTTTATACACGGCTCCTCCTGTGTGATTTACCAATTCCACCAAAATGATGCCAAGAAGATATTAATTCTGAGTAGAGTTTGAGTCTAATCAGATAATAATTTTATTAGAAGCTGGGCATGGTGGAGCATGCCTGTAGTCCCAGCTACTTAGCTGAAGAAAGAGGATTGCTGGAGTCCTGGAATTCAAGGCCAGTCCGGGAATTCAAGGCCAGCCCGGACAATGTAACAAGGTATCTACAGGGAAGCTAAGGGGTATAGCTGAAGATGCAGAATATTTGGCTACTAAGCCCAGGAGACTCTGGATTCAATTCCTTTCAACACCCCACCCCCCAAGAAACATAAAATAAAATCTTCAGAAATCTCCTAACTTGCTGCAGTTTTTAAATAATATATTGCAATTTAGTTTAGCTCCACTGTTACAGGCAGCCTTTTACTCATCAACATCACGATATTCTAACAACACAGGATTCAGAAATATAACCTATTTCTCAATTCTTTGTGACAGTGTATGATAAGGTTTAAAAGCAACTTTGGTTACAGAAATCAGTACACAATAATTGGGTTGCTGAATTTGAAGAAGACTATGCCTTAGAGAGATAATAACTTCACAATAAAAACAATCTTGGCCCCACTTGCCAATTAAAAAAGGAAAAGATTCAATTTGGAGAAATACTTTTTTGAAGTTGAATGAGAAAACTTCAAAGTAGCTCACATACAGATTTTAGTAAGGGAGAGAGAAACAGGTAGTTAGAGGAACTTTCGCTAGAAGCAAGCTCACCATGTAAAAGGGGAAGAACAGGTGATATTGCAGTGTGGGTGGCCTCAACCCCTTCTCACTGGATGTTAAAATATTCTGAATCACACCAGATGTCCCAAACCAAATGAGGGGGGGAAAAAAAAAAAGGCCAACGAAAAACGTTTAAAGAAAAAAAATATGAGACTTCATGAATGAAACAGATAGGATGAATTTTAAAAGCACAATGAAGACATTAGATGATCTTTATCAATTTTTAAAAAATAATAACTAAAATGAAAAGAATTCATCTTTGCACATGGTGCTCACAAAGGAGGCCCCATCAAGCCCTGCAGAACACAAGAAGCAGGCTGGTTTTTGTTTGTTTGCTCAGACATCAGCAGAAATAGGCACCGAAGCAACTACCCTCAGCTTCTTCTACATGGTGTCCCGGAAGGAAAAGCAAAGCGGCAAAATGCTGAAGGTTTTAGAAGTGTAACGGTGCTTAGGAAAAACCATTGGTCTGGTGGCGCAGCAGCCCCAGGGTTGAGACACACACTAGGCTTCTAGGAGAAGAAAAATAGAAAAAAGGGAGGAAGAAGGACGGGAAGGAAAGGGTGGGAAAGCACAGATCATTAGTAAATAGCAAGTTCAACATAACAAAAGAGGCTCATAAACCCATTAAGACTCCCTCAAGTGGAGCTCTTAGGGCTCTGGATAAATGTACCTGAAGGAAACTGAAAATGGGAAATTTCCAAAGGGGCACTAAACCAGAAAGCTTAGTGATGGTCAAGTTAGAATCAAAGTTATAACATGCTCCCAAAACATGCACTCTTCACCCCACCTCCCTCCTCCAATGAAACATGCATCCTTTCCAGTAATATAGTGCTTTAATACAGTGTACAAAAGGGCAAACTCAGAACTCAAACAACTCAGATGTGAAAACTGTATAGTCTACCAAAGGGTGGAATAATATCCTACAGCAAACAACTGCTCTCCTAATATCACTGGGTAGTCTTTTTTTTTTTTTTTTTTTTGGTCAGTCTTGGGGCTTGAACTCTGGGCCTGGGTGCTGTCCCTGAGCTCTTGAGCTCAAGGCTAGTGTTCTACCACTTAAGCCACAGCGCCACTTCCAGGCTTTCTGGTGGTTCACTGGAGATGAGTCTCCTGGACCTTCCTGCCCAGGCTGCCTTTGAACCACCATCCTCAGATCTCAGCCTCCTGAGTAGCTAGGAGTAGTCTTTAATACAAAGCACTGAATTCCTTTTTGTCACAGGACACTAAAAATGATGAAACAGCAAGGGCCACACAATTTTTTTAATACCCACTTCCCCCCTGTATTAGCTATTAAGATTTGGCAGTCAAGAGCCTGCTGGATTGAGTCACTTCCAGTTAAGACTTGGCATCTGGCTGGAGAAAAAGCCTAGCCTAGTTTTGGTAGTTTGATTCCTACCTGGGTGGCTTCCATTCTCCCCAGCAGGTTAATCACAAATAGATGCCCTCTAGCCAATCTGCCCCTTGGCTAAAGAAAGTGAAATCGATTCTTTTTCTTAAGTTTGCATTTGAGCTGCTGCTTCTTTAACCATTGGAATATTTGCAAATCATACAGATGACATTGCTTTCAAAGCAGGGGTAGAAATAGTATTGCATTTGATTATGATTATCAAAGAAATTTAAAATATCAGTTCACAAAAAAAGGTAGACAGGCATTTCCAATTGCATTTCCAATTGTTTCCAGTTTTTAAAGTAAAAGGTATACGATTTATGAGTTGCTAGGTAAAGTTAACATTCACAACTAATATCTAGCATCAGTTCCTCTGAGGTGCAAAATTATACATCACATTTCTTAAGGTCACAGAATAAGGAGTAGATCCCTGAGTAACTGCTATTGCTGACAGAAGGCTTTTAGGGTGCCTTAAAAACCTAGCAATCAGAGCTGGGAAGGTGGCTTAGTGGTAGAATGCCTTCCTAGCAAGATGCATGAAGCCCAGGGTTTGATTCCTCAGTACTACATAAACAGAAAAGGCCAGAGTGGCACTGTGGCTCAAGTGGTAGAGTGTGCTAGCCTTGAGCAAAAAGAACTCAGGGACCGTGCCCAGGCCCTGAGTTCAAGCCCCAGGACTGGCAAAAAGAATTGAAACACAAAAACAGTGTGTGTCTTCTGCTTGCCACCACTGCATGCAGAGTAAAGAGAAGGCCGGGCTGCAGAGCACATGTGCTTGATTGAGGACCATTAGAAGCCAGCTCATTTGGGTCAACAGTGTCAGCCTGATCACAACTGCAAATGAAGTGTAGCTATTTATAACAACATAACACATGGCTCTCACACATGCTCCCTAAAGAAAAGATTTATATAAGACATTCCTCTTTGGACAAGTTCCTGATCCGGCTTTGCTCACTACAAAGACACTGGAGCAGGTGGTTGGTTAGTGCTGGTTATGAGGTAAGAACTCACAAGAACTCAGTACTAAATGACTATCAAGGCTCTAATAACAGGTTAGGAGTTAAGAGAAAAATTTCAAAGCCAACAGTGAAGGGAAAGATAAAGAACAGACTGAGGGCAAAAGACAAAGGAAAGTACTTGTAAAGTATTGCTCACAGGTTCCCTAATATTGGGCTTTGGAAAGCAAACCAAGTGCAGTGTGCATTCAGGAGTTACAGAAGCCAAATGTCTTCTGTAGAACATCTGGATGGTTGCCCAGCATCTCTAGAGTACTTTTAATAGAGATCCAGTTCTTGTGAGGCGCAACTGTAGTAAACACTCAAGGGCTATCAAAAAAATGTATTCCTTTTGCTTTTTTAAAAGAACTATGGCAGTTGGGTGTCAATAATCCGTGCCTGTAATCCTACTATTCAGGAGGCTGAGATGTGAGGGGCTCAGTTTGCAGCCCAGGCAGAAAAGGGCAATGACACTCTTAACTTCAATTAACCACCAAAAAGACAGAAGTGGAGATAGGGCTCAAGTGGTAGAGCATCCATCTTGAGCAAAAAAGCCAAGCAAGAGCATGAGGCTCAGAGTTGAAGCCTTAGAACCAGAACCAAAAGGAAAAAAAGCTATGTGCCAGACACTTTGGGTCTAAATACTTTCAACATCATCATCCTCAGAAATAACTCAAATGCTTCCACTAACAATCCTCCTCAAAAGATCTCACCAAGGTGTTTAACTGTCAATGTTTCCTTTATATATTTGGGGGTTCCAGGCAACCACTTACCTGTAGTATTAATCCCTTCTATTCCATGATCACCATTGGCTAGGACTGTTGGTTTGGAAGACGGAGTACCTGCAACAATCACACACAAAAAAAATAATTACCCACTGAAAGAAAAATAGGAAAATGCAAAATGGAGCCAACTACCATTTTACTCCTAAAATTTTGGCTATTCCCCAAAGGATTAGCTTAAAATACATAAAAATTGTTCAAATTTAAACCTTCAATAAAAGATAAATGGGGACTAGAACTGAACTATTCTTACCTTAAGGTCTATTAAGTACCACTGTAACACAGCTGGAGTTAGGCTTTGCGTACAGTAGGTCTTAGTTTGTATTTCTGTATGTAGACTTCTAAAGGTTCAGCAGTATTGCTTGAAAAGAGATTATATTCAACTGCTTGTGCAAATGTGTAATGGTATGAAAAATCAATTATGTGAGTCTTTTTCTGGGTTTTCTATTCTGTTCTTTACCACTAATCTGTAAGTCTAGCTATTTTGCCAATACCACACTATCTTAATTACTCTATTTATATACTAAGCCAAATAAAACAATATGAGTCCTCCAACTTGGGTCTTCCCCCTTCCCTCCCAATCCTGGGGCACTGTCCCTGAACTTTAGTGCTCAAGGCTAGTGCTCTAATACCTTGAGCCACAGCCTTATTTCTAGCTTTTGGTAGTTAATTGGAGATAAGAATTGTTGTTCCTGCCTGGGCTGGCCTTAAACTGTGATCTTCAGATCTCAGCCTCAAGAGTAGCTAGGATTACCGGTGTGAGTCACAGACATCTAACCAACTTGGGTCTTTTTTTTTTTTGGGGGGGGGGGGGGGCGGCGCAAGTCCTGGGGCTTGGACTCAGGGCCTGAGTACTCTCCCTGGCTTCTTTTATGCTCAAGGCTAGCACTCTGCCACTCGAGCCACAGTGCTACTTCTGGCCTTTTCTATATATGTGGTGCTGAGGAATTGAACCTAGAGCTTCATGTACACGAGGCAAGCACTCTTGCCACTAGGCCATATTCCCAGCCCCATTGGGTCTTTTTTTTTAGATTGCCTCATTTCTATGCTTTTCCTGCCAGAATCAGTTGCTGAATTATAACCCAAAAAAACTTGATGAAATATGATTTGCAATTCTGCCAACATATGTAACAGTCAATTTGGAGATAGATGTACAACCTTTTCTGAGAAGCTCTGACTACTTGTAACATTTCAGCAATCTGCCTACCTCTCTACCAGCCCACTCACCAAATAGTTTCCAATGAATGATTGTCAAGATCTCCAGAAATGTTTTTCATAAGAAAATTGAAAATCTAGAGTCAGATGCTGATGGCTCACACCTGTAATCTAGTTAAGGAAGCTGAGAGCTGAGGATCAAGGTTTGAAGCCAGCATAAACAAGAAAATCTGTGAGACTCTTATCTCTACTAAAATTACCAAAAAGGGCAGAAGTGGAGCTGTAGCTCAAGTGCTAACCTTATTGGGGGGAGGGGAGGGGGATTTTTAGCTTTCAGAGCATATAAAAAGGTTTGCAAGCTTATCTTCCAGATAAAATTTGTTCAATTCTAATTACTGGAACATTGCATATTATTGGATAAATCCTAACTCAAATAATGTTACATTGCTTTTTGCCTTTTGACTTTCCAGATAACCTTATTTCATGCAGCAAAACTTTCTCAAACACATAACACTGAAAATATCACACTTTCTTTTTCTTTCTCTCTTTTTTCTTTTCCTTTCTTTACTTTTTTGGTAGGTTGTTAGCTTGAACTCAGGGCTTGGGCACTCTTGCTCAAGGCCAGTGCACTACCACTTTAAGCCACAGCTTCCCCAGTTTTCTGGTGATTAATTGGAGATAAGAGTTTCACAGACTTTCCTGCCTGGACTGGCTTTAAACCGCGATCCTCAGATGTCAGCCTCGTAACTAGCTAGGCATGAACCACCAGCACCCAGCCAGGAAAACACACTTAAAAAAAAAAAATAGTAACAATATCCTCTTAAGACATAAGGATATTCAAAATTACTCTTTAAATTCTTCCTCCCCAAGAGATTTCAGGTCCCCACAAGTGGCAAATCAACCCAGGAGAGAAAGGAAGTAGCAAAAAGCTAAGAGGCATGCGTACTGAGAGGAGCAGAGCCATAAAGAGTCCTCTCTAGACAAAAGCAGTCTCAGAATTAAGTCTCTTCAGTATTAAGTCAGAAACATGGCAACACCGCCCCTTGGTGGTCAATTTGGTTGTTTGCAATGTTCCATGAAGGCCTGATCAACTGAACAAAGAAATTCTGCAGTATATCTTAGTTACCCTCATTACTTAGTCACCTTCATCTACATTAATGTTTTTCAATCTCATATGAGCATATAAGTCATCTTTAAGGACCTGTTAAAACATATTCAGAGGCTAGAAAGGTGGCTTAGTGGTAAAGTGCTTGCCTACCATGGGTTCTATTCCTCCGTACCACATACATAGAAAAAGCCGGAAGTGGAGCTGTGGCTCAAGGGGTAGGGTGCTAGCCTTGAGCAAGAGAAGCTCAGGGACAGTGCCCAGTACCTGAGTTCAAGCCCCAGGACTGCAAAAATAAATAAATAAATAAATAAATAGATTACAAAACATACTCAGAGTTGACACTGACCAAGAAGCATTACACTCAAAACTGACTTATGGAATTATAACCCCTTTGTACAACTCCTAATAACAACCACTAATAACTTGTGTGTGTGTGTGTGTGTGTGTGTGTGTTTTCCAAGCTCCAGAACTGGCAAAAAAAAAAAAAAAAACCTAAGGGAAAGCTCTTGTTTTTTTTCCCTTTGTTTCAGAAATAGACAACTACTAAGTAAGACAGTATTATCCACAGAAAAGGCCTAAAAACAATGACAAATCTAGTAACAACAAACACCCACAACATGTACATTATGAGCCTGAAATACCATTTAACACTGTAAAGGAATAAGCCTTCTTTGGGAAATAGATATTTCCAGGTTTGAAAGAGGAATTGTACTCAGAGGAAAAAGCAACTTTCTTCATATATAACCCTTCAACTATATGAGAAAATGATAAAAGTCCATTGGTTTGCTTGAAGCTGCTATAAATTTATATGACAAGGGCATCAGTGATGGCTGACTAAAACCTAAGGCAAAATGAAATTTAGAACTGAATGTAAAATAAAGCATAAACAATAAGGCTGCCCCGGCTGGGAATATGGCCTAGTGGCAAGAGTGCTTGCCTCATATACATGAAGCTCTGGTTTCTATTCCTCAGCACCACATATATAGAAAAGGCCAGAAGGGGCGCTGTGGCTCAAGTGGCAGAGTGCTAGCCTTGAGCAAAAAGAAGCCAGGGACAGTGCTCAGGCCCTGAGTTCAAACCCCAGGACTGGCTAAAATAAACCCAGTACTGGTGGCTCAGGCCTATAATCCTAGCTACTCAGGAGGCTAAAATCTAAGGACTGCAGTTCGAAGCCAGTTCATGAAACTCATCTCCAATTAACCAACAAAAAAGCTGGAAGTGAATCTGTGACTCAAGCCGTAGCCTTGAGCAAAAAAACCTCAAGGAGAATACCAAGGCCCTGAGTTCAAGCCCCAGCACAAAATAAATCTTAAAGCCCTTTTATCACTTGTTTGCTTTATTCAATAATGGAGATTGAACCTCAGGGTCTCACACTAACTTAACTTACTACACATGGCTAGCACTCTACCCCTTGAAGCACCCCTCCAGCACAGTTTTTTTTATTGGTTAATTAAGATGGGAGTCTCAGGGACTCTTCTGCCTGGGCTGCCTTTAAATCTCCATCTTCCAGGTCTCAGCCTCCTAAATAGCTGGGATACAGGTAGAAGGCACTATGCCCAACTTCTTTCCACTTCTCAAGAAGCTTAAAAAAAAATCTTGTTTAGAACATTCTCCAGGAAAAATGATAATATGATTTATCATTTTGGCTAAACTATCAGTAGTTTGATTATCTATAAAAATCAGAACCACTGCTAAGGAGAGTAGCTCATGCCTATAATCCCAGCAACCCAGGAGGCTGAGATCTGAGGATCACAGTTTGAAGCCAGCCCAGGCAACAAAGTCCATGAGACTCATCTCTGTTGCTCAAAATGGTACAGCAAAAAAGCTTTGAGCAAAAAAGTTCTGGGACAAGGCCCAGGCCCTGAGTTCAAGCCCCACAACCAACCAAAAAAAAAAAAGTCACATTTGTTAAACACTTAAAAAGAAATAGGTACAGACTAAAAGGATAGGGACATTTATCCATCAATATTCCACAAAACACTAATATTTTAAAAAAAAGCTGGAGTGACTCTACTGATAAGAGATTTCACATTAAATAACATTACCAAGGATAAAGGAGGAAAGCAACGTTAGCATGATGTGTGCATACCCCAACAATCAGGAAGCTGAGATAGGAGAATCACAAGCAAGACTAAGCCAGGCCCCAGAGGCTCATGTGTGTAATTCTAGCTATTCAGGAGGCTGAGATCAAAGCCAGCCAGGGCAAGAATGTCAGAGACACTCTTATCTCCAATGCATCAACCAGAAAACTGGAAGTAGAGCTTTGGCTCAAAGTGGTAGAGCACTAGCCATGAACTGAAGAGCTCAGGGACAGTGCCCACCACAACCAACAATAATAATTAATTTAATTAATTACATTCTTTTTTCTTTTTTTTTTTTGCGGGGGGGGGGGGCGCCTTGAACTCAGGGCCTGGGCACTGTCCCTAAACTTATTTGTGCTCTACTACTTGAGCCACAGTGTCAATCGCAGTTTTTTGCTGCTTCAATGGAGATAAAAGTCTCACAAGGACTTTTCTGCCTGGCCTGGACTCAAACCATGATCCTAAGAGCTCAGTCTCCTAAGTAGCTAGGATTACAGGCATGAGCCACCAGCACTCAACTTAATTACATTTTCTTGAATTGTCTAGAATTCTATTTCTAGCCTAAATTCAAGGGCTTCAGCAGATAGCAGCTTTGCAAATCATTTCATTTTTCTTTTTCTGCTTTAACATTTTGTAGCTTATCTTTCATTCTGTTAAGGTCTTTGTCAGTACAAAAGTTAAAATTCTGACAATGTAATACAGCAGGGAGCTCACATTTCATTAGGTGTTGTTACAAGTAGTCTAGAGGTGAATGAGGTATAAGCAAGGAGGTTATAGCCTTATAGTCATACAGTCAACTAAAGGATAATGAGTCTCCTTGGTTTCTAACAGAGAAAAATCTACAATAAATCTATACTAAAAATCTCAATTTCCTCAAAGTTCTAAAATTATGACACAATGTATAATCCCTATATTTACCTTGTGAACATACACATCCAGGGCTTGGAATGTGGCTCAGTGGTAGAGTGCTTCCTAGCATACCTGAAGCCTTGAGTTCAATTCCTCAGCACCAGATCCACAGAAAAAGCCAGAAGTGGTGCTGTGAGCTCAAGTGGTAGAGTGCTAGCCTTCAGCAAAAGAAGCATAGGGGAGCTGGGAATATGGCCTAGTGGCAAGAGTGCTTGCCTTATATACATGAAGCCCTGGGTTCAATTCCTCAGCACCACATATATAGAAAATGACCAGAAGTGGCGCTATGGCTCAAGTGGTAGAGTGCTAGCCTTGAGCAAAAAGAAGCCAGGGACAGTGCTTAGGCCCTGAGTTCAAGGCCCAGATGAAGAAGCTTAGGGACAGGGCTCAGGCCCTGAGTTCAAGCCCCAGGAATGGCAAAAATAAAAACAAAAACTCTGCTTGCATCTAGTTTGGCTTGCATACTGACCTTCAACCTGGCTGGTATCTGGGCGTTTCTTCTTTGACTCTGAATTCCCAGTTTTTTCATCAACATCCAGGAGAGGAATATATTCTGTTTTTCCAACTGTTTCCCCCACAACATCATCATAGGCCTCAGCCTCCAGTGTGGCAATGAAGTCCCGCTTTATCTCTTCCTCAATTTCTGGAGGCGGCTCTGTTAATGCATCTGCGAGACTGAGGTCCGCCATTCTGCACCACTGCAAATGCCTGTGAAAATGCAGAAAGATGTTTGCTATGAGGACCACTGAAAATGGGGGGAAAAAGATTTTAAGAAACTTTTATTCAGGGCTGGGAATATGGCCTAGTGGCAAGAGTGCTTGTCTTGCATACATGAAGCCCGGGTTTGATTCCTCAGCACCACATATATAGAAAAAGCCAGAAGTGGCGCTGTGGCTCAAGTGGCAGAGTGCTAGCCTTGAGCAAAACGAAGCCAGGGACAGTGTCCAGGCCCTGAGTTCAACACCCAAGACTGGCCAAAAAAAAAAAAGAAAGAAACTTTTATTCAAAACAATCCTAAATTGAAAATTCTAGATCCAAACAAGGCTTCCTTTTTTGAAAGATGAGGAAAAATTAAAGCTCAGAAATAGTTTAAGTGAAGATACATAATTGCTATTTACTTTTTTCTCTTATCTTCGAAGGAAGACAAGCAAGTTTTTCTTTATAAGGAAAATAGCTGATCCAAAGTAAGATTCAGGCCTGGGGATATGGTCTAGTGGCAACAGTGCTTGCCTGGTATACATGAAACCCTGGGTTCGATTCCCCAGCACCACATATATAAGAAAATGGCCAGAAGTGGCGCTGTGGCTCAAGTGGCAGAGTGCTAGCCTTGAGCAAAAAGAAGCCAGGGACAGTGCTCAGGCCCTGAGTCCAAGGCCAGGACTGGAAAAAATAGTACAGTAGTATTTATACCAAAGTAAGATTCAAATAAATTTGTTTGATTTCAGGTCTCAGAGTTTTTCAATTAAACCACATATCATTTCCAAATCAGATCCCAGAGTAATTTTTTGAAGAATATACAGAAAATCAAAGTATTCCCATAATAGATTATAATAATAGCCAGGGAGGAACAACTGGCTCATATACAGAAAATCAAAGTATTCCCATAAAAGATTATAATAATAGCCAGGGAGGAACAAATGGCTCATGTCTATTATTATCTGTTGCTGGGCACCAGTAGCTCATGCCTGTAATTCTACTCAGGAGGATGAGATCTGAGGATCACAGTTCAAAGATAGCATAAGCAGGAAAGTCCTCAAGACTTTTAACTAAACTGAAGCACCAAAACAGCCACAAGTAGAGCTGTGGCTCAAGTGGTAGAGTGCTAGCCTTCAGCCAAAACTCTCAGGGTCAGGGCCTAGGCCCTGAGTTCAAGCTCCAGTGTAACACACACACACACACACACACACACACACACACACACACTATCCAAGTTCCTATATCCATTGCAGCAAAATTCCAAACAGCCAAGATAATGAAACCTAAGTGTATCTGTAGATGGATGCTATAATTAGGACAGTATTCTCAAGTCTCTCCCCAGCCCTAGTTTCTTGAATTCAATAATCAATACCACAAAAAGGTCTGTTTTTTGTTTTCTTTTCTCTTTCACAGGGCTTGACTATGGCCTGGGCCCTGTCCCTGAGTGCTTTTTTGCTCAAAGGTAGCACTAGTGCCACGTGGGGTTTTTGAGTGGTTAATTAGAGATAAAAGAGTCTCAGGGGTAGTTTTCTGGCCAGGCTGACCTCAAACCACGATCCTCAAATCTCAGCCTCATGAGTAGCTAGGATTACAGGCTTGAGCCACCCCACCTGGCCTGTTTTCTTGCTAGGCAAGGCAGAGTCTCTTAAATACTTAAGTTTGGTCATTCGTGGCTTTTAGGAAATGGCTTATTTGGCACTATTCTTTTATTTAACAATTTTGCAATACAAGATATTTAAGTTATCTTAAGATTACAAATGCATAAGAATTTAATCAGAAAATATTCTCTATATACTTCTAGCTGAAAATGTTTCGGGCTTTGGGTGTAATTTAGTGGAAGAATGCTCGCGAAGCATGCACCAAGTCCTGTGTTCAATTTTCAGCACTAAAAAAATTTTTTTAATGAGATAATAAGCCAATATTGAAGATAAAATGGACAACCACCCATAGAATAGGAGAAAATCTTTGCTATTAAACAGATGGACTGGGAATGTGGCTTAGTGGTAGAGTGCCTGCCTAGCATGAATGAAGCCCTGGGTTCAATTCCTCAGCACCACATACACAGAAAAAGCTGGAAGTGGCACTGTGGCTCAAGTGGTAGATTGCTAGCTCTTGAGGAAAAGAAGCTCAGGGGCAGTCCCCAGGCCCTGAGCTCACCCCAGGACTGGCCAAAAAAAAAAAAAAAAGAGAGAGAGAGAGAGAAAAGCAGATAAAGGAGTAATATCCAGAATAAACAAAGAACTCTAAGCAAACTGAACAATCAGTTTTCACAAGATATACAAATTATTAGGATAGGGGCTGGGGATATGGCCTAGTGGCAAGAGTGCTTGCCTCATATACATGAGGCCCTGGGTTCGATTCCCCAGCACCACATATACAGAAAATGGCCAGAAGTGGCGCTGTAGCTCAAGTGGCAGAGTGCTAGCCTTGAGCAAAAGGAAGCCAGGGACAGTGCTCAGGCCCTGAGTCCAAGGCCCAGGACTGGCCAAAAAAAAACAAACAAATTATTAGGATACACAAAGAAATTTTCAACATTCTTAGTCATGAAAAATAAAAGCAGGTGCTTGTGGCTCGCATCTATAATCCCAGCTACTACTCAGGAGAATGAGATCTGAGGATCACAGTTCAAAGCCAGACCAAGCAGGAAAGTCTGTGAGATTATCATCTCCAACTAATCATAAAAAAGCCAAAAGTGAAGCTGTGGTTCAAAGTGGTAGAGCACTAGCCTTGAGCTCAAAAATGAGCTCAGAAACTTTGTTCATGCCTAGAGATCAAAGCCCCAAGACTGAAACCTTTCAAAAAGCAATAAACACACAGAGATTCCATCTCACCCCGACCAATCAAAATGGCATCCACCAAGGAAAACAAAAAACACACAGTAAGATTCCATCTCACCCCAATAAAAATGAAAATCCACCAAGAAAAACAAAAAACACTCAGTAAGATTCCATCTCATTCCAATCAAAATGGCATCCACCAAGAAAATGAACAAATTGTTGAAAATACAGGAGGAAAAAGGAACTTTCATGGGGCTGGGAATATGGCCTAGTGGTAAAGTGCTCGCCTAGTATCCCTGAAGCCCTGGGTTCGATTCCTCAGCCACATATATAGAAAACCACATATACAGAAAAAAGCAGGAAGTGGCGCTGTGGCTCGAGAGGTAGAGTGCTAGCCTTGAGCAAAAAGAAGCCAGGGACAGTACTCAGGCCCACTCTCAGGTCCACACCCCAGGACTGGCAGCAAAAACAAAACAAACAAAAGGAACACTCATATACCGTTGGTGAGAATGTACATTAGTGCAACCACTATGGAAAATCAGTACAGAGCTTCCTCCAAAGACTAAAACGGGACCTTCCTTAAAACCCTGCCTCACTAACTGAGCATATATCCAAAGGAGAGTAAATTAATATACCAGAAAGACAGCAGTTTGTCTGGCTATGTTTACTGAAGCACTGTTCACAACAGCCTAGGCCAGGCCTTACTTATTTTGAGGGTTTTCTTGTTTTTGTTTGTTTTGTCAGTCTTGAACTCAAGGTCTAAGCACTGTCCCTGAGTTCTTTTGCTCAAGGATAGCACTCTACCAGTTTGAGCCATGGCTCCACATATGGTTTTTTGAATAGTTAATTGGAGATAAATCTCACAGAGACTTTCCTCCCCAGGCTGGCTTTGAAACTCAATCCTCAGATCTCAGCCTCCTGAGTAGCTAGGCTTAAAGGCAAGAGCCACCAGTGCCCAGCTCAGTCTTACTTGTGATTCTCCTATCTCAGCTTCCTGATTGTTGGGATATGCACCATCATGCTGAACTTGCTTTCCCCCTTTCTATCCAAGATATTTCATGAAAACTACAATTACCAGTTAGCCTTTGAGAACTGCTATATGCTAAAAATAAATGCCTACATTTAAAGTTTCAAGGTCAAAGAAACTTGAAATAATGTGTGTTATCCTCAATAGCATACAAAAAAGTCATAGATGTATTTTCCCCAGAAATAAATAATGATTCTTATATAATGCAACCTATTCAAATGTTTCATAATAAGTACAAATATAGCCAGGCACTGGTGGCTCCTGCTTGTAATCCTAGCTACTCAAGAGGCTGATATCTGAGGATCGAGGTTAAAAGCTAACACAGGCAAGAAAGTCCATGCAACTCTTAATCTCCAATTAACCACCAGAAAATTGGAAGTGGTGCTGTGGCTCAAAGTAATAGAGTACTAACCTTGAACTGAAGAACTCAGGACAGTGCCCAGGCCGAATTTAAGCCTCCCCACAACCAAAAAAATAAGTAGGAAGGTCATCTGTGAGTCAGAACATCTAGCCAACAGGCCAGAGTCTACTATATCTCAACAGCTTAGCCATTCTTGTCACCACACATAAATGGAAGTACAACTTAAAACACAAACTGCACT
This sequence comes from Perognathus longimembris pacificus, assembly GCF_023159225.1. Taxonomy (NCBI): domain Eukaryota; kingdom Metazoa; phylum Chordata; class Mammalia; order Rodentia; family Heteromyidae; genus Perognathus; species Perognathus longimembris. The sequence continues at coordinate 9,743,969 of NC_063186.1, read as the reverse complement.
TATAAAAAAGGATTCTATAAAGGCAATGCTAATGGAGTAGTAGAGATGAAAGTCCTGGGTTTAGTAAAAAAGCCTCAGTTTTCAATATATGAATGTGATCACCCAGTATTCTATTCCATTCTAAAACATGTCCAAGTATAATAAATTCTTTAAGTGCCATGAAAATTTGTTAAAACTTGTTCTACAAGTGCTCCAGCCTACAAAAAAAATTCATGTACGAATCCATGTCACAATTACAGAATCATTTTAAGGTACTTAATAATTATGCCTTACAGGATATGATACCAAATTATCCTCAAACCTGGACTTCAGGAGATTTAAAAATAAATAAAACTATAACTTTGTGAATAACAAGTCCTACTTCTAAAAACTTACCTCACTGACATTATTATTCTTCTATCTGTATAAACAAGGAAATTAACTTTAAACAGACTTGAGTCGGAGCAAGAGAATGTAAAAGCTTTCCTATTGGTTTAATCTGACACTCACTGTGGCCTTGAATGAGTCACCTTGCAGAGCCGAGTTCCCTAATCTGTAAAATGAGAGTGTTAAGTGATTCCTCAGGTTGTTTATTATATGAACTACTTGTAATTCAGCTTCATCACTTTAACCATTAAAATAAACCTCATAAAGGACAACCTCAATGTGAATAAATACACTAATATTATAGTTATCTAGTATTCTCAATTGTAATTATATATGTTCATGTTTATTATAAGGCAAAAGTTTGCTGGGTGCAGGTGGCTCATGCCTATAATGTAATTCTAGCTACTCAGGATAGATTGAGATCTGAGGATCGCAGTTGCGGTTCAAAGCCAGCCTGTGCAGGGAAGTCTGTGAGACTTTTTATCTCCAACTACCAAAAGAGTCAAAAGTGAAGCTGTAACTCAGGTGGTAGAGTACCAGCCCTGTGCAGAAAAGCTCAGGGACAATGCTCAGGCCTTGAGTTCAAGCCCAAGGACCAAGAACACACACACACACACACACACACACACACACACACACACACACACGCAAAAAGCCCAAAATGCTTGGGGCTGGGTGTGTTGGTTCATAATTGTAATTCTGAATTCAGGAGGCCGAAGCAGGAAAATAGAGAGCTCAAAGCCTGCTACTACTACTCAGGAGTTGCAGACCATCCTAAACTATACAATGAAACCCTATCTCAAAAAAACAAAAGCAGGCAAAGTCAAAACCTTCTTGGGGACTCAAAACCAAGTCACCAAGCAGTGCACCTTATCCTGCTAGTGTCAAGTTGACTGGATCTTATATCTCACCCAGGTCTGGCTAACATCATCAACACAGACTTGACACCACTCTACCAGAAAAGAAGCCCTCAGACACCAAGAGAATATATATAGTCATCAAGCATTACACTTTGGACTTCCAATCTTTCCCAAGCCTGAAGAGAAATTATCTGACTAGAGAGATTTTGGAAATAAGTACACTGGGACTGGGAATGTGGCTTATGAAGCCCTGGGTTCAATTCCTCAGCACCACATACACAGGAAAAGCCAGAAGTGGCACTGTGGCTTAAGTAGTAGAGTGCTAGCTTTGAGCAAAAAGCTCAAGGACAGTGCCCAGGCCCTGAGTTCAAACCCCAGGACTGGCCAAAAAAGAAAAAGAAAAGGAAGTACACTGACAGATGTCAGAAACTGGCACCTGAAATTCCACCTACTCAGGAGCAAGTGAGAGTTCAAGCCCCAGTACCAGCACACACAAGTGCACATGTACACACATAAATGCACTGGTACACACAACTTGTAAACTAAAGCAGGAAGTAAGTGAAGGGATGCTGAAGCAGAACCTGGGTCATTAGTGTCTATTTACTATGAATAGCTATGTGCTCATAAGTGGTAAAAAAAAAAAATATATATATATATATATGCTGAGGGGCTGGGGATATGGCCTAGTAGCAAGAGTGCTCGCCTCGTATACATGAAGCCCTGGGTTCGATTCCCCAGCATCACATATACAGAAAATGGCCAGAAGTGGCGCTGTGACTCAAGTGGCAGAGTGCTAGCCTTGAGCAAAAAGGAAGCCAGGGACAGTGCTCAGCCCCTGAGTCCAAGGCCCAGGACTGGCCAAAAAAAAAAAAATATATATATATATATATATATATGCGCTGAATATATATATATATATATATATATATATATATATATGCTGAGGCCACAAGCATTTTCTGTTGTGTAGTTTTCTTTACATAGTTCACAAACTCTAGAATCAATTAAACATTTTTAAGGTTAAAAATCCATATAAGTCAGGTGGCCAGTGGCTCACAACTATAATCCTAGCTACTTAGGAGGCTGAGATCTGAGGATTGTGGTTCAAAGCCAGCCTGGGCAGGAAAGTGGGTGAGATTCTTATCTCCAATGAACCACCAGAAAACTGGAAGTGGTGCTATGGCTCAAAGTAGTAGAGCACTAGCCTTGAGCTGAACAGCTCAGGGACAGCGCCCAGGCCCAGAGTTCAAGCCCCACAACTGACCAAAAAAATATATATATGGAAATATATATATGTATTTAAAATGTCCACATCATTTTGGGGGGCGTGATGAAGCTAGGATTTTGAACTTGAGGCTGCAAAGCTACTAGGTAGGCATTCTTATCATTTGAGACATACCTCCAGCTTTTTATGAATTTAGGGTTTTATGTACCAGTCTTGGGGTTTGAACTCAGAACTTGAGCCACAGATCCACTCCTGGCTTTTTTTTTTTTTTTGGAAGTTAGTTGGAGATAAAGAGTCTTATGGACTTCCCTGCCTGGACTGGCTTTGAACCACAATCCTCAGAGTTCAGGCTCCTGGGTTGCTAGGATTGTAGTCATTGAGCCACCAGTACCCACACATGAATCTCATTGCTTCTCCTAGCTTCCTCCTGATCAGATGTCCTGCAGGTTGAGGTGAAGTCTGGCTAACTCTTGCCAGGGTTATTAGCCTTGACCATGAGCTTCTCCATCAGAAGACAATGCAGATGTAGATGCTAAAGACATCAAACTTTTGCTTAGTGTTTTCAGAAAAAAGAAAAACTTAAGAGCTAGGTGCAGTGGCTCATGCTTTCATGTAAGCTACTTGGGAGGCAAGACTGGGAGAATTTGAAGTTTGAGGCCAGCTTGGGCAAGACCTGAGTCCCATCTCAAAAAAAAAAAGAAAAACATAAATAAAACTCCGGCAGACACCCCAGGATACAAGCTGTCCAAAGGCAAAAATGCAAAATCCTACTCACCAAAACCCCAGTACCAGGCTGGGGATATAGCCTAGTGGCAAGAGTGCCTGCCTTGGATACACGAGGCCCTAGGTTCGATTCCCCAGCACCACATATACAGAAAACGGCCAGAAGCGGCGCTGTGGCTCAAGTGGAAGAGTGCTAGCCTTGAGCAGGAAGAAGCCAGGGACAGTGCTCAGGCCCTGAGTCCAAGGCCCAGGACTGGCCAAAAAAAAAAAAAAAAAAAAAAAAAACCCAGTACCTACTAAGGAAAAAAAAATGAGAATTTCTTTTATCTTGGCCTAGTTTATAAAGAAAAAAAATTACTATTTATAACATTATTTCCCTGAGACCAAGGCATTCTGAGAACTCCTCAGCTCAAGGGATCCTCCCTATCTCAGCCTTCCAAGTAGAAGGGACAACTTAACCTTAATTATTATTAAGGAAACCTACTCAAAATACTCAAATTTTTCTTTATAATAGCCTACCCTTCTTAGGAAAACTAGAGCTATGGACAAGACAAAAAAAGCTACAGATGTCCAAGTTAGTGTCTTCTTGCCTTTTTTTTTTTTTAAACCCATAACTGATTGAAATGACACAAGATTCTGAAGCCAACACACTTAAGCTGCTATTCTAGGACAATTGTGAGAACGCAGGGCCAAAATGGAGTGCTTGGAAGGAAACCAGCGGCCCGGCCAGGCCCAGAGACCATTTATGATCAGACAAGTTTAAAGGTAAAGCCTGCATACTGATTTTCTACTTAACATCAGATTTTTTTTTTTTTAGGTTAAGCTTTTTGTTACTAAATGTTAACTTTATTCCCCAGATGTGTTTTTAATGTATTTTCATGTATTTCTTCCAGAGGCTTATAACAGTATTCAAGCTGGATCTTAATTCGTCTGATTACTGGGTTTTTAATTTATTATACCTGAAGAAAACTTTAATTTCAATCAACATGTTATTTTCATTTAAAGTTAAACCAATCACATATTAGCAAAGATCCCTTAAGTGAGTTGCCAATTTACACAATTGACAGGCACACAGGATCCCTTAGGTAAATGTGAACTTCCCCTGCTTCTCCTTAGAAGACTTGGGAAAATGGCAACAAACTACTCAGCAGGATCTTGAAATTTCTACGCAATTAACTCTAGCCTCCCTGAAGAATATATTAATTTTCCACCCCCAGGTGCCTCCCCATGTACTGCAAGGACAACAGCTGTACTATCACAAACAGATGGGATTTCCAGGCTTGGCCAAGGCTCTGCTCTTAACTACCATTTGTCCTGTTCATCATAGGAGAGAGCCCTTGATTTACTAGCATAGCTGAGGCTAAATTCCTACATGAAAGAATACACTGAAAGAAGGTTCATTTTACTTCCGTGCAGTCCCCAAAACAAAGAGTTCCCTTTCCCCATGGCTATTTTAGGGAGTCCTGGTCTCTAAAATATACAAACCCTGCAAACACATGCACACACATACTAACACACAAAGCTTTGCACCACAAAGCTCAAAGTCTAGTTTGCTTACTTACAGGAGCTAGCCAGGGAACTCATTTTCAGGACTGAACGCATTTCAGATCTATAAACAGATTCCAGCCTGTCTCATTTCTTGACCAATCTTTTCTCCTAGAAGAATAACCTACACTAGAGACATCCCACTGTTAACCATGTGACACAGAGAGCATGTCTGCTGAAGTCTGTTTATGTGGGCCAAAATAAGAAATGACAATGACACAGCACTTACATTTCTGATGTAACCAACCTTAAGAGTGAAGATTCAATTTTATCTCAGTAAAAATAAAATAAATCTTGATTCTCACTTGACATTTAACTCCTGAGTGTTCAAAAGGAGAAAGCATTATAAAATAAAAACTTTACTACAGGGCTGGGAATGTGGCTTAGTGGTAGAGTGCTTGCCTAGCACGCATGAAAAGCCTGGGTTCCATTCCTCTGCACAACATAAACAGAAAAGGCCTGAAGTGGAGCTGTGGCTCAAGTGGTAGAGTGGGGGCTGGGGACATGGCCTAGTGGCAAGAGTGCTTGCCTTGTATACATGAAGCCCTGGGTTCAATTCCCAAGTACCACATACATAGAAAACGGCCAGAAGGGGCGCTGTGGCTCAAGTGGCAGAGTGCTAGCCTTGAGCAAAAAGAAGCCAGGGACAGTGCTCAGGCCCTGAGTCCAAGCCCCAGGACTGGCAACAAATACCAAACAAATAATCAAGTAGTAGGGTGCTAGCATTTTTTTTTTCTTTTTGGCCAGTCCTGGGGCTAGCACTCTGCCACTTGAGCCACAGCGCCACTTTTGGCCATTTTCTGTATATGTGGTGCTGGGGAATTGAACCCAGGGCCTCATGTATACGAGGCAAGCACTCTTGCCAGTAGGCCATATCCCCAGCCCCAACTAGCCTTGAACAAAAAGAAGCCAGGGACAGTGCTCAGGCCTTGAGTTCAATGCTCAAGACTGGGAAAAAAATTTAAAAAACAAAAAACTGTACAGTATTTAGTACACTTATCTGTTCTCCTTCTAATCAACAGAAAAACATTCACCATTAGCATAACCCTAACCAAAAGTTCCATGAGAAGCTTATCATCAATTAAGCAGTTTAAAGATGGAACTAGAAGGGAGGTGTGTTTCAAGTGGCAGAGAGCCAGCTGTGACTAAAAAAGCAAAAGGAGGAGGGAGGCCCTAAGTTGAAACCTCAGTATTACAAGCACAGGCACACACATACAGAGACACTCATGCACACACACATTAAAAAAAAAAAAAAAAAAAAAAAAAAAAAAAAAAACTCATGTTGCTGGTCTAGAAAGTTCAAGATCAAGAGTTCCAAACCCCAGGGCTGGAAGTGTAGCTTAATAGTAAAATGCCTAGTGGGGTGCCAATGGCTCATACCTGTAATCCTAGCTACTCAGGAGGCTGTGATCTGAGGATCACGGTTCAAAGCCAGCCCAGGTAGGAAAGTCCATGAGAGGGGGAGGAGGTGGGAAGGAGGAAGAAAATGATGGAGATAACTCTAAAACAGCAGCTGGCGTCAACTAAAAAACTTTTGCTGACTCTCCAAGTTTAATCTTAAGTGGGTAGGAGGCAAAGTGAACTTTGTCTCCTCAATGGAATGCGTTTCTCTACTGATGTGAAAGTCTACATATTCTGACCTTTAAAAGACAGTATAAGGTTTGTCTGTTCTCCCTCCTGCCAGTGGGCTGATAGACCAAATGTGGGTGGACAATGACTTTGTGGCTCTGATGTTAGCTGTGTTCAATATCCTATTGTATTTCTTATACAGCACTGAAAGATTTTTTGCAATAGATGTATTCCTAATCATTCAAAAATAAGCAAGGTATAATGAGATAAAAGAGAAATTTATACCTAACATCCTAAATTAAAAAACATGATAGAATCACTGGAAGTGAGGAAGGCATAAGTCTAAATATAGCAACACCATAGCTGCTTTGGTTTACTAACTCAATCACTGCCAAGAAATTTGTGGTTAAGGGGGTGGATTTGATGAAAGCATATCATATGTATATGTATGTACATATCACAATGAAACCTCTGTAATCCTAACTACTCCAGAGGAGAGGCTGAGATCTGAGAATCAAGACTCCAACTCGGGCAGGAAAATCTGTGAGATTCTTATCTCCAATTAACCACCAAAATGCTGGAAGTGGAGATATGGCTCAAGCAGTAGCCTTGAGCCATAAAGCTTCAGAAACAGAACCCAGGCCTTCAGTGCAAATCCCACCAGAAGAACCCAAAACATCAAAACATAATGAAATTACTATACATCAATAAAAAAAATTTTTTTTTCAGGGCTAGGAAGGTGGCTTAGTGGTAGAACGCTTGCCTAGCATGCATAAAGCCCTGGACTTGATTCCTCAGCACCACATAAACAGAAAAAGGCAGAAGTAGTGCTGTGGCTCAAGAGGTAGAATGAGAGAGAGCCTTGAGCAAAAAGAAGCCAGGGACAGTGCTCAGGCTCTAAGTCTAAGCCCCAGGACTAGCCAAAAACAATTATTTTCAAGGAAGAGACATCCATTCTTGAGTAACTATGTTTATTTGGACACAGAAAATCAATCACAGGAGGAAAATTCCTAAGCAGAAAACTCTTGGGTTCTATTGCAAAATAGTAAGTACAGGCGCTGAGAGTGTGGCTTAGTGGTAGAGTGCTTGCCTAGCATGCATGAAGCCCTGGGTTCCATTCCTCAGTACCACATGAATAGAAATGGCCAGAAGTGGCGCTGTGGCTCAATTGGTAGAGTGCTAGCCTTGAGGAAAAGAAGCCAGGGACAGTGCTCAGGCCTGAAGTCAAGCCCCAGGACAAAAAATTTAAAAGTAAAAATAAAACAGTCTGACTAGTCAAAGGTACACAAAATCTTTAGATTGGCATATTAATATAAAAGTAAAATTATGGGGCTGGGGATATGGCCTAGTGGCAAGACAGCTTGCCTCGTATACATGAGGCCCTGGGTTCGATTCCCCAGCACCACATATACAGAAAATGGCCAGAAGTGGTGCTGTGGCTCAAGTGGCAGAGTGCTAGCCTTGAGCAAAAGGAAGCCAGGGACAGTGCTCAGGCCCTGAGTCCAAGGCCCAGGACTGGCAAAAAAATAAATAAATAAAAGTAAAATTATTATAAATTACATATCTGTAGAATGTACACCTAATAATTATAATCGAATACTTCAGTGGCTAGTGCCATTTCCTTATTGAACAATGTCTAAGCATTTACAAAAAGGGGGAGAGGAGGCTGGGGATATGGCCTAGTGGCAAGAGTGCTTGCCTCATATACATGAAGCCCTGGGGTTCAATTCCCCAGCACCACATATATAGAAAATGGCCAGAAGTGGAGCTGTGGCTCAAATGGCAGAGTAAGCAAAAGGAAGCCAGTGACAGTGCTCAGGCCCTGAGTTCAAGGCCCATGACTGGCTGAAAAAAAAAGGGGAGGAGGCGGAGTTGAAGTTTCAGTGGTAGAGTACCTGTCTAGCAAACATATGGCCTTGAAATCCAACTCTAGAATATTTCTCTCCAATTTCAAGCTACTAAGTTCTAATTAGCAATGTGTTAACCTAAATATACAAGAACTACTCAGCCGGGTGTCATTGTAGCTACTCAGGAGGCTGAGATCTGAGGATCATGGTTCAAAAGCCTGCCCCTGCAGTAAAGTCCATGAGACTTTGATCTGTAATAAACCACCAGAAAAGTGGAAGTGGTGATGTGGCTTAAAGTGGCAGAGCACTAGCCTTAAGCAAAAGGCTCAGGAACAGCATTCAGGGCCACAGTTCAAGCCCCAGGCCCAACATAAAAAAATAAAACAAAAAAAAAGTGGAGGGGGGGGAGTGTGGGGGAGAAGAACTATTCAGTTTCAGGTAATTTGTCATTATTAGGATGTTAATGGTCTACACCCAAGTTCCCTTAGGAGTATCCAGAGCCCCTTTATCATTCTAATCTCTTTCTACACGTGGCCAGCCAGAGTGCTCTATTATGCCAAGTACCTTTCACCTTCCTCTCTGTATCAGTAAGTATTCTATCACACAGAAAACTCACACTACTGCCCTGAACATAACCACAAAGTCAGGCCTATTGTGCAGTTAGTCAATCTGGCATGCTTTTGTCTCAACGAATATTTAGAACATGACACACTACTTAGAAAAGAATGATCTCATCCTACTAACCCAACTGGCCAACTTCATCAAAAAGCTTTTTGTTACAAGCTGTGATAACCAGGGAAACCAGATCTATTTTTCACTGCTAGGAAAAGGAAATAAAGAATCATAGGGGCGGGGAGAAGGAATGGGGAGGGTGGCAGAACAGATCACATATTAAACTTTTTTTAAAAACTCACTTGTTTTATAGATTTTTCTTTTTGTTTTGTTGTCTGGCTACAAATGAACAAAATGACTTTTAGAATTGTTTGATACTAGAAAAAGGTCATTCTTGTGATTTTTTTTTTTTTTTTTTTTTTTTTTTTTTTGGTCAGTCCTGGGCCTTGGACTCAGGGCCTGAGCACTGTCCCTGGCCTCTTCTTGCTCAAGACTAGCACTCTGCCACTTGAGCCACAGCGCCCCCTCTGGCCGTTTTCCTATTCAGTGCTAGCCTTGAGCGGGAAGAAGCCAGGGAGTGCTCAGGCCCTGAGTCCAAGGCCCAGGACTGGCCAAAAAATATAAATAAATAAATAAATAAATAAATAAATAAATAAATAAATAAATAAATAAATAGATAAAAACAGCCGATATCCCAGTCCAAATATTAAGGCTAACTAGGCTCTAAATTACATGAAAAATAAAATTTCAAGAAATACCAGGCTCGGGGGGCTGGGAATATGGCCTAGTGGCAAGAGTGCTTGCCTCCTATACATGAAGCTCACGGTTCGATTCCCCAGCACCACATATATGGAAAACGGCCAGAAGTGGTGCTGTGGCTCAGGTGGCAGAGTGTGCTAGCCTTGAGTGGGAAGAAGCCAGGGACAGTGCTCAGGCCCTCAATCCAAGGCCCAGGACTGGCCAAAAAAAAAAGAAATACCAGGCTCATATAAAAATAAAAATATGTATCATATGCTTATATACCAGACACCATTCTAATTATTACTGTGTTGAAACAACTCTGGGGTATAAATATACTAAAATCCTCATTTAAAATGAAGATATCAAGATACTTCAGATTTGAAATAAACTGGCCAGCAGTGGCTCATGCCTGTCATCCTAGCTACTCAGAAGGCTGAGATCTGAGGATTGCAGTTCAAAGCCAGCCTGGGCAGAAAAGACCTTGAGACTCTCATCTCCAATAAACCACTCAGAAAACCAGAAATAGAGCTGTGGCTCAACTGGTAGTGCTAGCTTTGAGCTGAAGAGCTCAGAGACAGTGGCCAGGCCCAGAGTTCAAGCCCTCATGATGGGCCAAAAAAAAAAGAAAGGAAGTCCATGAAACTTTATCACAAATTAACCAACAAAAAGCTGGGCTCCCCGGAAGCATAGCTTACGCATGCTAAAGCACTAGTCAAGAGCAAAAACACTAAATGACTAAATGAGTCAAGGACATGAGTTCAAGCCCTAGTAACAGCAAACAAACACACACACACACACACACACACACACACACACACACACAGAGTTGAAACAACTTGCCTTAGATTACTACTCCGCTTGTAAACTTACAGATCCTAGACAGGCATTGATGGCTCAGGAGGCTGAGATCTGAGGATCACCGTTCAAAGGCAGCTCAGGTAGAAAAGTTTGTCAGACTCTTATCTCCATAACCACAAGAAAACCAGAAGTGGTACTGTGACTCAAAGTGACAGAACACTAGCCTTGAGCAAGAAAGCACAGGGACAGCACCCAGGCCCTTGAGTTCAAGTCCCATGACTGACAAAATCATCACCATCATCACCACCATCATCATCATCATCATCATCATCATCATCATCATCATCATCATCATCTTACAGATCCCAAGCCAATAGAAGGGTTTAAGTGATCTCTGGATGTTCATCAGTACCTATTTTAGATGCTACCCATGAAGGAAAACATTCTATATATCTTACCAGCTTTCAAATCTCCTATTTTTTTCTTTTTATCACAAGCCATGGTATATTTACATGACTCATTCACATATATAGAGATACAACAGACATTTCATAAATCAACTCATTCTCACTATGTGAAATACACCAGTATCTTCTCCATTCCCTTCTAGAGTTTGTACTGGTTTAGTCCTTCCTTGTCTGAGTCACTCTGCAGCCCCATCTGGCTTTGCATTTCAGCTTCCTGAGTACTGGGATTTACAGATGTACACAACTACGACTAGCTTCTTTAGTCTTCCAGAGTTGGCTCTGACCCACAATTTCAAATTATCAGTTCTGATTAAAAACTATCTCTTGGGCTGGGGATATGGCCTAGTGGCAAGAGTGCTCGCCTCGTATACAGGAGGTCCTAGGTTCAATTCCCCAGCACCACATATACGGAAAATGGCCAGAAGTGGCGCTGTGGCTCAAGTGGCAGAGTGCTAGCCTTGAGCAAAAACAAGCCAGGGACAGTGCTCAGGCCGAGTCCAAAGCCCAGGACTGGCCCCCAAAAAAACTATCTCTTAATAGAAAAGAGTGTGGATCAAAGTAGCTTTCAGTTCTGTGAAGGTATAGGTGTCTAATTTCAGCATTTATAGAAGCAGAGGCAAGAGGATTCCAAGTTCATAGCCAGACCACGCTACAACTGAGTTTCACAACACCAAGGCTGAGGATGTAGCTCAGTAGTAGAACACTCAGTGAACAGGAAGGCGCTGTATTCTATCTTTCACACCACAAAAATAATTTTTCAGTTTCCCAGTGCGGATGATCTCTTGAAAATATGGCCTCTCACACAGAATCACTTGCATCCTTCTCAAAAGAGAATACAAAACATAAGAAGTTGCAGCACCCCCAATTCCTACACTTCATGGATGTGAACTGCTATTATCACTATGGTTTTTGGCCACTCACTAGTAGTAGATTTTTCTGTTGGCAGATCCACCTATCCTCTGCCAGCCAATAGGAAAAAAGAAAAGAATAAAAGGAAAGAATCATCCTTCATTGACAGAATCAGCACTAAATACACATGGATTCAAGAGGCTTAAGCAACACCCAATGGATACCAAAATGAAAGCAGCTTTCAAACTTTACAGTGAACAACCCCTAGAAAACATGGCTTAAAATAGATGAAAAATCCTACACTCAGAATCTGATTTGGCAAACCTGAGGAGTACAGAGACCTACCTTTCAAAGCAGACCACTTGATTCTGCAAAAAACAAAACTATTCCTTATCAGTATGTATTTCATAGTTTCAACTATTCTTAGTCTAAACTAAAGGCTAGCCAAAGTATCTGCAAGAGGATTCTGACCTGAAAATACATTGGGTTTTTTTTTTTAGGTTGAAAACTGTTTAGTTCATATACTGGAGGGGGCGGGGGAAGAGGTCAATTGTAGGGCTTGAACTCAAGGACTGGGTACTATCCCTGACCTCTTTCTTTTGCTCAAGGCTGAGACTCTACGCCTTTAAGCCACAGCTCCACTTTCAGTTTTCTGGTGGCTTACTGGAGATCAGAGTCTCACAGATTTTCCGGCCGGAGATGGTTTTGAACTGTGATCCTGATCTCAGCCTCCTAAATAGCTAGGATTACAGGTGTGAGCCATCAGAAAGTACCCAGCATTCAAATATGCTTTTATAGGCTTTCTCCAAACTACACTAACAAATTACCAACATTTAACTCCCCCCCTACACTTTTTTTGTATTTGGGCCTGAACTCAGAACCTCTGCTCGCACTCAGTTTTCTGGCTCATGGCTGTCAATCTACCACTTAAGCCATACTTCCAGCCCTGCTCTTTGATGGTTATTTTGAGAATGGAGTCTGGTTTTAAAAGGCTTTTTGAGTTGAGATTTTCCAGCCTCCTGAGTAGTAGGATTGCATGTGTGAGACACCAGCACGCAACTAACTCTTAACTCAGTACCGGAAAACAGAAGAATTCTATGAATGAAAGTAATTTCTGTTGCCAATTCATTTGCTTTGGAACGGAAAGAGCTTTTGAAAACCAGTCAAATTTCCATGCAAGTGGCATATGGAGTCATCAGTTTGGAGCCCCTAAGTAGTAGAGAGCTATATATAGCTCAAAAACAGCTCAAAATACCAAAATGCACTGTGCGCTGGCGGCTCATACCTGTAATCCTAGCTACTCAGGAGATGTGGAAATGTGACTCAAGTGGTAGAGCACCATCCTTGAGCATAAAAGCTCAAGGACAGTGCCCAGATCCTAAGTTCAAGCTCTAAGACAGGTATGTGTACACACACACACACACACACACACACACACACACACAGAGTATGGCATTCACTGCTGAATACAAATCTTTTAAAAGAGCGTTCTAGGAGGGGGCTGGAAAGGTAGCTTAGTGGTAGAGTGCTCGCCTAGCATACATGATGCCCTGGGCTGGATTCCTCAGCACCACATACACAGAAAAAGCTGGAAGTGGCACTGTGGCTCAAGGGGTAGAGTGCTAGCCTTGAGCAAAAGAAGCCCAGGGACAGTGCCCAAGCATTGAGTTCAAGCCCCAGAACTGGCAAATATAATAACAACAACAATACAAAAGAGCACTCTACAAGCCTCCACTATTAGAAGCCCATCTTGGTTACGCCAGGTGCTGGTAATCCTAACTACTCAGGAAGCTAGATCTCAGGATCACAGTTCAAAGCCAGCCTGGGCAGGAAACTGTATGAGATTCTTATCTCCAATTAACTATTCAAAGAAAGCCAGAAGTGGTACTGTGGCTCAACTGGTAGAGTGCTAGCCTTGAGCACAAGGAGGCTCAGGGACAGCGCCTAGGCCCTGAGTTCAAGCCTCAAGACTGGCAAAATAAATAAATAAAAATAAAGTCAATAGCTAGGGGTAGAGTAGTCACAGCGCAGTCAGTCCTGTTTTAGGGATGGGGAAGAAGTCATGATGACCCAAAGCAGGATGTGAAAGACCAAGTAGGATGAGGGGAAAGTTCATGTGGTAACTTGACCTGGCCTAACCTACTTAACTTACAGATGTTAGAAGACAGATACTTGTTTTGTTTTGCATTGTTTCAGATAGGGTCTCACTACTTATCCCAAGCTAGCTACTGTGTCTGTAACACAAGATTCTCCTAAAGCCTGAGCCGCCTAAGTGCTGGAATTACAAGCAGGTACTACCACACCAACAGAACACAGCCACTCAGATCAAATAAAACTGACAGAAAACAATAGTATAATATTGAACTTATGGCAAGTATACACAATGATAATACATAACATACTGATTCTTACTTTCCATCCCCGCTCCCCCGTGTTGAGATCAAATCCAGTTCTTTGCATGTGCTAGGGAAATGGACTACCACTGAACTACATCCTTAGCACTTGGCTCTTACTAAATCCCTATTAATTCCTTAAAAACAGGTGTTTAAAAGATGGCTCATTTTGTTATTGTCTCAGTGCTGATTTTCATTGTAATTCACTTTCAAAATAAAATTGCCTTTGAAATGATGGGTCTCTCCTGAAAGGTCAGTAAATAGAAATTCCTAGTGAGGCATGATCATTAACTTCATAAATATTTGATAGCTGACAAAAACAGTGGCTCTTCAATGACATCTCTGATGATCTCTGATCATCTGATCCCTGATCTGTTTTTCTTTTCTTTTTTCTTTGGCCAGTCTTGGGGCTTGGACTCAGGGCCTAGGCACTGTCCCTGAGCTGCTTTTGCTCAAGGCTAGCACTCTACCACTTGAGCCACAGCACCACTTTCAACCTTTTCTGTGTATGTGGTACTGAGGAATAGAATCTAGGGCTTCATGCATGCTAGGCGAGCACTCTACCATTAAGCCACATTCCCAGACTGCTCAAGCCAAAACCTGAATTCAAACCTCAATATTGTGAGAGAGGTTGGAAGGGAGGGAGAGAGGGAAAGGGGAGGAGAAAATGGGAGAAAAAGGGAGAGGAAGGGAGAGGACAGAAAGAAAAAGAGAGACATACAAAATATAAAAGGAAAATTTTAAAAAGGAAAATGTAAAAAAAGCAGTGTGCTAACTCTGAAACTAAAACTGGTTGTAGAACTGTTCAGATGCTGTAACCTGATCATGATGCTTGCTGATAATCTCCCATTACACCAAGAAAGCTGAAGATAAAGGATCAAACCATCACCTTCTTGAATTACAATCCCATGTACTTGCTTAGGACACTGAGCTTCCTCACCAAAAGTAAAAGCAACGTCACCAATATCACATATTCAACAACATTTAGTGTCAAAAAACAAAGGGGCTGGGAATGTGGCTTAGTGGTCGAGTGCTGGGCTAGCATGCATGAAGTCCTGGTTTCGATTCCTCAGCATCACATACACAGAAAAGGCCACAGAAGTGGCACTGTGGCTCTGGCTCAAGTTGGCAGAGTACCAGCCTTGAGCAAAAAGAAGCCAGGGACAGTGCTCAGGCCCTGAGTTCAAGCTCCAGGACTGGCAAAAAAAAAAAAAATTCAATGAACTTACATTTTAAATGTCCAAACTATACACATCAACAATCTCAACAATAAGCCAATTTTTTTTTTAATTCAGGGGGCAAGTAGAGTCCTTGCCTAATGGTGCATATGGCCACAAAGCCCTAAGGGTCAATTCCTGGGCTAAAAGCATGGCTCAAGTGACAGAACATCAGCTGAGCAATAAGCCTAATAATCATGAGGTCCTGAGTTTAATCAAATAGTCTCCAGATCTAATAAATCAGAAAAAAAAGGTGGAAGGCCAAACTATTTTCTCCAGGTGATCCCAAGGAAGCTGTTCTGGAACATTTGGAACCAAATGAACTGCCAGACAGTGATCTCAAATCACAAACTGCCAACTGTCCAAAACATTAAGCTTCCTGAAGACTTCTGAGTGAACTATTTGTAAATGAATACAAAAACTGGTAATGAGGTCATTTCCCCTTATTCTATGTTTTTTCAATGTTTTCATAGTATCATTACCCTTACAAAGAAAAAGGTAAACCTAATTATAAGCCACTCACAATTAACCGCCACAAGACCAGAAATGGCACTGTAGCTCAAACTGGTAGAGTGCTAGCCTTGAGCAAAAGTGGGCCCAGGACAGCGCCCAGGCGCAGAGTCCAAACCCCACAACTGACAAAAAAAAAAAAAAAAGAAGTCAGACACCAGTGACTCATGCCTGAAATCTTAGCTACTCTAGAGGCTCAGATTGGAGGATCACAGTTTGAAGCTAGCCAGGGCATAATAGTTTAAGAGACTCAGTTCACTAACCAACAAGCCAGACTAGGGGTATGGATCGAGTGGAAGCGAGCCTCATCTGTGAGCAAAAATAAAAACAACTGAGAGCCCAAGGTTCAAGCCCTGGTACATATACATACACACACACACACACACACACACACACACACACACACACTTCCTAAACAAAAGATCTTGATTTCATCTTCCAGGAAACAGAACTAAAACAACTCCAAATATATGCTCCTAGAGCTATGGTCTTTCATAAAGTAATTTTACAATTATCCATTTCTACTTGAGCTACACTGAAGCTCTCGACAAGAAAAAGATCATACAAGCATAAGAAAATTGAGGAATACTTAACTAGACCACCAACATAATTCCAAAGGAGCTAATACTAAAAATTCAGATAAAAATCTAAATTTCCTAATAAATGTGAAAATTTGGAAGTACATTTCACGTAAGTTCAAAAAAAAAAAATCTAATATGGAAAAGAGTTGAATGAATCATCCTGGCTTAGGTTTTGCAAATTCTAGCAAAAACTAATGCTAGGGTTCACTAAAGGAAACTGCTAGTATCTCTGATTTCCTCCAAGAATAAACAAGAAAGCCATTATTATCTTCAATTTTCTGCTGAAAAGCATAACCACCACTTGTACTATAATGGAAAATATAATTGAGAATTTTCATCAAAATAGCATTTTGTAAAGCTACATAAACACTTTCACTTTTACTTCTTTGTTGGTAGTACTAGAGTTTGAACTCAGGGTCCCAAGCTTGCCCGTTCTACAAACATTCCACCACTGAGCCACATCCCCTAATGTTTTTTTCTTTTCTTTTTGTGCTGGTTCTGGGGCTTGAACTCTGTGCCTAGGCAATGTTCCTGAGCTTTTGTGATTACAGTTAGTGTTCTGCCACTTGAACCACAGCTCCACTCACATTTTGTGGCTAATTAGAGATAAGAATTTCATGGACTTTCCTTCCCCAGGCTGGCCTCTAATCATAATCCTCTCAATATCAGCCTTCCAAGTGGTGAAGATTATACACAGCTTGCTTTTTCAACTGCAAAACCTAAAGACCTATGCTATCTGAAATAAGCAGTTAATCTGGTTTTCTTCATTTAGTAAACACTGATGAATATCAAACCTCAGTACTGACCCCCCCCCAAAAAATGTTTTGTTTTGTTTTGTTTTTTGCCAGTCCTGGGCCTTGGACTCAGGGCCTGAGCACTGTCCCTGGCTTCCTTTTGCTCAAGGCTAGCACTCTGCCACTTGAGCCACAGCGCCACTTCTGGCCATTTTCTGTATATGTGGTGCTGGGGAATCGAACCCAGGGCTTCATGTATACAAGGCGAGCACTCTTGCCACTAGGCCATATCCCCAGCCCCCCCAAAAAATGTTGATGCTAAAATACTGAGATTCATATTCTCTGTATATGAACTATCTCTCAGCATTTAATGTATGGGAGGTATCAAAGACTGATGATGAGCTCTTGAAAATGCACAAAACATACAAAATGGTGTTTTATATATGTATTTGTTGTCAAGAAATGATGCTTAAATATAGTGAAAGTTCATTCATAGTACATATACTTATCTAAAAAAAAAAATATGAAGTCAGGCGCTAGTGGCTCATGCCTGTAATCCTAGCTACTCAGGAAGCTGAGATCTGAGGATTGTGGTTGAGACTCTTGAGACTCTTTTCTCCAATTAACCACCAGAAAACTAGAAGTAGAGCTGTAGCTCAAAGTGGTAGACCAGGGCTGGGAATGTGGCTTAGTGGTAGAGTGCTGGCCTAGCATGCATGAAGCCCTAGGTTTGATTCCTCAGTACCACATAAACAGAAAAAGCCGGAAGTGGCACTGTGCCTCAGGGTGGAAGAACGCTAGCCTTGAGCAAAAAGAAGCCAGGGACAGGGCTCTGGCCCTGAGTCCAAGCTCCAGGACTGGCAAAAAAAAAAAAAAAAAATATATATATATATATATATATATATATATATATATTTCTGCCTGCCCATTCCTACCATAGCTACTGTGTACAAAATGAACATAAGACTGAAATGTAAAGAGAAGGCAGAACAGCTAAGAACCTCAGGACCCAAAGAATAATAGTGAAAAAATTCCGTGGGTTTTTTTTCCTTTGGACTCATATCCAAGAATTGGAATTGAAGTTGGCAAAGCAAAGCACTGATCCTTGGGCAAAAGTTCCAACAAAAGAACAGGAAGGGTGAAGTCTAGCAAGACAACAAAGTTGCAGAAAAGAATCCAACTACTCCATTCAACCACCACAGAAAAAATACCATGGGGTGTAAACCCCACCCACCAGCAAATGCCACAAGGGGAGCCCACAGTTCCACCTTCTCAATCTGTAAATGAGTCACTGAATACCTTCTACAGGATAGAATCAGAAAAGGCCAAGTAGGATAGCCAGGATTTTCATTCCCACCCATTTGCAACAAGGTTCCCAGCTTCAGTGTGGGACCAAGTGGACTGCCTGTACTTCTACACTATTGTATCAATATAAATGAAACTTTCTCTGAGTATATAAACAAGCCAGGCACCAGTGACTCAGGCCTGTAATCCTACTCAGCTGAGGATCACACAGTTAGATGCCAGACTGGGCAGGAAAATCAGTGAGACTTTTTTTTGCCAGTCCTGGGGCTTGAACTCAGAGCCTGTGTGCACTGTCCCTCAAGGCTAGAGCTCTACCACTTGAGCCACAGTGCCACTTTCAACTTTTTCTGTGTATGTGGTACTAAGGAATCGAATCCAGGTTTCATGAATGCTAGGCAAGCACTCTACCACTAAGCCACATTCCCAGTCTGGATCTCACTTTTTTTTTTTTTCTTTTTGGCCAGTCCTGGGCCTTGAACTCAGGGCCTGGGCATTGTCCCTGGCTTCTTTCTGCTCAAGGCTAGCACTCTGCCACTTGAGCCACAGTACCACTTCTGGCTGTTTTCTATATATATGGTGCTGGGGAATTGAACCCAGGACTCCATGTGTATGAGGCAAGCGCTCTTGCTACTAGGCCATATTCCCAGCCCCTGGATCTCATTCTTGATAGGAGGCACTATCACTTGAGCCACATCTCCATCCTCTTTTCTCATTGGGTTTTTTGTTTGGTGTTTTTTGAAAGGGTCATTACGGGGGCTTGAACTCAGAGCCTCCTGTTCTTGCTTAGTTTTTATGCTCAAGACTAATATTCAACCACTTGAGCAACACCTCTACTTCCAACTTTTTGCTTACTAACAGTCTCAAATTGGTCTGCTCAGGTGGCTTCAAATCTTGATCCTCAGATCAAGAGTAGCTAGGATTACAGGTATGAGCTACTGGGCTGGCTCACTGTTTATTTTCAAGTCATATACCATTGTGTACAGCCATTATGCTTCCCCAGTAGTTGTGATCACAACTGGACTCCACAACATCCAATCATTGGTTTAGATGCAATGCCATAAACATTTATGGCCCAGCTGAATTCCGACCATGATTGCCTGTTCTCTGAATCCCAAGTAGCAAGGGTTACAGCCTTGAGCCCAGGCAGCCAGCAAAACTACAGTGTATCTTTACATCCTTAGTATATATGCCAAAACTTAGAATGTATTAGACAATATATATTCATTGGATTAAACAAATAATTCGCATTTTAAAAACATAAGATGTTTACAAAGCCTAACAGTCTGTTTCACTGGCTTTAAAGTAACAACATCTAAAAACAAGTTGAAAAAGTTATCTTCAAGCAATTAAAATAGTCTGAAATTTTCATACACATGCACACATAAAAAAGTTACTCAGTCTTAAGACTACTGCATCATGTGGGCCAATTTATAATGAACGAGGGGAGAAAGAAGAGCTAAAGAGAAGGAACCAACCTGAAAAGCTTAATAAACCACTTGCATAATGTGAAAATTAGCACATGGCTGAGATTCCTCAGAAATCACAAGTAAACACTGTGTATACTCATCAACTATCAAGGCCAAAGTTCTCCTATTTGTCAAAGTTGTGTTAGTATGTGGGATTCTTAACTGGATCTACTTGACTGGGCTTTAAAGACTGTTTTTAAGGGTGTAATTATCCAAATTGTTGATCATATTTATTATCTCTACTCTCTTATATCTGACATACTTGTCATCCAATAAAAAATGAAAGTCTTATTTTACCACAAAGGCCCAACTGATTTTTTTAATGTATAAGAGGACCTATAGGGGCTGGGAATATGGCCTAGTGGCAAGAGTGCTTGCCTCATATACATGAAGCTCTGGGTTCGATTCCCCAGCACCACATATATAGAAAATGGCCAGAAGTGGCGCTGTGGCTCAAGTGGCAGAGTGCTGGCCTTGAGCAAAAAGAAGCCAGGGACAGTGCTCAGGCCCTGAGTCCAAGGCCCAGGACTGGCAAAAAAAGAAAAAAAGAAACCAAGGGCTGGGAATATGGCCTAGTGGCAAGAGTGCTTGCCTCCTACACATGAAGCTCTCAGTTCAATTCCCCAGCACCACATATATGGAAAACGGCCAGAAGGGGCGCTGTGGCTCAGGTGGCAGAGTGCTAGCCTTGAGCGGGAAGAAGCCAGGGACAGTGCTCAGGCCCTGAGTCCAAGGCCCAGGACTGGCCAAAAAAAAAAAAAGAAAGAAAGAAACCAAGAGGACCTATATTATCACTTTGTTTTAAAACCAATAAAAACAATTTGTCTTTTCTGGCTTACATTTCCCTCCATGGACACCTTATCTGAAAATCTAGGTACAGTATTACTAGGTACAGTATTACTACTTTCACACCAGGTCTGGTTGCTCACACCTATAATCCTAGCTACTCAGGATGGGGAGCTCTGAGAATCATGATTCAAAGTCAGCCCAGGCAGGAAAGTCTGTGAGACTCTTATCTCCAATTAACAACCAGAAAAATCAGAAGTGGCACAGTTGCTCAAGTGGCAGGCTAGCACTCTACCACTTGAGCAGAAGAGCTCAGGGACAGCACCCTAAGCCCCGAGTTCAAGCCCCACAAGCAACCAAAAAAAAAAGCTAGACAGGAGGCCTGGCTCAAAGTGATAAGAGTACCAGCTGTGAAACAAAGGAAGAGAGTCTGGGAAAGAAAGGAGAAAGAGAGAGAGGGAAAGGGGGGGGGACAATTACCCAGGTGTTTCCTTCCATTTCAACCAAGAATGGACTTAAATATATATAATTTGTGATGATTATTTATTTGAGGGTTCTAACACAGGAATGCTAAGACAATACACAATGGAAAAAGAAAGACACGAAAGGCTTCTGCAACAATTAAAATATCCCCTAAAAATACCAGTGTTTTTCTATTTTTCTCTCTCTTTTTTTTTTTTCCAGTCCTGGCCTTGGACTCAGGGCCTGAGCACTATCCTTGGCTTCTTTTTGCTCAAGGCTAGCACTCTGCCACTTGAGCCACAGCGCCACTTCTGGCCATTTTCTATATATGTGGTGCTGGGGAATCGAACCCAGGGCTTCATGTATACAAGGCAAGCACTCTTACCACTAGGCCATATTCCCATCTATTTCCCATCTATTTATTCCCATCTATTTATTTTCTTTCTCTCTCTCCCTCTCTCTCTCCCTCTCCCTCTCTTTTTTTTTTTTTTGGCAGGTCCGAGCTTGAAGTCAGGGCCTGGGCACTGTTCCTAAGCCTTTCTGTGCTCAAGACTAATGCTCTACCATTTGAGCCACAGTGCCACTTTGGGCTTTTTCTGAGTAGTTATTGAGATAAGAGTCTCGCAGATCTCCCTGCCCAGGCTGGCTTCTAACTGGGATCCTCAGATCTCAGCCTCCTGAACAGCTAGGATTACAAGCATGAGCCACAAACCCCCCAGCTACCACCCAGTGTTCTTCATACCTTATTACCGATTAGGCTGCTAGGAACTAGGAACAAGGAAAGTCCGTGAGACTGTTTCCCCAATTATCCACCAGAAGTGGCACTGTCAAAGTGTCAAACAGCATTAGCCTTGAGCAAAAGAGCTCAGGCCCTGAGTTCAAGCCTTAGGAACAACTAAATAAGTAAAGAAATACAGCAGTAAATTACTAATCTTGAGCACAAAGGAGGGACAGGGCCTAGACTGAGTTCAAGCCCCAGGAGACACCAAAAGGAAAAAAAAAGCCAAAGGAGAGCATGAGGCCCTGAGTTCAACCCCAATACCAGCACATTTTTTAAAATCTAAGTAGAGATCACAGGAATCTTGATTTACGTAATTTTCCTACCACTTAACTGTCTGTGTGCTCTTTTCTTAACTGTTTGGGTTTTTGCTTTTTGTTACATTTCAATATGTAGCCCAGGCTGGCCTCAAATCCACCATCCTCTTGCTTAAGCCTCCCAAGCACTGGGATTACAGCAAGTGTACATCAACACACATGTATGTGCATACGCATATACACACACACATACACACAGCTTCTGTGTGACTTTTTATTCTGATCATCCTCAATTTCCTCAACACCTAAAAAATAAATAAAAAGTAAATAAAAACTAGCATCAGTGGCTCAGGCCTATAATCCCAGCTACTCTGGAGGCTGAGATAGGGGAATTGAGATTTGAAGCTGTTAAGTTTATGAGACTCTTATCCCAACCACTGAAAAACTAGACTGGAGTTGTGGTTCGAGTGGCAGAGCAACAGCCTTGAGCTGAAAAACTAAGGGACAGTGCCCAGTCTCTGAGTTTACGCCTCAATACAGCAGTAAATCATACATACAATCATCCACTCATTCATACACATATACATACATACAACTAGTTCCTAGATGATGGCAGATACTAGATTGCTTTCAGCTACATTTACAAGAGTATAATTGAGGTAAAACTATTTCACTTGAAAAGAAGTAGTATAGACCATCAAACTCTTTCAATTTAAAGAGATATCACCTGCAGAGAGTTCCATTCCAGGAAGGTAAGAAAGCAAAGTTAAAATGTGGCAAGCCAAATACCTGTTGCACTCTACAGATGAAGTCTTGCTTAGCAACTCAAATGTTGTCTACCAAACACCCAGCCTGTAATAGTTAGAGCATGACAACTGTTCACTCTAAATCCATGTGCTCAGCTTGGATTCAGGATTGATTTATAAAAATAGCTGCTGCTGTGAACTGGTCTGTGAATCCGGGCGCTGATGACTGGGCAATGTTACCCTATAGGCCTGGAGCAGCTATATTTTCCCTTGCCACACCCATTTCTCGGCCTACCCAGCCAAGCTGCC
Source organism: Perognathus longimembris pacificus (assembly GCF_023159225.1). Lineage (NCBI taxonomy): Eukaryota > Metazoa > Chordata > Mammalia > Rodentia > Heteromyidae > Perognathus > Perognathus longimembris. The sequence continues at coordinate 9,720,823 of NC_063186.1, read as the reverse complement.
GGCTCCCCCCTCCTCTCAACACTGCAGCCTCTGATCCTCCCTCCTCCTGGGCTGACTGAGCAAATTACAAGCACAAATATCCCCTGATGCAATGCCACAACCATCCCTGGGAAAGAGCGAAGGCAGTTGCCAAAAGCTGCCTGCAGCAAATGAAATGGGCGGGAGATACAGACACATATACATACACACACCAACACACACACACAGAACCAGAAACACTGCCATGCTGTGTGTGCAGCCAGGGAGGGAGAATCGAGAGGCCCTGGGGACCAATACTGTAACTGGACCAGCCTAGGGAAAGGAGAAAAGGGGGTGGGGTTGGGGGGGGTTGTTTCCAGTAGAAAGATGGGTAACACTAACTAACCTTTCCAAGAAATACAAGTTTCACCGCTGGGGTTTGGGTTCTAAAACACAAACTTAAAGGCAATCACTCTGCCTCCTCCCGGGAGGTAGCAAATGCATTTAATTTACCAATCTGGGAGATAAGCAAATACCACACACACCCCTTCCCTAACTCCCTCTCTCCTTTCCTCCCTCCCACCCTCCCCCCACCACCAAAGAAGCAATTTCGAGACTAAAACCGAACTTGGGGCCCACACATCAAGTGAACTTGTAGCCATGTGCAAAAAAAAAAAAACCTACAATCCCTGGTTCCGAGTTTCCAACTGTCCATCTCAGTCCTCTGGTGGTCCCTGCCCACCCCCTCTCCCACCCCACCCATCCCACACACCTTAACTCGACCCTCTGCGGCCTCTCCCGCCCCAAACACATGACATGCTGCAGGGAAAGAGGGGGGGGGGCAGCTGGGGCGCTGGGGGCTCAGGCCTGTAATACTAAACTTACTCAGGAGGCTGAAATCTTGAGGATTGCGGTTCAAAGCCAGCCTAGGCAAGGAAGAGAAAAAAAAAAACCTGTGAGACTTCTTATCTCCAATTAACCACCACCAAAAGGCTGGAAGTGTAGCTGTGTGGCCCCAAGTTGGGGGGGGGGCGGTGCAGTTATTAACGAGCCTGGCGCACTAATGCTCAAGGGACCAGCGCCCAGGCCCCAAGTTCAAACCCCAGGACCGGCACCACCACCACCCCCAAAAAAGAAGAATCCTGGCTCCGTGCTAGAGAATACTCCAGAACCATCAAACACACACACACACTCACACACACTCGCCCCCCCACACACACACCTCCCAGGACCCCTGGACTGACCACAACGTAGGAAGCTCGCTGCAACCAACGACGCACCCCGAGAAACCTTTAAGAAATCTACATCCTCCTCCCTCCCACCCCACCACCACCCCCCGCCCCCGAACCCCACCCCAAGGCCTCCAAGGCCGACCCCCCCCCCCCTCCACCTCTCTCAATTCCTCCGGTTCAGTTCATCCTGAGCTTGAAAAGCGGTGCGGCTCAGAACACCACCACCACCACCACCCCACTCTCTGGAAACAGACCCTCCCCGCCTCCCCACACACCCCAATTTCCAGTGTCCAGAAGGTCACGCTCCATCCCTCCTCCGAGACACCCGCGCGTCCCTCAGGCGGGCAAGGCCGGCCGCCGCCCTTCCCTGCCTGGGGCGGGCCCTGAGGGGGAGGGGGGGTCTCGGACAGCCCACCCCGGGTTAGAGTGGGTTGGGGGGGGGAGAAGCTTCGAGAAGCCCACCCCCCTCACACATACATACACACACCACACGCACACACACACCCCGACTACCGAGAAGCCGCCCCTCCAATCACAGCCCGCGGTCCTTACCGGCCGTTGCCGGAGCAGCAGCCGCAGCCACAGCCGGATGGAGCCGGGAGAAGGCCGGGAGGAGCGCGGAGTCCGCGGCGCAGCGGGCGGCGAGGGGCGGGGCACACGCAGGGAGGTGGCCGCTTCCTCGTCGCCCTCTTGAAGGCCGGCGCGTGGGCGGGGCGCCGCCACCGCCTACCCACAGGGCGCCGCCGCCTCCAACCAATAGGCGTGGCTGAGGGGCGGGCCGACGGGCTGCCGCCAACCAATGAACACTGACCTCGGCGCCGCGACCCTGCTCGCGGGAAGCGCGCGAGCGGCGGGCGGTTGACGGCGACGGAGGAGGTGCGTGTGTGTGTGTGTGTGTGTGTGTGTGTGAGGGGGGGTTCCGGACCGCCGGCTCCGGGTTTATGAAGGACTCCGGCGAGTGACAGGCATTCACTTGCCTGTGCCGGGTTCCTCGGGGACCAACCCGCCGTTCCCCTTCCCTCTGAGGATTTCCGGGTGCCCAGAGTCGGGGGGGTGGGGTGGGGAAAGTATGCGAGTGTGGGACGCCGCGCCTGGCAGCGCGGGGCTGGGTCGGGGTCGGCCTCTCCCGCCCGGCGGGTGGGCCTCTATGATGTAACCTGGGCGGGGCCGGGGGCGGGGCCTCGAGCGCCGGCCAGCTGTTCGCTGGCAGGAACCCCAAGGTGGGGGGTTGGGGGAGGGGGTGGGACGGTGAGGTCAGACTAGAGAGGACTGGACTCCGGGGAGGGACGGGAAGGGGGGGGGGTTAGGGGTGGTAAACCTTTCTACAGAGCCCTGCTGCCTCCAGCCATTCTTAAAACGTGGCTGTTGCAAATTGAGATGTGCCGATATATATATATATATATATGTGATCAAGTACATACTGTGTTGCCGAGATTTACCCCGGAAAAGAAGAAGAAGAAAAAAATACGAAAATAGCTCAGTCGTAATTTTTAAATTAAGATCGCCAGCGCGCGTTGATTTGATTGCAAAATTAATTTCGCTTGGAGCACATTCGGTGACCGAAAGTATTATGTAAAAATGATTTCTTCTTCCGGACGGCCTCCCCGAGGCTCAATGCCTTGTTATCCGGAGCAATTTAGGAAGCTTGAGACCTGTGGATGGCGCGGTTCGAGCCCAGCGTCGGGCAGTCAGACCTGAGTCTCTCCAATGAACCACACCAAAAAAATAAAAAAAGAAGCGAGGGTGTGATTCAAGTGGTAAGAGTGCTATCCTTGAACAACAACAAAAAAAAAACTAAGGGACTGTCTCCAGACCCCCGAGTTCCAGCCCCAGTACCAGCACAAAATGATAATAACAATAATAGTAGTTTTGTTTTGTAGCTTTCTTTAGTTCACATACTGATAGCCAGGACGAATAGTGTAACTTAATCCCCAGTGAGTGCTTACCACGTTCCAGGCATGTGACACCAACTCATTTAATCATCTCCACAATCCTACTTGATAGGTAGTGTTAGGTTCACGCTGGGGTATTCAGGCAGGAGAGAAAAGTTTATTCTGCTGACCTGCTCCCAAGTTCAAGGTGGGGGGGGGGCCAGAGAGCTAAGGATGGGGATGGGGAGTTGTGGCCAGGATGTGACCTCAGGGAAGCAGGAGGTAACTGCCTCCAAGTATGCAGGTTACCCAGGTAACTGGGTGGACACAACCAGGTGGGGGCATCTGCATGTAGCCCTCCCTTGGGGAGAGAACCTTACAGGTAGTATGTTCTCATTCCCATTTTGCAAATGAGCAAACAAGTTTATCAACTTAATCGAATGTCAGCAAACCAGTATTTAGCTACTGCAGCTGTAACTCAAGTCCAGGTGCTTGCTGGGACTAAATACCATTCCCAGAAAGAACACTGGACTTGGTGAGGAAGTCCAACTTTGCTGCTAGCAGCAAAGCTTCAATTGCCTCATTTATATATAAAAAAAAAAAAAAAGGTAATCTCATGACTTCAGTGAGCGAATGACCTAGAGATAGTTTACAATGAACTCTAAGCTGGGCACCAGAGGCCCATGCCTGTCATCCTAGCTACTCAGGAGGCTGAAATGTGAGGATCGAGGTTCAAAGCCAGGCCAGGCAGGAAAGTCCTTGAGACTCTTATCTCCAATAAACCACCAGAAAACCAGAAGTGATGCTGTGGCTCAAGTGGTAGAGCACTAGCCTTGAGCTGAAGAGCTCAGGGACAAGACCCAGGCCCAGAGTTCAAGCCCAATGACTAAGTCAGTATCTTGATAAGCACCTGCTACGGAATCATCATTCTGTCACCACAGCCTTAGAGCAAGTTATTCCTTCCTTCCCTCAGATCTACCAGATGATCCTTCTGCCTCAGAAATGTCTTCATCAATCCTGGTACTATTCAGGTTCAGTCAATTTTTTTTTTTTAACCTCTGGTGTGGGGGTTCATTGTACTTTTGCATCTTTTTATTTTCATCTTTTTGTTTCCACTGTTTGAAACTAGTCCTCTCACATGCTAAATACTTACTGCTCTACCATCCAGCTACATTTTCATCTGCTTCTTTTTAGAACGATGCAGCATGACATTGCAGCAAACAGGATGAGCTGACTCAGGTGCCCCCTCCCTGCTACCTTTTTTGCTTTGGTGACTAAACACATAAGACATTCACTAGCCCAGGCTTTGTTCCAGCTGGTGACTGAATCCCACTAGATGGTACTTTCAGGAAGCCAAATTGAGCTACTTTTCCACTTGCCTGGAATATGGACACAATGCCTAAAAGTAATGTGGTAAAGCAGCCATCTTAAGACACTGAGGGCAAAAGCAATAGCTAAGGGTGAGCAGCAGTAGGAAGATGGGAAAAGCCTAAATCTCTGATATCCTTTAGTTGGTGCATTAATCTTTGCCTACCTCTAGACTTATTGTAAGGTACAAAAAGCTAATCCCTACCTCTTGTCCTGGGGCTGGAGGTGTGTCTCAGTAGAGTTCTAATGGATGAGTGAAAGCAATTTGAGTTCCAGTCTAAGACGTAGAAGAGAAAAAAGGATCCTGCTCCATTTATCCTGTGGCACTAGCCAGTTTTTCTCAGCCTGTCCAATAACTCATATACACTGATGGGACTGAACACATAAAATCAGCTCTCTCTAAGTGGCATATGCCTTAGGATTGGGTGTCCTAACTGCCTCAGATTTATTCCAGCTAATGGAAAAACTTCAAAGTTTGCCTCTGAGCTGCTTTTTTCTCAAGACTAGCACTCTACCACTTGAGCCACAGTGCCACTTCTCGCTTTTTTTGTTTATGGATTACTGAGGAATCAATCCCAGGGCTTCATGCATGCTAGGCATGCACACTAAGCCACATTCCCTGTCCTGCCTAATACTAACAGTTTCTTGCTTTGGAAATGGCCATTTATTTCCTATTTATGGCACTGCAGGGAAGAAACAAGTCTGAGTCCACAGCCCCTATACTGATAGTCCCTCCTTTATCCCAAAACAGACTGTCCTGAAGTTATCAGGAAAAGAAACAGGACACCACCACCCCCAACCTCAGATACTTGTTTCACGGTTTGCCATAGGTCACTTCAAAGCCAAAAAACAATTCTTGCCAATTCAATAAGCTTACAGAAAGAGCCAGTGCCTTTATTTTTTTTCCAGTCCTGGGGCTTGAACTCAGGGCCTGAGCACTGTCCCTCGGCTTCTTTTTTCTCAAGGCTAGCACTCTGCCAACTTGAGCTACAGCGCCACGTCTGGTTTTTTCTACATGTGTGGTGCTAAGGAATCAAACTCAGGGCTTCACATATACGAGGCAAGCACTCTTGCCACTAGGCCATATTCCCAGCCCAAGAGCCATTTCTTGAGGGGACTTTCTAGAAGTGATAAAAATGGGGGGGGGGGGGGTGCGCGTGCGTGCGTGCCTGCGTGTGTGTGTGTGTGTGTGTGTGTGTGTGTGTGTGTGTGTGTTGGTCCTGGAGCTTGAACTCAAGGATTGGACATTCTCCCTGAGCTTTTGTGCTCAGGACTAGTGCTCTACCACTTTGAGCCATAGCACCATTTCTGGCTTTTAGTTGTTAATTTGAGATTAAGTGTCTCTGGGGCTTTTCTGCTGGGGCTGGCTTTGAACCACAATCCTCAGGATTTCAGCCTGCTGAGTAGCTAGGATTACAAGTGTGAGCCACTGATGCCCAGCTGAATGGATTCCTTTAAAAGATGGCTGCCTGCCTTAGCTTCTTAGTACTTTCCCTTAGCTTGGAGTCAAATATTTGACAGGCCAGACAAACTAACTTATATTTAGGGAAATAACTGCATAGATTCATGGAATTCCTGTGGGCAAATCCACACTGACTCAATTTAGGATTCAGGGAACTTTGCACGAGAGCATTTTTAAATTTATTTATTTATTTTGCCTGTCCTGGGGCTTAAAACTCAGGGCCTAGGCACTGTCTCTGAGCTGCTTTTGTTCAAGGCTAGCACTCTTATCACTTGAGCCACAGCACCACTTCCGGCTTTTTCTGTGTATGTGGTGCTGAGGAATCGAACCAGGGCTTCATGCATGCTAGGCAAGCAAGCACCCCTACCTTTTTTTTTTGGCCAGTCCTGGGGCTTTGGACTCAGGGCCTGAGCACTGTCCCTGGCTTCTTTTTGCTCAAGGCTAGCAACTTTGCCACTTGAGCCATAGCACCGATTCTGGCCATTTTCTGTATATGTGGTGCTGGGGAATCGAACCCAGGGCCTCATGTATATGAGGCAGGCACTCTTGCCACTAGGCGCATATCCCCAGCCCCGCACCCTACCTCTAAACCATATTCCCAGCCCTTGTTTTTTTTAGAAATAATTTCAAACTTATTGAAAAATTGCTGGTACTCAGGCTTGAACTCAGGGCCTCATTCTTGTCTGGCTGGTGTTCTACACCTTGAGCCACACCTCCATCCCAATGTTTTGCTGTTTAACTGGAAATGGAGTCTCACTGACTTTTCTGCTCAGGCTAGCTTTTGCCTATCCTCTCAATCTTGGCCTCCTGAGCAGCTAGAATCACAGTCATGAGCCTAGAGATTTACCTATTTTTAATATTTTGTCCATTTGCTTAATTTTGTGCTATATATGCATTCCATGTGCAAGTGATATTTGTGGAGTCATTTTAAGTGTTGTTTTCATACATTACAACTTTTAGTCCTAGGAGACATAGCTATTGATTGATCAATCCACTGAATGATATATGAACACCTATCAGTTGATTGATAGATATAAAATCTTCCCTAGATATAGATATAGCTAGTATGAGTGATGATTCTTTCTTCCAGCTACTGATCTTTACTACGATGTTTGTACAGAGATGATTTTCTTTTCAGACTGCCTCTCTACATTCACAGGTTGGTAATCAACATATGATGGACAGTACATATCTGCCCCTTCTCAAGAACAATTCTTGCCCAAGCTGGCCTCAAACTTGGATCTTCCCAATCTCTGCCTTCAGAGTACTTAAGATGACAGCCTCATGCCTGGCTAACCTTCCTTTGAATATCCCTGAACTAGAAACAACTCACAGGTGATCCTCAGCTGATGAATAGATAAAGTTACAGTAGATTCATTCATTGCAGACTACTTAACGGTGAAAAGGATCAATCTACTGGTTTGTCCAATATTATACCTGAATCTCAAAAATATATCAAGTGAGAAAAAAGAAACCAGGGACTGTGCTCAGGCCCTGAGTCTGAGCCCCAGGACTGGCCAGGAAAAAAAAAAAAAAAATATATATATATATATATATATATATATATATATATATATATCAAGTGAAAGAAAATGACTATAGGAGAATCTACTGCATAGTTTATTTATGTGAATTTGGAGAGGATTATCTGGGAATGGAGAGGAGATAACTTTTTGGATGATGAAAAGAGCAAAGACTAGGATATATGTTTCAAATGGTAGAGTTTGCCTAGCTAGCTTGAGGTCCAAGCCCCCATACTGCTCTCCCCCTCAATAAAAATAATAAAGGAAGGAAAGAAAGAACCAGAGATATGGGTCTCAACTGTAAAATAAAGTTTCCTGAACCTATTAAATATTTCCTAGTAAATAGAGGGACACATTCATACACCAGGCTGTATTGTTCAAATGAGACTGGTAAACCATATGGTAGAGCACTCACCAGCTTACTGTGGGAATATATAAAAAACAGTAATTATTTCTACTGGGCTGGATGATAGTAAGGGGTCAATAAAGGATCTCAGAGGAGGAGTCCTAGGAACTGAGCCTGAATGATAAGCTTTTGAAGGCAAAGAAACAGGGAGAGGGTATTCCATTAGAACACAAAGCAGTGTGAAATGTCAGGCCCCTCCGGGAATCTGTAAGAGCTGAGAGCCTTTGGGCAGATTGGAAGGGGACTGACAAGCTATCCTGTGCCCTGGCAATGGATCGAAGAAAACAGATGAGCATCTGAGTGTGATTTAGTCAACCATGGGAAAGCCCCAGAGAAAGAAAAAAAGCCTTGTAAGGGTAAGGGGTGAGGACTAAGGGCTGGCTTTGGAAAGATTCATCTGAATGGCAGACTGAGGTCAGAGAGGGGTAGGGGAATGGCAAAGCTCATAGACCTTGCTTGTTTTTTTCTTTCTTTCTTTCCTTTTTTTTTTTCTGGTCCTGGAGCTTGAACTGAGGGCCTGGGTGCTGACCCTATACCTCTTTGTGCTCAAGTTAGTGCTCTACCACTGGAGCCACAACACTTCTGGCTTTTTCTGAGTAGTTTATTGGAGATAAGAGTCTCATGGACTTTTCTGCCTGGGCTGGCTTTGAAACTGCGACCCTGAGATCTCAGTCTCCTGAGGTGGCTAGGATTACAGATGTGAGCCACCAGCACCCAACTTTGTTTGTTTCCTTCTTTGTTGCCAGTAGTGGGCCTCAAACTCACAACCTGAGTGAGGTCCCTTAACCTTTTTGCTCAAAACTAGTTCTCTACCACTTGAGCCACAGCTCCATTTCTGACTTTTTTTTTTTTAGTTCGTTGGAGAAAAGAATCTTACAGACTTTCCTTCCCTGGCTGGCTTTGAACCACAATCTTCAGATCTCAGCCACCTGCGTATCTAGGATTATAGGCTACTTTCTCACTTCTTTTTTTTTTTTCTTTGTTTTTTTATTATTAATTGAACATAAATTTTTTTACAAGGTGTTGTGCAAAGAGGGTGCAGTTACATAGTAGGGCAGTGTGTACATTTCTTGTGATATCTTACAACCTGTTTTTCCATCCCTTGTCTAGGTCAGGTAGACCCATATGCAATATACAATGTATCAAGCACATATACAGTGTTCACCAGACTTGGTCTCTACTGTCTCTCCGTCTCCCTTTGTTAACAGTCATATATCAGGGAGATCATGCCCCTTTGTTTTCTGTGTTCTAGGCTTGTCCTCACTCAAACATTATTTGTTCGAGTTCTGACCATTTCCCTGCGAATAACAATATTTCACCATTCCTGATCGCTATGTTCACTTCTTTTTTAATAAAGTCTTGCTGGGTTGTCCAAGCTGACCTCAAACTCCTGGGCTGTAGCACCTCTCGCCTCTGCTAGGGCTACAGGGACCAAGCCACCCTTTCTCTGTTGTTTTTATTAGCAATATCAACAAAATAAGCGCAATTTCTGTGACTGTGGTCAAAAACATTACTTTCCTAGAGACAAATCACAAGTTTTGTTCTAATCTCCAGTTCTGCTGAGAAATCTTTTTTTTTTTTTTTTTGGCCAGTCCTGGGCCTTGACTCAGGGCCTGAGCACTGTCCCTGGCTTCTTCCCGCTCAAGGCTAGCACTCTGCCACCTGAGCCACAGCGCCCCTTCTGGCCGTTTTCCATATATTTGGTGCTGGGGAATCGAACCGAGAGCTTCATGTGTAGGAAGGAGGCAAGCACTCTTGCCACTAGGCATATTCCCAGCCCTCTCTGAGAAATCTTAACTCCCTCCAAGACATCTTGTTCCCTCTTGAAGCTCACGGGCCTCCTCTGGTCCTCAGCCACCGTCAAGAGATGTAACTCCAGAATGAAACACACTATGAGTTAAGAAACTGTTTTCGAATGGGCAAAAGAGCTAAAGAGAGACTTCACAAGAGAAGATATAAAAATGGCAAAGAAACATATGAGGAAATGCTCAACATCCCTGCTAGTAAAGGAAATGCAAATAAAAACACCCTGAGATACCACCTCACCCCAGTTAGAATGGCCTATACTCTGAACTCAGGAAACAACAAATGCTGGAGGGGCTGTGGGGAAAGAGGAACCCTTCTCCATGTTGGTGGGAGTGCAAATTAGTACAACCACTTTGGAGAACAGTATGGAGGTTTCCTCAAAAGCTCAATATAGACCTACCCTATGACCCAGCCATACCACTCCTAGGCATCTATCCTAAACAGCAAAATCCAAGATATCAAAAAGGCATTTGTACTTCCATGTTTATCGCGGCACAATTCACAATAGCCAAAATATGGAAACAACCCAGATGCCCCTCCACAGACGAATGGATCCAAAAAATATGGTACTATACACAATGGAATACTACATAGCGATTAGGAATGGTGAAATACTGTTATTCGCAGGGAAATGGTCAGACTTGAACAAATAATGTTGAGTGAGACAAGCCTAGAACACAGAAAACAAAGGGGCATGATCTCCCTGATATATGACTGTTAACAAAGGGAGACGGAGAGACAGTAGAGACCAAGTCTGTGAATACTGTATATGTTCTTGATACATTGTATATTGCATATGTGTCTACCTGACCTAGACAAGGGATAGAAAAACAGGTCGTAAGATATCACAGAAAATGTACACACTGCCCTACTATGTAACTGTACCCTCTTTGCACAACACCTGTAAAAAAATTTATGTCCAATTAATAAAAAAAAATTTTTTTAAAAAAAGAAACTGGTTTCGAGGCCTGCTCCTGCCTTATTCCTGTAGCTGTACCCCAGATTCCTCATGGGGAAATTGTTTAGGTTTAGCTTCATTGTTCTCAGGCTTCCAGTTTCAAGACTTCTTCCATCTCCCTCCTCCTCTCCACCCCCTCCCCCAAGTCCTCCTTTCTTCATCTTTCTTCTTCCTTTAAAAAAAAATGTTTTTGGGCTGGGGATATAGCCTAGTGGCAAGAGTGCCTGCCTCGGATACACGAGGCCCTAGGTTCAATTCCCCAGCACCACATATACAGAAAACGGCCAGAAGCGGCGCTGTGGCTCAAGTGGCGGAGTGCTAGCCTTGAGCGGGAAGAAGCCAGGGACAGTGCTCAGGCCCTGAGTCCAAGGCCCAGGACTGGCCAAAAAAAAAAAAAAAAAATGTTTTTGCTGGTCCTGGGGCTTGAACTCAAAGCCTGGGTACGGTCCCTGACCTTTTTTTGCTCAAGTCCAGCAACCTACCACTTAAGACACAGCTGTACTTGTGGCTTTTTGGATGGTTAATTGGAGATAAAGAGTCTCACTGGAGCTGGGAATGTAGTTTAGTGGTAGAGTGCTTGCCTAGCATGCATGAAGCCTTGGGTTCAATTCCTTAGCACCACATATATAGAAGAAGTCAGAAGTGGCACTATGGCTAAAGTGGTGGAGTGCTAGCCTTGAGCAAAAAGAAGCCAAGGACAGTGCTCAGGCCCTGAATTCAAGCCCCAGAACTGGGGGAAAAAAGTCTCACTGACTCTCTCCCTGGCTGGTTTTGATCCTCAGATCTTAGCCTCCTGAGTAGTTAGGATTACAGGTGTGATACACCAGCATCCAGCTTCGAGCCCATCTTCTAGACCATCTCCTTCATCCTGAAATGTCCACTTCGACTTGATTTGCAGAAGCCTTTTACATCCTAAATCCCCCATGCCATCCTATTTAGCCTCCTGTCTTTCCTACCCCAACAAGCCTGTCACTGCAGAGATCATTAGCTCTTGTTCCCATCTGGGGCTTAATTGAGCTGGCTGAGATGGCCTAGCTTGGGCTGGGAATGTGGCTTAGTGGTAGAGTGCTTGCCTAGCATACATGAAACCCTAGGTTCAATTCCTCAGTACCACATACATAGAAAAAGCCGGAAGTGGTGCTGTGGCTCACGTGGTAGAATGCTAGCTTTGAGCAAAAGAAGCTCAGCAACAGTATCCAGATCCTGAGTGCAAGGCCCAGGACTGGCAAGAAAAAAAAAAAAGGCAAGACAGAAAGGCCTCATTACCTGAACCCTTCCTGAGTTCCAGGAAGAGCTCACTCTTACACATAGCCTCACCTTTCATTCTCTTTCTTTTTTTTCTTTCATTTTCACAATGACACTCTGCTTGTTTCCTCTTTTGATGAGAAAGAAACTAAAGGCTCAGAAAGGCCATATCACATCCTCAAAGTCACACAGCCAGATCTAAGAACTTTACAAACAGGGTACCAAGGGCTGGGACTATGGCCTAGTGGCAAGAGCACTTGCCTCGTATACATGAAGCCCTGGGTTCAATTCCCCAGCACCATATATATAGAAAATGACCAGAAGCGGTGCTGTGGTTCAAGTGGCAGAGTGCTAGCCTTGAGCGGGAAGAAGCCAGGGACAGTGCTCAGGCCCTGAGTCCAAGGCCCAGGACTGGCCAAAAAAAAAAAAAAAATTAGAGGCCAGAAAAAAAAAAAAAACTGAGCATAATTAACTAGCAAAATAGCCTGGCTAAAAGAGTGGCTCGAGTGCTAGAACTCTAGCTGAGCAAGCAAGTCAAATAAGCACAGACTTTCCTGCCCTCAGGTCTCAACCTCCTGAGAAGCTAGGATTACAGAGGTGGTCACCAGTGCCTAGATGCTTCGATTTTCATATAACTACTTCACCACAATTTAAATCTCTGTGAGATTTAAATAAGTACTTCGCCATATTCATGCATCATATTCATTTCATACACTTCCTCTCTTCACTCTCATCTCATCCCGTTGATACCCCCCCCCAACAGAACCTATTTTACTCTCCTGTCATTCATTTCTCAGTCCCTTTCATTTTAGTTTTTTTGTTTTTTTTTTTGTTTTTTGTTTTTTGCCAGTCCTGGGCCTTGGACTCAGGGCCTGAGCACTGTCCCTGGCTTCTTTTTGCTCAAGGCTAGCACTCTGTCACTTGAGCCACAGCGCCACTTCTGGCCATTTTCTGTATATGTGGTGCTGGGGAATCAAACCCAGGGCCTCATGTATGTGAGGCAGGCACTCTTGCCACTAGGCCATATCCCCAGCCCCATTTTAGTTTTTTGTTTTTGTTTTTGTTTAGGTTTTTTATTTTTACCAGTCCTGAGGCTTGAACTCAGGGTCTGGGAATGGTCCCTGAGCTTCTTTATGCTCAAGGCTAGCACTCTACCACTTGAGCCACAACACTACTTCTGGCTTTTTGTTTCTGTGCATGTGGTACTGAGGAATGAAACCCAGGGAGGGCTTCATGCATGCTAGGCAAGCACTCTACCACTGTGCCACATCCCCAGACCCATTTTAGTATATTTTTCATATAGGATTTCAAAGTAACTACCTGAGTACCTGATTTGCCAGAGCTGGCCTTGGGGCTGGATTCTCTTCACCTACTACACAGTTTCCACATGGCTGGGATTACAGGAGTGTATCACTCACTTCACATGGTTCAGATGATACCCCCCACCCCACCCCCCAGGAGATCTTCCTGAAACCCCTGAAGAAGAGAAGCTCACACTCATATTACAGCCTGGCCAGATGGTAAGTATCCACTGCTCTGGTCCACACTAACTCTGACTCTTTTGTAGCCAGCTTTATCTTGGTTGTTCATTTATACTCCCTCCCCCACTCCCACTCCCTGGAGCCCGTGATACTGTGGGTTTATGATGCCAGCAAGATGGCTGGCTCTCCAATGGGAGACCGGACTCTTTGAAGGCACACTGGGTCCTGAGAGCCCATCACATAGGAGCAGACAAAACTTCCAGAGCTAACTCTGTGAGATTTAAAACATAGCTGCAAATGGCTTCACACTTGACCCTTTCCATTTATTTGTTTTGTTTTTGTTGGCAGTCCTGGGGCATGGTCTCAGGGCCTGAGCACTGTCCCTGGCTTCCTTTTGCTCAAGGCTAGCACTCTACGTCTTGAGCCACAGCGCCACTTCCGGCTTTTTTCTATATATGTGGTGCTGAGGAATCGAACCCAAGGCTTCATGTATACGAGGCGACCACTTTACCACTAGGCCACATTCCCAGCCCAGCACATGACCCTTTCAAAAGCTGAGACTAGCCAGGCATTGGTGGCTCAGGCCTCTCGTCCTAGCTACTCAGGAGGCTGAGAACTAAAAATCACAGTTCAAAACGCAGCTGGGGCGGGAAAGTCTGAGAGATTTTTTTTTTTTCTTGAAAGTACTGAGGCTTGAACTCAGGGCCTGGCCATTGTCCCTGAGCTTTTGCTCAAGGCTAGTACCCTACCACTTGAGCCACAGCACCACTTGCAGCTTTTTCTGTCTATGTGGTGCTGAGGAATCGAACCCGGGGCTTCAGGCATGCAAGGCAAGCACTCCACCACTAAGCCACATTCCCAGCCTCCCCCACCCCTTTGTTTCGATCAGTCATGGGGCTTGAACTCAGGGATTGGGCACTGTCCTGTCCCTGAGCTTTTTTTCTCGAGGCTCTACCACGTTCAGCCACAGCTCCACTTCTGATTTTCAGGTGGTTAATTGGAGCCTCCTGAGGAGGAAGCTGATATAAGCCACTGGCACTGGGCATCTGTGAGATTCTTATCTCCAGTGAATCACCAGAAAAGCCAGAAGTGGAAATATAGCTCAAGTTGTAAGAGTTTAAGCCCCAAGAGACAGACACACACACACACACACACACACACACACACACACACACACACACGATACTAATTCCCATTCCCTGCATGTGAGCCAGATTTCTAATGCATAGAATATGCCAGAAGCTGTGCTTTAAGACTTTGCAAGCTTACCCATTTAAAAAAAAGAAAAAAAAAAGATGATAGCTTCCTTCTGGGTTCTGTTCTGGGGAAGCCACTTACCTTGTCTTATGAGACTTTAGCAGCTAATAGTCTTAGATGAAAATGTTCATAGCTGGGTGCCTATGGCTCAAGCCTATCATCCTAGCTACTCAGGAGGCTGAGATCTGAGGATCACAGTTTGAAACCAGCCTGAGCAGAAATGTCTGTGAGATTCTTATTTCCAATAAACTACTTAAGGGGCTGGGAATGTGGCATAGTGGTAGAGTGCTTGCCTAGCATGCATGAAGCCCTGGGTTCCATTCCTCAGTAACGCATAAACAGAAAAGGCCAGAAGTGGCGCTGTGGCTCGAGTGGTAGAGTCCTAGCCTTGAGCAAAAAGAAGCTCAAGGACAGTGCCCAGGCCCTGAGTTCAAGCCTCAGGACTGGCAAAAAATAATAATAATTACCACCCCCCCCCCACCCAAGAAAAAGCCAGAGGTAGCGCTGTGGCTAAAGTAGTAGAGCAGTAGCCTTGAGAAAAAAAAAAAAAAAAAAAAAAAAAAGCTCAGGAACAGCACCCAGGCCCAGTGTCTGAGCCCCAGGACCAGCAAAAATTAAAATATTAATAAAAAAATAAAATGCAGGGGCTGGGGATATGGCCTAGTGGCAAGAGTGCTTGCCTCGTGTACATGAGGCCCTGGGTTCAATTCCCCAGCACCACATATACAGAAAAACGGCCAGAAGTGGTGCTGTGGCTCAAGTGGCAGAGTGCTAGCCTTGAGCAAAGAGAAGCCAGGGACAGTGCTCAGGCCCTGAGTCCAAGCCCCAGGACTGGCCAAAAAAAAAAAAACAAAATAAAATAAAATGCACATAGTATGAATATCCTTGTCTCGAGCATCCTTGTCTCAAATATCCTTGTGTTGAGCTGTTTTTGCTGCTTCAAAATGCTTATTATCCTTCAGTTCTTTGGTTTACCTCTACAGTAAAAAAAAAATGTCCAAACAGCTTTGCCTTCATCTCTCCCTTAGGCAAGAAGAGTGAGTAGATTCTATTTTCCACACACAGAAAGACTGGGGCCTTTGATCAATTCCCTGTCTTGACCCAGGAAGTCCTTCACATGTAGGCTGGAAGAAATGAAGTTGGAGTTCAGGGCCAAAGCTAGGAGCACACACAGCTGAATTCTGCATCAAGATAGGCCACTCCCCTCTCTGCTGTAGCCAGTTGGGTAAAAGCCACTTCTGGGCATTTTCCCAGGCACACATCACCCTAGAAGCAGGCCAGAGATCAGCACTGATACCAGTGGGGGAATCCCAGACAATCGGCACTCACATCCAAGACCCAGCCTACTGAGAAGGAGGTGGTGTAACTCCGTTGGACTCCCAGGGCACCCGTGAGAAAAACAGTGCCCAGGGGCATTTGGAACTGGTTTGTGCATTCGAGCCTCTGCCCTAGAGGACTTGGCAGAGATCCTAAAAGACACCGTACAGCTGCCAAGTCCTGTACCTGCCTATTCCAGATTGAGGTCCACAGATGTGCAGCATCTTGAAAACAGAAGTGAAGGCAGCGGGTAGTGGTGCGAGCCTATAATCTCAGCACTTAGGAGGTGGAGTTAGGAGGATCAAGAATCCAAACCCAGGGCTGGGGATATGGCCTAGTGGCAAGAGTGCTTGCCTCGCATACATGAAGCCCTGGGTTCAATTCCCCAGCACCACATATACAGAAAACGGCCAAAAGTGGCGCTGTGGCTCAAGTGGCAGAGTGCTAGCCTTGAGCAAAAAAGAGGCCAGGGACAGTGCTCAGGCCCTGAGTCCAAGCCCCAGAACTGGCCAAAAAAAAAAAAAAGAATCCAAACCCAGCAGGGGCCACACAGACTCTGCCTTACAATGTCAAACACACATGCCCCAGAAAAGCCAGGCACTGGTGGCTCACACTTAAAATCCTAGAGGCTCAGATCTGAGGATTGCTATTCATAGTCAGAAAAGCCAATTAACCAGCAAAATGCCAGAGTGGAGACGTATTGTCAAGTGGTAGAGCACCAACCATATGAGAGCACAACAGGGGCTGGGTATAGGGCCTACTGGCAAGAGTGCTTGCCTCATATACATGAAGCCCTGGGTTCAATTCCCTCGGCACCACATATATAAAAAAGGCCAGAAGTGGCGCTGTGGTAGAGTGCTATCCCTGAGCAAAAAGAAGCCAGGGACAGTGCTCAGGCCCTGAGTTCAAGATCCAGGACTGACACACAGAGTACAACGAAAGCTCTGAGTCCCAAGTCCCCTATGCCAGCAAAACAATTTTAAAGCCTCATGTAAATGAACATAGTAGTCAGCATTGGGAATCCATTTTCTAGCCGCCACGGGCATCAGCTGTCACAAACAGTTCTTGCCATATGAGTTGCTCAAGTTCAAGATTCATCTGCTCAATTTAGATCTTGGGAGATCATAAGAGAGAATTCTACCCAGCCAGTGAGCAAAAGTACAGTTTGTTCCCAGACAGCCCCTGAAGAGGTTGAGTGTAATGGCATCAATGGCTTGCTTTGAGTCCCCGCCCTAGCTAGGTACTGGGCATTGGGCACTGGGTACTGTTGCTTATTTCATTAGAAATGGAGCAGGAAACAGGCGGTTCAGGGCCAGAGCACCTGACCTTGAGCACTGTCTATGCTTGAGCACTGTCTATGCTAGTGACACGGATCCTGAGCAAGTCAGTTCAACTCTATAAACCCCAGCTCCAGGCTAGGAATATGGCCTAGTGGCAAGAGTGCTTGCCTCATATACATGAGGCCCTGGGTTCGATTCCCCAGCACCACATATACAGAAAATGGCCAGAAGTGGCGCAGTGGCTCAAGTGGCAGAGTGCTAGCCTTGAGCAAAAAGAAGCCAGGGACAGTGCTCAGGCCCTGAGTCCAAGGCCCAGGACTGGCCAAAAAAAAAAAAAAAAAAAAATCCTCAAGACTCTATAAACCCCAGCTTGTTCACCCTCAAACACAACAGTCATGACTTTCAACCTGTGCCAGTACTAGGACTTGAACCCAGAACCTGGGTACAGTCCCTTTGCTTTTTCATTCAAGGCTGGTGTGCTACCACTTGAGCCACAGCTCTACTTTCAATTGATGGGATTCAAACAACAATCCTCAGATCTCAGCCTCTTGAATAGTTATGATGAAGGCTTAAGCCATCAGTGCCCAGCAACATTTGGTAAGTGATAGGAACTATTAACAATAAATAGTGCCAGGAGCCAGGCACTGGTGGCTCATGCCTGTAATCCTAGCTACTCTGGAAACTGAGATCTGAGGATTGTGGTTCAAAGCCAGCCAGAACAGAAAAGTTCCATGAGACTCTTATCTCCAATTAACTACTCAAAAGCCAGGAGTGGCACTGTGGCTTAAACTCAGGGACAGCACCCAGGCACTGAGTTCAAACCCTACAGCTTGGACAAAAACAAAAATAATAGGGACTGGGAATGTGGCTCAGTGGTAGAGTGCTTGCCTAGCATGCATGAAGCCCTGGGTTCGATTCCCTAGTATCACATATATAGAAAAAGCCACAAGTGGTGCTGTGGCTCAAGTGGTAGAGCACTAGCCTTGAGCAAAAGAAACTTAGAGACAGTGCTCAGGCCCTGAGTTCAAGCCCCAGGAATGGAAAAAAAATGAAAAATAAAAATACAAATAAATTGTACCAGGGCCAGGGGATTCTAGCTTCTGGTATTGGCCTTTCCCTAATGTGGGATAAGTCCTTCCCCTTCTCCCCACAAGCTTGAAGAACCCCCCCACCCTCCCTTTTTTTTTTTTCCTTTTAGATCATTGAGCTTGAATTCAGAACCTAGGTGCTGTCTCTGAGCTCTTCAGCTCAAGACTGGCGCTCTACCAGTTGAGCCACAGCGCCACTTCTGGTTTTCTGATGGTTCATGGGGGATAAGAGTCTCACTGACTTCCCTGCCCACACTGGCTTTGAACTTCCATCCTCAGATCTCAGCTTCCAGAGGAGCTAGGATGACAGACGTGAGCTTCCTTTTTTAACCAAGTCTGACTCAGTAATCTTTAGAAGGAACTCCTATGGCCAATACATAGCAGTAGTGGGTATTAAATGAGAAAGGGAAGTGACCACACACACACACACACACACACACACACACACGCGCGCGCGCATGCGCGCGTGCACGCTGGGGACAAGGCCTATGGCCCCCACTGCTTCTAGAAGGGCCATTCTCTAGCCGAACTGGTGTGTCTGCAGGCTAGGCAGACATTATGTCATCTGCACATCTGGCAACCATAGGCCCCGCCCTCCCTGGATCCCCCAGAAGCCCTCAGGCTCTCTCTGGGGACAGGATCTGTGAGTTCCGGTACTTTCTATGTCCCCAACCCTTCATATTTCCAGGCTCCCAAGGAACTAAGCTGAAAGCTCCTGGGCTTTTATCCAAGTAGTTCTCATTTTCCCCATCCTCCCCCATCCCTCCTCCAGGCCCCTGGGAATCAGCAATATAACCTTAAACAAAGGCCACTGCCGTGGCCTTGAATTTTTTTTGGAAAAAAAACAACACACACACAAAAAACATATTGGTCTGCCTTGGGTGCCTTTAGTGCTTACTGTTGATTTCTTTATGCTCACATTTTGTTCCAAGATAACACTGGCAGGAGGTGTATTTATTGTGATTATTTTGTTGCCTCCTCCCAGTGTGTAGATACTGAGAATATTGCTTAGATCTGGGGGTGGTGAAACAAGACTGTTTTGATTCCCAAGCTTGGTTTCTTTTGTTGTGTTTTGGTTGGTTGTGGGGCTTGAACTCTGGGACTAGGTGCTGTCCCTGAGCTTTTTTTTTTCTTTTTTTTTTTCCTCAGAGTTAGCGCTCTACCACTTTGAGCCACAAGGCCACTTTTGTGGCTTTATGGAAATAACAGCCTCAGGGGGGCTTTCCTGCTTGGTGGGAGGGGTGCTGGCTTTGAATCTCCATCTTCAGATCTCAGCCTCCTGAGTAGCTAGGATTACAGTCGTGAGCCACCAATGCCTGGCTTGATTTTTTTTTCTCTCTTTTTCTTGCCTGTTCCTGAGGCTTAAACTCAGGGCCTGGGCACCTGTATTCAAGGCTAGCACTCTATCACTTGAACCACAGCACCAATGTTAGAGTAAATTAAGACTTTGACAGAAAACCATGCAGACATCTAGGTAGAAAGAACAAAGGAAAGGTTTCTTGTCAGCAAATGAACCAGCAAGACCCCTTTTCACAAGAGAGAAGAAGTGCTGGCTATTGTTTTAGCTGACCTATATAACTTACAGATGCTAGGAGAGGCCAGGAGGCAGAAACCCTGGTGTGGATGTATGGACCAGGGGCTTCATGGTGGGTTAGGATTTATGGCTGCTTCCCAAGTAATAGATAAGGGGTCTTGCAGCTGCCCAGACCTGAAGGTCACTCTAAGGAGATCTTGTTACCTTATATGGTTGTGGCACTATCTCAAGGTAAGGGGTGAGGGGATGGAGTTTGGTTATCACTGCGTTTACTAAATGGGCTTAGTGTGGTCTAGGGAAGGAGCATGCTAAGCTATGGGAAGGGAGCTTCTGGGGCTAACATTCCCCGCTCTTTGGTTTAATAATTCAACGGGGGAACATGGGCAAAGGTTTGTTTCTTCTAGAGCTGCTTCCTGCAGAGAAGGGGGTGAAGTAATAAGCAATGGACACTCGACTGGGTACCTTCCTAGCATTTGATTGACACACTGATTGATGAAAAGTCTCATCTTTCCCATAAGGCTATTCTGCCTGCACCTGAATAGACAAGGCACAATTAGCATGAGACAATAACCGCAGTTAGGGCTGGGGATATGGCCTAGTGGCAAGAGTGCTCACCTCGTATACATGAAGCCCTGGGTTCGATTCCCCAGCACCACATATATAGAAAACGGCCAGAAGTGGCGCTGTGGCTCAAGTGGCAGAGTGCTAGCCTTGAGCAAAAAGGAAGCCAGGGACAGTGCTCAGGCCCTGAGTCCAAGGCCCAGGACTGGCAAAAAAAATACAAATAAAAATAACCACAGTTAATGGCCCCAAGATAGGCCTGAACCAGGGAGTAAGCCACCCAAAGAGTCCCATCCTTCTTTGTTTTGTTGGATATTTTCTGCAAATCTTCTGAGATATTTTTTTTTTTACTTGTTCCTTGATGACATAGCTGCTATCAGTTAGGTTAAAGCAACACGTGTGTTTAACATTGCACCCTTGGTGGTAGAGTAAGAGGAGGTAATGGCAGTGTGATTATCTGCCTAAGTTCCTGCTGTTCTTGATTTAACAGTGCGATGGCAGAGGAGGTATAGTTAATTTTTTTTGCTACTATGCATGTCAAATCCGAATCAAGGAGAAAGTGTGGGTATTGTATTTGGTTTCCCATAGCAAGTGTAATTTATCAATACAATTCTCATCCAGCAGTCACTTCTTGGCCTTATGTGGTTTATGTGGTACTGAGGAATCGAACCCAGGCCTTCATGCATGCTAAGTAAGCACTCTACCACGAAGCCACATTCCCGGCCCTTGGTGTGGTTTTATTCTTTTGTAGTACTGGGATTTAGAATACAGAGCCTTGACCCTTGCTAGGAAGGTGCTTTAGCATTTAACTTATGCACTCTCAAAACCAACAAAACATGTTGGTTGGTTGGTTTTCTTTGGGGGGGGGGGGCGGGGAGGAGGTAGTGGTACTGTACTGGGACTTGAACTCATGGCCTTGATGCTGTCCCTTAGCGTCTTCAGTGCTCAAGGCTAATGCTTTACCACTCAGGCCACACTTTTATTTCTGGCTTTTTTTTTGGGGGGGGGGGGTTAATTAAGAGATAAGAGTTTCTTGAACTTTCTTGCCTGGGCTGGTTTGAACTGCAATCCTCAGATCTCAGCTTCCTGAGTCACTAGGATGATAGACCTAATCCAGCAGCATTGGGCTTTGAAAACTTTGTTGATTCTAGTTTCGCAAGTCTCTCTGTCTCCCTGAAGCTCTGTTTCCTTGTTTACGAAATGGAAACCAATAAAACAGACATCCCTGTGTTACTGGGAGGGTGATACAATTCAGTGTCTGTTGAATGGCTACACACAGTGTTTGTCATGCCTGATCTTTCTGCTTGGACTTCCTCCTTCCATTAGACTTTGACTCAGACTTAAGCTCAAGGCAGATGCCTTGCAAGACATCAGTTAAAGCTGAAATTACTGGGGCCTACCACCAAAGCCTCTTAGTTTAGCAGGTCTAGGCCAGCTCCTGAGATAGGCAAGTCTTACAAGCACCAGCGCCTGGCACTTTGAGAATCACTGTGTTACAGGAAGTGCACACTAGCCCTAGACTTCCCGCAAAAAGGAAGCAGAACGAGAGCTGGCAGTTGTGTCTTCTATTTATTCCCACCACAGGCACTCAATAGAGCTCTGTGAAGGGTAATGGGCTCCCACTTGAGCCACAGCTCCACTCCCGGTGTTTTTGTTTTGTATGGTAAATTGGAGATACGTCCCACAGAGGGGCTGGGAAGGTGGCTTAGTGGTAGAGTGCTTGCCTAGTATGCATGAAGCCCTGGATATGATTCTTCAGTACCACATACACAGAAAGAGCCAGAAGTGGTGCTGTGGCTCAAGAGGTAGAGTGCTAGCCCTGAGCAAAAGAAGCTCAGGGATAGTGCCCAGGCCCTGAGTTCAAGCCCCAGGGCCAGCAAAAACAAAAACAAAACAAGTCTCCAGATTTTCCTACCCAGGTGGGCATTGAATCTTAATCTTCCTGAGTAGCTAGAGTTATAGACAGGAGCAACCAACGTTTTTCAGAGGTTTTTTTTCTTTTTTTTCCAGGGTCTGGGGGGGGGGAGGTGGGCATTTGAACTCATGGCCTGTGGGCTGTCCCTGAACCTTTTTGTTCCAGGCTACTGCTTTTCCATGCAAGCCACATTCATTTGTGGCTTTTTGGTTTTTTTTATTTGTTCATTAGTTGTCATGATTAGCAATAAGAGAATCTAATGGGCTTTTCTGCCTGGGCTGGCTTTGACCTATGATCCTCAGATCTCAGCCTCCTGGGTAGCTAAGATGATAGGTATGAGCCACTGGTGACAGCATCACGTGCTATTTATTTCTATTTTATTTTGCCATCCCTGGGGCTCGAACTCAGGGCCTGGGCGCTGTCCCTGACCTTCTTTGGCTCAAAGCTAGCACTCTACACTTGAGCCACAGTGCCACTTCCAGCTTTTCCTGTAGCAACCTGAGGAATTGAACCCAGGGCTTCATGCATGCTAGGCAAGCACTCTACCACTAAGACATAATTCCCAGCCGAGTTGCTATTTTATGAGAGTTATCATTTACCTCCCCTCCCAGTACCCAGAAGATCCGTAAGCAAGGCTATTAGAGACGGGAACAAAGGATCAATTCCTAGGAGCTAATGGGAACCCTACCATTAGCCCACCCTAATATCGCACAGCTTCACCTTATTCATTGTCATCCTGTCATTACCCCAAATGCTATGCTTTGGTTTAGAACTGGTGATTAGAGGACTTTGCCTTTCAGCAAAATTAAACTCAAAGCAGCCAGTAGGGAAGAGAATGAAACAGGATTGACCTAAATCTCTTGAAAATCCCCTGGCTTCTCGTCCCTCTGAACATCACTAAGGCCTGTGACGTTTCTTTAGACAGCTTAGTCCAAACCTAGCATCCAAATCAGAGCAAACCAACATGCAAATCCCCAAATACTGCCTTGTGTACAACTCCCGATTATTATTTTTTTTTGGTGGGGGCGGGGAGTGAGTCAGTTGCAGGGCTTAAAATTAGGGCCTTGGTGCTCTTTTTGAGCAACTTTGCTCAAAGCTAGTACTCTACCACTTGAGCCACAGCACCACTTCCGGTTTTCGAATGGTTCCTTGGAGATAGCATCTCATGGACACTTTTCTGCTCAGGCTGGCTTGCGAACCACGATCCTCAGATCTCAGCCTCCTGAGTAACTAGGATGACAGATGTGAGCCACTGGCTCCCAGCTCTCTAATATCTTCATCCTCTTCTTTGGCAAGGCAGTTTCTGGGCTTCCATCAGAGAAGGTTCTAGCCATCCATGCAAAGGTCTAGCTTTTGCATTCTATGGATGTGCAGCAATCGTGATCTCAGTCTGCTTTCCTAGGCCTGGGGGGATGGACACTCTCCATCCTTCCTGCTCCCGAGCTGCTGAGCTAACAGGAAAGGTTGCTATGGAAATTCATGGTGCCACAGGGGCTATTCAGGTCACAGGGATGTAGCCTCAGAAGGCTTTTACTCCTGGCACCCCTTTGGGAAAATGGCCTCTATTCATCAAATGACAGTTAAGTTGTTCTATATGCAATCATGTCACTACGTGAGAGTCATGTGACTCAACCCAAAACTATATCCCTGAGGGTGACTGTGTATCTCAGTGATCTGTGTGTGTGTGTGTGTGTGTGTGTGTGTGCACACCAGTCCTGGGGCTTGAACTCAAGGCCTGGGAGTGGTCCCTAAGCTATTTTGCTCAAGGCTAGCACTCTACACTTGAGCCACAGCGCCACTTCTGGCTTTTTCTATATATGTGGTGCTGAGGAATCGAACCCAGGGCTTCATGCATGCTAGGCAAGCATTCTACCACTAAGCCACCTGCCCAGCTGGAGTTTCTTATCCCTCATTAACAAGCAAACAGCTGGAAGTACAGGCATGGTTGAAGTAGTAGAGCACCAGCTGTGAGTAGCAAAAGCCAAGCAAGGAAATAAGCTTCTGAGTTCAAGCCCCAGTACCAGCGCACACACACACACACACACACACACACACACACACGCACACACACACTCTACTACATGCATTATTCCTAGAGATTGTATTGGATCTTAAGCTGAAAAGAACAGATAGAACTCAAGTTCCATTTTAATAAAATATTTCCTGAGTGCCTGATTCTCATTGATCCATTAATGCACCCTACTTAATTGTTCATTCATCCATTCAACAGTGTCATCCACAGCCCAACAGCATCTAGAAAAGAAGAGAAGCCAAGATGAGCACAGTGGGTGACCATTTCTGAAGTTCTTTGGCAGGTAAGGCCTTGTTTAGCTGTCTTACTTCCTTCAAGGTAGGAAAACAGAGGCTCTGGGCCTGAGGTGACTCATCTCCTTTAATAACCAAAGAGTGGCAGGACCAAGTGGAATCCCCGGTGTTCTGATGTTAAATATGGTTCATTGTACAGCACCCTGTCACTGTCAGAGGACAGAGGAATGAATAAATGAGTAAGACAGGGCCCCTCCCTGAAAGTTGCCATAATTGATGCCCCCAGAACCCAGGACACCTCCCATCATTATGGCCCTTTCCTCAGCATCCTATTAGTTGCACTTGTTTTCTCTAATTCTGGGACCTAGGAAGACAGAGGCAGCTCTGACACATTTGGGTTCTCTAGGAGCCTGTGCAGAATAAGGTATATTTATATAATATATATATTAGATATAGGCACACACACATATTATATGTGTTTTTTGGGTTGTTGTTTTTTTTGCCATTCCTGGGACTTGAACTCAGGGCCTGGGCTCTGTCCCTGAGCTTCTTTTGCTCACAGCTAGTACTCTACCACTTGAACCACAGCGCCACTTCCAGCTTTTTCTGTATATGTGGCACTGAGGAATCGAACTCAGGGCTTTATGCATACGAGGCAAGCACTCTACCACTAAGCCACATTTCCAGCCTCAAGGTATATGCTATATCTGAATAATATCCACGTCCATCTCGCTTCTTAGTTGTCAGTGTTGGAGAGATTGGGAAGCTGGGTCCTGGTGGCTCACGCCTGTCATCCTAGCTACTCAGGAGGCTGAGATCTGAGGATCATGATTCAAACCAAGCCTGGGCAGGAAAGTCCATGAGACTCATCTCCAATGAACCATCAGAAAACCGCCTGGATGTGGTGCTGTGGTTCAAAGTGGTAGAGTACTAGCCTTGAGGGAAAGAACTGTGCCCACAGGAGTTGTTGAAATAAGCCAAGTCTAGCTGTCCTAAGGGAACAACAGGGAAGCAGGAAGTGAGGCAGGAAAGGCCAGGCAGGGCAGAATGGAACACGAGACCTTGCTGTGACCTTCAGACAGAATCTAAACTTGCTTGGGAAGTTTGAGACACTATGTTTAGGAGAGACATCAACATCCGAGGAGGAAAAAGAAAGCTCTGGGCCCAGTAGCTTCTAAGCAGAACTTGCTTCAAGGCACAGCACACAATATGTGTCTCTTTACATTTGGGGACACAGAGCTTTTGTCTTTCCATGGTACCAGTGTCACACTCCACGCGGGCAGGGAGGGCACAGTGATCGTGACAAAACCACCGCAGCCCCGTTCGTGGAGATGAGGCCTTTCTATAGAAAGAAGCAGGCTGGAGGGCTTAATAGGGAGCTCCCTCTTCTGGTTTCCCTCCCTCCCTCCCTCCTTGCTTCCCTCCCTCCTCCTTAGCTCCCCCCTCCCTTGTTGGTTTGTTTTAAATCCAAGACTTGGACTCAAACTTGCTATCTGATGCTTTTGCTCATTGGCTGGCACTCTATACCTCTCTCTCTAACCCTACACTCGAACCCTCTCTCTTCTTTCTAGCACTTTACCCCTTACGCCACAGGGGCCACTTCAGACATTTTCTATGTATGTGGTACTGAGGAATTGAACCCAGGACTTCATGCATACAAAGCAAGCATTCTGCCACTAAGCCACATGCCCAGCCCCTGTACTATGGCTCTTTGGTGGTAGATGTGTGCAGGGTATTGGAGGATGCTTAGTAAACTGTTATTGGGAAGTATTCTGTATAGAATTTTTTTGGTTTGCCAGGGGCTGGTGGCTCATGCCTGTCATCCTAATTTCTCAGGAGGCTGAGATCTGAGGATCACAGTTCAAAGCCAGGCAGGACAGCAAAGTCCTGGGAGATTCTTATCTACAGTGAACAACCAGAAAACCGGAAGTGGTGCTGTGGCTCAAAGTGGTAGAGCGCCAGCCTTGAGCAAAAGATGTTTATTTGTTTTGTTTTTGTTGCCAGCCCTGGGGCATAGACTCAGGGCCTGAGCACTGTCCCTGGCTTCTTTTTGCTCAAGGCTAGCACTCTACCACTTGAGCCACTGCGCCACTTCTGGCTTTTATCTGTATATGTGGTGCTGAGGAATCGAACCCAGGGCCTCATGTATACGAGGGGAGCACTCTACCACTAGGCCATATTCCCAGCCCCCTTGAGCAAAAGATGTTAGGGACAACACCCAGGTGCTGAGTTCAAGCCCCAGGACTGAAAAAAAATATTTTTTTTGGTTGTGTTTTGGTTTTGATCAATATGTGCAGGAAGTATCCCTCGTCCCCACACCATTATCTCTGGTTTGCCAAAGTCACATGGAGAACAAAGGAGTTCCATTCACCTCCATAATGACACTCAGAATCGGAGTGACTGTTTCTTGCAAGGACAAGGACAGAGGCCCCAGTGAGCAGACTAGGGAGGGAGGGAGACTTGGAATGAGGGCAGGGTTGGAAGCATTACCTGGGCAAGTTCCTCAGAGGGAGGAATGTCAGCCATTGGCTCTGCCTCTCCTCTCCCAGTGTTGGTGACATGGTTCTTATACCTGCCCCAGCAGGCTTCTCTGACCAGGTAGTGGGTGGCTGGGTGGCAGGGGAGGGCGGAGGGAGGGAGCCCAGAACCAGCTCTGCCTAGACTCCCAAGGGTGGATCTGGTCATCACTGCTTAGCTGTGGTGATTCAACCCCTCGGTTCCAGTTTGACAATCTGCAAAATGGCTCAATAATGGTATCTAGGTGGTAGGGTTCCATGCAAGCTTAGTGACATGGTTGTTTTGTTGCTCTACCACTTGAGCCACACCTCCCTCCATTGTTCATATTACTATTTTTGGGTGTCTGTGTCAGTGCTAGAGTTTGAACTCAGAGCCTAGATGTTCTCCGTAGGTTTGATTTTTTTGGTGGGTCTTTGGGCTTGAACTCAGGGCCTGGGCACTTTTGTTCAAGGCTAGCTCTCTACCTCTTGAGCCACAGCGCCACTTGGTGGCTTTTTCTGTTTATGTGGTGCTGAGGAATCGAACCCAGGGCTTCAGGCATGCTAGGCAAGCACTCTACCACTAGGCCACCTTCCCTGCCCCCAATTACTGGCCTTTTTAAGGGTAATAAATCTGACATTTCCATCCACTCATTTTGTTTTCTCTCTTATCTACTGATCCCCTCACCAAGTCCTGTGGCGATGACACGCGCAGTCATCTATGTTTTGGTCATCCGATGCTTGTCAGCACGTCTGATGTCCAGGCAGGCCTTGAAAGATTCTAGGCCAACCACCACACCCTGCTTCAGCCCCACCTGACCAGCGACCTTGGCAGCTGCCAAGGCTTGTTCCCTTCCCTCCAGCACACCCAGCTATTTGGGTGCAGAGGAATGCCAGGTAGCTGACGTGCCTGGGTTTCCATCCACCCTCCTCCTCCTCTGGCCTTGCCCTCCAGGTGCGGGGTAGGTGTAGGGCAGGAGCCGAGGTGAGACAGGGTGTGTCCTCAGCTCAGGAGAGCGATGAGACTGTAGCTGAATCAGAATGTGAACCCATGCCAGGTGCTAGTGACTCCCGCCTATCATCCAAGCTACTCAGGAGGCTGAGATCTGTGGATTGTGGTTCAAAGCCAGCCTAGGCAGGAAAGTCCAATGAACCACCAGAAAACTGGAAGTGGCACTGTGGCTCAAGTGGTAGAGCACCAGCCTTGAGCTGAAGAACTCAAGGACAGGGCCCAGGCTGAGTTCAAACCCCACTTGAGCCACAGTGCCATTTCTGGCTTTTTCTATATCTGTGATACAGAGGAATTGAACCCGGGGCTTCCTGTATAGGAGGCAAGCACTCTACCACTAGGCCATATTCCCAGTGGCCAGGCTAGTTTCCTTCTATCCCAATTCTATCCCCAACACCACAAAACCAACAGGCAACCTCGGGGGGGGGGGGGGAAAGGGGTGAGGTGTGGTGGCTGCTAAACTAGAGCAACTCCCAGTTACTGACTGATTCAGGGCAGAGCTGGGAGCAGATGCGGCAAGAGACGAACTTTGGCACTGTCACCATCTGGTGGCGAAGCCTAAGTACTGCAGTCATCCTACCCAAGCCCTTGGATCAACTCCAAGCTGAAAAGACATCCATTAAGGTGGATCACAGAGGCTGACTGCCCTTGGGGTGAAATTGCTGCGCCCCGGGTCCGTCATTAGGAGGGACGACGACCTGCCCAGTTCTTGGGAGTGTGCAGGCTCGAGACGTCCAGGAGTCGGAGGCTAGAAATCTGAATCACAAGAATGAACAAGGCAATCTCTTACACAGAGGTAACTGATTCTATCTAGGGAGTCAAATGCTCCTCCACCCATAGCCTACTGTGAGCTGCCTTTGTTCCCCAAGGTTATCAGTGACATATACTCCCCAAGGGAGTTTGTCCAACTGGGCTTCCCCAGTAGCTAATCCTCTAGCCTCACCCCACCTATTCCCACCCAAGGCTCAGATGGGAGGATCTTGGTTTGGAAGCCAGATCAGGCAAGGCAATCCCAGATTCTAACCTCCAGCTGCAGCTCAAGTGACGGAGCACTACTAGCCTTGAGCAAAAAAGCCCAGATCCAGTGCTCAGGTCCTGAGTACGGGCTCCAGAATCAGCACATAAAAAAAATCAGGACCAGATCCAAAATCAGCACATAAAAATATTTGGGGGCGGGCTGGGGATATGGCCTAGTGGCAAGAGAGCTTGCCTCCCATACATGAAGCCCTAGGTTCGATTCCCCAGCACCACATATACAGAAAACGGCCAGAAGGGGCGCTGTGGCTCAGGTGGCAGAGTGCTAGCCTTGAGCAAAAAGAAGCCAGGGACAGTGCTCAGGCCCTGAGTTCAAGCCCCAGGACTGGCAACAAAAAACAAAAGAAATACATGAAGCCCTGGGTTCGATTCCTCAGCAAGACGTACATAGAAAAAGCCAGAAGTGGCGCTGGGCTCAAGTGGTAGAGTGCTAGCCTTGAGCAGAAGGAAACCAAGGACAGTGCCCAGACTCAGAGGTCAAGCCCCAGGACTGGCAAAGAGTAAATAAATTTAAGCTAGAAAAATTTGTTTTGAGGGGCTGGGGATATAGCCTAGGGGCAAGAGTGCTTGCCTCATATACATGAAGCCCTGGGTTCGATTCCCCAGCACCACATATACAGAAAACGGCCAGAAGTGGCGCTGTGACTCAAGTGGCAGAGTGCTAGCCTTCAGCAAAAAGAAGCCAGGGACAGTGCTCAGGCCCTGAGTCCAAGGCCCAGGACTGGCAAAAAAAAAAAAAAAAAAAAAAAAAAAAAAGATAAAAGAAAAATTTGAGAAGGGTCTTGCTAAGGTGTGCATTCATGGCAGTGAACTGGGGATTTTTTTAAAAATTTGCCAGTCTTGGGTCTTAAACTCAGGGCTTGGGCACTGTCCCCGAGCTTTTTTGGTCAAGGTTAACACTCTACCATTTGAGCCACAGCAACACTTGTGGCTTTTTCTGTGTCTGTGGTACTGAGGAATGGAACCCAGGGCTTCATGCATGCTAGGCAGGCACTCTACCACTGAGCCACCTTCCCAGCCCCTTGTTCTAGTGATTTTTGAAGCCAGCTCTTATCCCCTTGGGTGTGGCTGCCCAGGCAAATTGCAGCGCTGTTGGCCATCAGAAGCTCCAAGGAAATGGCAATTCCCATTAAACCCACCAAAAAACTAGGCCAAGCTTGGGTTTGATGACTTTTATTTGCAGACTCTGCAACCATTAGCTAAACAATGCTAAGATGATACAAAAATGGGCCTCCTTTTGACAGGCACCGAGCAGAAATCCTACAAAAATACAATGGTATCTTGATGTAAGTGGACAGAGGTTTCATCCCATGTCCCTGATTCCCACGTTATTTTCCAAGATTGTTCTAGAAACCAAATAAATGCAACTCAAACCCGTAACACAGTCAACTAGCCATCTTTCAGTATTACTGATTCCTTCCCCCACCCTCAGAGCAGGAAGGAGGAAGGCTAGATCCCAAGGGAGCAATGATGGCAGGCACCTTATGGTGGGGATGAATCACCTAAGGGCAGCCTCAACTCCCTTTGGTAGGGTCTGTTCCCTCGAGACCCTTACTTCCATCAAGTTCAAGATGGGGGGGTACCTAACTGGTGGTGATTCTCTGTTCCCTCCAATTAAAACATGATAAACCCAGAAAGCTTTTTTTTTTCTTTAAATACCTTCAAATTCCACAACTCCCTTAGAAGAAAAGAACCTACAATGTGTCACCTTTATGCCAGGAACCACTAGCTAGACTCTGATTCCATTCTTGACTCATATAATGGAGTCCATTCACCCTAGTCCACCCCAGCCCCCTAGATTCAATACCTTGGGATCTCCGTGCTACCAAAGTTCCAACATGGGAAGAAAATAGGGGGAAGCTGCCTCAAGTGCTTTTCTGTGATTCCTATAACCAGCTACCGTTCACAGAGATCTGGGGTGGAGAAGCAGACAGGAGTCCAACCCCCCCCCTCCACTCCTCCCCAAAAAGAGATCGCAATGGCCGGAGGTAGTTCTGGGGAAATGGGAAGCTTATGTCCTGTACAATGAGCCTGAGACGAGTGTCCCAGCTCGTGACTTTAATAGCAGCAGCCCTTAGTATATGCAGTGCAACCTGGGGGTGGAGGGTGGGGGGCATGGCAGAGACAGAGCTCCAAAGCTCTGCTCCCCCAAAACTCCCAACAGACTTGCCCTTTTCTCATCTCCTACCTTCCTTTTTCTTCTTGTTTTTTCCCTTTTAAATTAAAAGCAGAGGTAGTCCCTGGGATGATTAAAAAAAAAAAAAAAACCACGAAAACACCCTACCTAGAATGGCAGTATTTTTGACTTAATGAAGCAGTAAAAGTCTCCAGGAGTTTAAAAAAAATTTAAAATAATTGATGAGGTTGAATAAATTAAAAGATCTAGGGTATCCCCACGCAGACGCTGGCTTGCTGGCTTGCTTTCCCAGGCTGTCTTTGGTAATTCGGCCAGCAGCAGCAGCAGCGGTAGCATCTCTCTTGGTTGCTTTTCTTCTCCTGAGAGAGGTCACGTGGCTGGACCCAGCTGTGAAGGAGTTTGGCAAGGGGGGGAGGGCGGCACTTGTGGCACTAAACAGCCTTAGCAGATTGCCCCAGGGGTGTGACAAGTCACATGTAAGGCTTGGAAAGCCCCAGGCCCTTTCTCTCTCTCTCTCTCTCTCTCTCCAAATGTCACCCAAGCCACGTGGCTTTGTTCAAGTTGGTTTTTTTTTTCTCTCCTTTTTCTTTTTTCCTGCAGCAAAAAGGAAGGGGGAAGGGGGGGGGCACCAGCACCCCACCACCACATTCAGAGTTTTTTCAGACGACTATACATTTCTCTTTTGCTCTTTTCCCCTGCCCACGTCCGGCTCTTGGTACGGAATTTCTTCAAGTCTTCTTTAAAGTCTTCATGGTGCATGGGGCGATAGCTGGGGGGTTCACAATGAGACTAAAAGATGAGAAAAGGATGAGGTTAGGACACCCCTGCCTGGCCCTCCCTACTCTCCCTGGCCAGAGGTGCAAGTCACAGAGAGACAGCATGTTGTAGCAGGGCCTTCTTTCTATGTGGTAAGCAGAGCTATTCAACCACCACATTCTACAAGGATGTCGGGGTTGTAGCTCATACCTAGCTACTCAGGAGGAAGCAGGAAAATTCCAGAGACTTTTTCCTTTCCTTTTGCCAGTCCTGGGGTTTTGAACTCAGGGCCTAAGTGCTACTTCTGGTCTTTTCTGAATAGTTTATTGGCATAAAGGAATCTCAAAGACTTTTCTCTCTTTCCTTTCCTTTTCGTTTTTGGCCAGTCTTGGGGCCGGAACTGAGAGCCTGAGTACTGCCCCTGGCTTCCTTTTGCTCAAGGCTAGTGCTCTGCCACTTGAGCCACAGCGCCACTTCCAGCCTTTTCTGTGTATGGTACTGAGGAATCGAACCCAGGGCTTCATGCATGCAAGGTGAGTACTGTACCACTAAACCACATTCCCAGCCCCTGTCATAGACTTTTCTGCCCAGGCTGGCTTTTTTGTTGCTGTTGGTACCACTGTGAGTCACAGTGCCACTTCTGGTTTTCTGGTGGCTCAGTGGAGATAAGGGTCTCATGGACTTTCCTGCCTGGGCTGGCTTTGAACTGTGATCCTCAGATCACAACCTTGTGAGTAGTTAGGATGACAGGCTTGAGCCACCAAAAAGGTAGAAATGGAGCTGTGCTTTAAGCGGCAGAGCACTAGCCTTGAGCCAATTTTTTTTTTTTTTTTTTTTTTGCCAGTCCTGGGCCTTGGACTCAGGGCCTGAGCACTGTCCCTGGCTTCTTTTTGCTCAAGGCTAGCACTCTGCCACTTGAGCCACAGCACCACTTCTGGCCATTTTCTGTATATGTGGTGCTGGGGAATCGAACCCAGGGCCTCATGTATACGAGGCAAGCTCTCTTGCCACTAGGCCATATCCCCAGCCCCAATTTTTTTTTTTTTTAAAGCACTCAGAGACAGCCAGCGTCCAGGCCATAAGTTCAAGCCTTAGAAGTGGCCCCAAACCCAAAACGAAACAGAGGGGTGCACCCATGCCTGGAGAGACTCCACCTCACCTGGCATTTCAGGAAGAACTCCTTGTATCCTCCCTTCAGGACATAGAGCTCAGGATAGTGAAGTTTGGGATATTCGTTACCCAGCCGATCTCTCTCCCTCACATACCGGCACCTAGGGAAGGAGAAGGCAGGCCAATCCCGGGTTAGTTCCTCCATACAGAGGAACAAAGACAACCCAGGAAAAGACAGAGTACGTTATTCTCCAACCTTATATTCTTTGTATATTTACTCCTGGAAACAAATGAAAGGAATACTGGCAGATAGTGCCTTCGTCTCTGGTCCTTGCATCTGCCCCTTGCTGTAGCTGACGTCATCTATAGCAATAAACTCTGAACCAGCCTGCCTTGCTCTCTTCTCCCCAACCTCCTACAAGTGAGATTTTTTTTTTTTTTTGGGGGGGGGGGGGGGGTCAGTTGTAGTTGTTGGGCTTGAACTCGGCCTGAGTGCTGTCCCTGAGCTTCTTTTTGCTCAAGGCTAGTGTTTTACTACTTGAGCCACAGTGCCACTTCCGGCTTTTTCTGTATATGTGGTGCTGAGGAATCGAACCCAGGGCTTCATGCATGCTAGGCAAGCACTCTACCACTAAGCCACATGCCCAGCCCCTCAAATACCATTTACAACTCAAGCTTTATACTGTACTGCAGAAGCAAGGAAATGACCTGCTCAATATGCTAGAATATGCTCTGTGGGAAAGCCAGCAGTGCCATGTCCCACAAAAGCTGCGTGGGGGAGGGACTTCCGCCCCAGAGCCTCACTCCCGGAAGCACTCACATGCGGGGGCCTCTCTCCGAAGAAAACTCGCAGTGGAACACGACGATGACACGCTTGCCATCGGTAGGTACAATGGGCTTCTTCAGCAAGAACTCTTCAACTTCTTCTTCCATGTGTAAGTTCACTGCACCCTGCGAAGGAACCACACTCCCTTAGCACCCTTAGGTGTCACCGTGCTTGGGGTCTTGAAGGTTTCCTAGTAGGGACCCTTGGATGTGCAAATCTTTGCACCGTTTACTTATCTATATTTCTTGGCGCTGGTTTGAACTCTCACTTTGGCCTTTTTGCTCAAGGATGGTGCTCTACCACCTGAGTCACAGCTCAACTTCCAGAATTTTGCTTGTTCAATGGAAGTAAGAGTCTCTCTCAGCCGGGTGCAGCTGGCTCACGCGTGTAATGCTAGCTCTCAGGAGGCTGAGCTCTGAGGATCGAGGTTCAAAGCCAGCCCGCCAGGAAACCGGAAGTGGCACTGTGACTCATAGTGGTTGAGCATTAGCCTTGAGTAAAAGAAGCTCAGGGACAACACCCAGGCCTACAGTTCAAGCCCCAGAAGTGGCCAGAAAACATAAAAACCAAAACAAAACATCACAGAACTGGGGCTGGAGGGGTGGCTCAAGTATTACAGTGCTAGCCAATAAGCTAAAGTTCCAGTCCCAGTCTCAGACAAGGAAACAAAAAAGCCACAGACCGCCTCCCTCCCCCATGATGGCTTACACATCAAGGGCATTGCCTAAAAATGCCCACAACGCTAAGAGGGTGAGGGGCAAAAGAGAGATGAGTGCAGCCCAAAGCATTACCATGCAAGAGACTAAGGGCATTTGCTCAGGATGGCAAGAGTCAAATGCTTTTCAAACCCACTGTTGTCTTTTTTTTTTTTGGCCAGTCCTGGGGCGTGGACTCAGGGCCTGAGCACTGTCCCTGGCTTCTTCCCGCTCAAGGCCAGCACTCTGCCACCTGAGCCACAGCACCCCTTCTGGCCGTTTTCCATATATGTGGTGCTGGGGAATCAAACCAAGAGCTTCATGTGTAGGAGGCAAGCGCTCTTGCCACTAGGCCATATTCCCAGTCCCACTGTTGTCTTTTAAATTCTCACCACCAACATGTGAACTGAACAATCAGGTGTCACCACTCTCCCCAAGATCAAACCCACCAGTAACTTTACTTTCCAGCCCTGTGGCTTGAACTCAGGGCCTGGGTCCTGTCCCTGATCCTCTTTATGCTCAAGGCTAGCTCTCTACCACTTGAGCCACAGTGCCACTTCCGGCCTTTTCTGTTTATGTGGTACTGAGAAATTGAACCCAGAGCTTCATGCATGCTAGGCAAGCACTCTACCACTAAGCCACCTTCCCAGCCCCTACATCGTATTTCTGATACAGGGTCTAAGCTAAGCTTACTCAGGTTGGCCTTGAATTTACAATCCTCCTGTCTTCATCTTTCCAATAGCTGGGATGACAGGCTTGTCTCCCACCCTACTTTCACTTTCAAAATCACAGATCTTGTCTATGGCTCATTTTATGCCCAGCAAGCGAGGTCTCAAGAATCCATACCTTGATATGGCCTCCTTCATATTCATATGGGTACCGGCAGTCAATGATAACAAACTCTTTAATGAGATTAGCAAACTTGCCATTCAAAACAGATGCTATCTGTGGAGAGAAAGCAGAGGAAAGTCAATGTGGCTTGTCAGGAACTCAATTCAGAGACTTCAGAGGTGGTAGGTCCTTTCAAAAGATGACTTACGATTTCCGGAGAAATGTATTTTAAATCTTGATGCTTCCCAGCAACTGTATGAAAGAGATAACCCTTAAGAAAAAAAGAAAGAAAAGATATTAATTTAAGAGACTCTGAGAGCCTATACACATTATCCTTACACTGTTTATGACTGTTGACATGGTGGTGGGTAGCTCCCTATTTCAAACTGTTCATCAACAAGAGCAAGATCTATATGCTCAGTAGGCTGGGAAGGTGGCTTAGTGGTAGTGCTTGCTTAGCATCCATAGAGCCCTGGGTTCGATTCCTCAGCACCACATAAACAGAAAAAGCCGGAAGTGGCACTGTGGCTCAAGTGGTAGAATGCTAGCCCTGAGCAAAAGGAACCAGGGACAGTGCTCAAGCCCTCAGTTCAAGACCCAGGACTGGCAAAAAAAAGTCTCACTTAGCGTCTTGAGTAGCTAGGGTTACAAGTGTGAGGCACTAGTGTCCAACTTAATTATTTTTTGTGCTGGTCCTGGGTAGTGAACTCAGGGTGTGGGTGCTGTCCATGGAGCCTCTTTGTGCTCAAGACTAGAGCTCTACTACTTGAGCCACGATTCTACTTCCGGCTTTCTGGTGGTCAATTAGAGAGAAGAGTCTCAGGAACTTTTCTGCATGGGATGGCTTCAAATGGTGCTCCTCAGATCTCAGCCTCCTGAGTAGCGATGGTTACAGCTGTGAGCCATCAGTTACAGGAACCACATTGAGAACAGAGAAGGGGCCAGCAGAGAGTTCTAGGTACCCATACTGCTGGCTGTCATACCTTGGAGAAATCCCCTATGAGGTCCCTGGGGTCATTGTCCAGAATGTTCTCTATGGTCCCTTTGAGTGAAGACGTCGAAGATAAAGACTGGTGGAGAATCTGTAAGGAAATCCAAGATGGAAAAACGAAGCTGGCTCCTGCCTGGAACTTCTACAAGCCATCACATGAAACATAGCAGAAGGGACTTGGCCAAACGAACCTCGGGGGACCCTCCAGGACTAGCTCCAACCAAGCTCTTCCGCCGCTTTGTGCTGCCCTGTGGAGATTCCTCTTGAGATCGGTCTGTTCTCTTCATTGCAGATCGACTGCTGAACACACACTGGGACGGGGATTCAAATAGCTTGCACCCATTGCCCTGAGAGTGAGAGAGAGATTCATCATGTTTTCAAATCCGCTCAGCCGGGCTGGGAATGTGGCTTAGCGGTAGAGTGCTTGCCTTGTATGCATGAAGCCCTGGGTTCGATTCCTTAGTACCACACATAAACAGAAACAGCTGGAAGTGGCACTGTGGCTCAAGAGGTAGAGTGCTAGCCTTGAGCAAAAAGAAGCCAAGGACAATGCTCAGGCTCTGAGTTCAAGCCCCAGGACTGGCAAAAAAAAAAAAAAAAAAAAAAAAAAATCAAATCTGCTGAGCCAAAAGGCAACCACACCAAAGACTCCCTAGGAGGATGAAAGATCAATCCAAAATTCAGGATTTATTCTACTTATATTCTCAATCCCTAATTTAGATTGAGGATTCACTCTGCTCCAGGAACCCTGAGAGGGTCTTACATACATTAGGCACTGAACACTGATGTTTGATGAACATAACTTAGGTGATAGAGATGAATAATAAGCTGTACCCCCCAAAAAGTTTACAGGTTCTCCAAGAGTCAAGAAAAATGACCTTCAGGGGCTGGGAATATGGCCTAGTGGCAAGAGTGCTTGCTTCCTATACATGAGGCCCTGGGTTCAATTCCCCAGCACCACATATACAGAAAATGGCCAGAAGTGGCGCTGTGGCTCAAGTGGCAGAGTGCTAGCCTTGAGCAAAAAGAAGCCAGGGACAGTGCTCAAGCCCTGAGTTCAAGCCCCAGGACTGGCAAAAAAAAAAAAAAAAAAAAATTGAGAGGAAAAAACACACGTCCCAATGAAATCCATTAATTGAAAATTAGAAATTTATTTTTTTTTTATTTTGTCAGTCATGGGCGCTCTCCCACTTGAGCCACAGCTCTACTTCTGACTTGTCTTGGGAAATTCATCAGAGAGAAAGAGTCATGGATTTTCTTGCGTGGGCTGGCTTGGAACCATAATCCTTAGATCTTAGTCTCCTGAGTAGCTAGCTAGGTTATTTATTTTATAGACTGGAAGACATGCAGAAATCAAGCGCCCCGTCAAAGTCACAAAACATAAAACCGAGGTTCCTCCAATCACATGAGTCCAGTCAGCCTGAGGCTGTCCTTAGCAAAGGATGCCACTACCCACTGCCTCAACTACGCAAGGCTCCCTCCAGACACCCCAGAATAACTTACAATATTTGTAGTTCTTCTCATGACCAGGGGAGCTGTCCAGAGGCTTGCCATGCCCGATGGGGTCTCCTCATCATTCTAAAGAAAGAGGGGGAAAAAAAAAAAGCTTTTATTTGGATCATCATTGTGGGCCATACAAAAGGATCCATATTGGCAGAAGGGCTGAGGGCCACCATTGACAAGTATTATGTGTCCATCTTGTCCTCTAATCCAGCCTTTGGGCTGGACACCCCCGACCCCTGTCCCCGACTCTTACATGCTTTGCATGTAATTCCGCCTGAGGAATACCAGACATGCCTGCA
Organism: Perognathus longimembris pacificus; assembly: GCF_023159225.1. NCBI lineage: Eukaryota > Metazoa > Chordata > Mammalia > Rodentia > Heteromyidae > Perognathus > Perognathus longimembris. The sequence goes on along the minus strand of NC_063186.1, from coordinate 9,682,609 downwards.
AAAGAGAGGAAGTACTTAATGTACAGAACACCTCCTTTCAGAAAAGAAGGATCATTGTGGTCTCCTTGTGAAATCCCCTCCTCGTTTCCATTTACTCTGCCCAGTAGTAGCCAATTAAGTTCATACTAAAAGTGATACCAAAGTATGGGCTTGTTCAAGTCCTGAGCGCGCACACCCACACGCACACCCACACACACACACACACAGTACCTTCAGATTCTCTCCATCAAGAAGGTCCATGAAACCATCATCCTCATCAGACAAAGTGGCTGTCACAGGTGACTGGGGTGTAAAAAATGGGACGAAATTCCCTGTCTCAGTCTCTCTTTCATGTGACGATAGCTAAAAGAAAGAACCAAAACATACTATGGGGCTGGGAGGTAGCTCAGTGGCAAAGTGTGTGCCTCACAAGTGCAACGTCCTGGGTTCGACCCCCAGTACCAACAAAAGAGACAAAAAAATATATATACTATGTATTGTATGTCCTACAAGAACTTAAAAAAATTTTTGGGGGGGGCATTGGTCATGAGGACTTAACTCTGGGTCTAGGTGCTGTCCCTGAGCTCTTAAGTTCAAGGCTAGCACTCGACTATTTAAGCCACAGTGCCACTTCAGCTCTGAGTGGTTTATTGGTGCTAAGAGTCTCACAGACTTTCTTGGCCAGACTGGCTTTGACCCATGATCCTCAGATCTAAGCCTCTTGACTTATTTTTTGCCGGTCGTGGGGCTTGAACTCAGGGCCTGGGCACTGTCCCTGAGCTTCTCTTGCTCAAGGCTAGCGCTCTACCACTTGAGCTACACACAGTGCCACTTCCAGCTTTTTCTGTTGATGTGGTACTGAGGAATCGAACCCAGGGCTTCGTGCATGCTAGGCAAGCACGCTACCTAAGCCACATTCTCAGTCTGCTCGTAGAGATTTAAGAGAAGAATATATATGCAGAGGCAGGTGGAAGCATGGCAATGATGGCTGAGGCAAAATCAGAGACCAAAAGCCAGAATGGAAATGTTTGTATTTTTCTGCTGCAAACTCCACAGAAAACCTGAAAACCAAGCTCAAGGTGGGCTTCCTCAGTCTAGAAATGCTGCCACAGGTGATCCTATTTACACCAATTGGAAACTCTGGAAGGAATAATAGAGACTATCTAGCCAAGTACTCTCTCCAAACAAAATTACTCTTTAGGAAATACCTTAGCACTTGGAATGTATTGTGAAGGAGCAAGCGTTTTGTTTGTCTGTTTTCTTTATAATGAAGTACTGAGGTTTGTACTCAGGGCCTTCAGCTCTCTGTTGGCTTTTTTTTTTTTTGCTCACGGGCGTGGTGCTCTAACACTTGAACAACACCCCCAGTGCAGCATTTTGCTGGTTAATTGAAGATAAAGACTCCGCAGGCTGGGTGCTGGTGACTCGTTCCTGTCATCCTAGCTACTCAGGAGGCTGAGATCTGAGGATCGAAGCCAGCCCAGGCAGAAAAGTCTCGGTAAAACTCTTATCCCCAATTAACCACTCAAAAACCGGAAGTGGCACTATGGCTCAAAGTGGTAGAACACTAGCCTTGAGCACAAAGAGCTCAAGGACAGCACCCAGGTGCTGAGTTCAAGCCCCACAACTGACCAAAAATAAAAAAGGAAGGCAGAGCACATACCATCCGTGCTGGGGCTGAGTTCTGCCGCTGTGTGAAGACATCTTTGCCCTGGTCAAGTCCATGGGCATGAAGGCAGCTACGAGATGCAGGTCTTACTGGCTTCTTAAACTCAAAGGCTTCCTGAAAGAGGCAGAGCAAAGACATCTACGGCTTATGAAAATCCAGCTCTACAGCCTCAGTTTTAACTTGGGAAAGACAAGGCATGAGCACAGAGCTGGGAATGTAGCCTAGTGGTAGAGAGCCTGCCTTGTATCTATGAAATCCTGGGTTCATTTCCTCAGCACCACATACACAGAAAAAGCCAGAAGTGGCGCTGTGGCTCAAGTGCTAGAGTGTTAGCCTTGAGCAAAAAAGAAGCCAGGGACAGTGCTCAGGCCCTGAGTTCAAGCCCCAGGACTGGCAACAAACAAAACAAGAAGCCATTGTTGTTGGTGGTGGTTATGGCGTTTGAACTCAGGGCCTGAGTGTTGTCCCTGAGCTCTTTGGCTCAAGGCTAGCGCTCTACCACTTTGAACCACAGCTCTACTTCTCATTTCTGCTGGTTCATGGGAGATAAGAGTCTCATGGACTTTTCTGCGCTTAGGATGGCTTTGAACCTGGATCCTCAGATCTCAGCTTCCTGAGTGGCTAGGATGAGCCACCAAGGCCCAGCAAGAATTTATTGCCCAGAGCAACAATCTGAGTGACATCTATCTGCCAGGCACCATTTTATATCCTATATATACATCATAATCTGGCAATCTAGCCTCAACCTTCCTAACCCTTCCTCAGTTACAATGATGCAATACTCACGTTTTCCTTGTTTTCATCCTGGTCGATGAGCTGAAAGAAGTCATGGTCCAGAGAATCAGAATGGCTCCTCTTCAGAGCTGGGCTACACCCCAAAAATTTCTGCTATCAAAGTAAAAATAAAAAAGAGGAAACTTGAGCCAGTGAAGAAAAATTCGATGGGAGTTGGGTACAGTGGCTCACGCCTGTAATCCTAGCTATGTAGCAAGAACCGATTAGATGGCAGTTTGAGGGCAGGCTGGCAAAAATTCAAGAAAATAATGAAACAAGGGCTTGAGGGCAGGGGTCAAGTAGTAGAACACCTGCTTGGTAAGCACAAGGCCCAGCAGGAGACTGGGGGGGGGGAGACAACAAATAATAACACTCAATGGAAAACCCAGTTCTTCATTGGTTTGAGACAAGCCTCACTCTATAGTCTAGGCTAGCTTAGAAATACACACACACACACACACACACACACACACACACACAGAGAAAGGCTAGCTTAGACTATATATGTATACACACACACACACACACACACACAGTCTAAGTGGATGTCAAATCCTAGATTATCCTATCTCAGCATCCCAAGTGCCGTGTCAGCATACCCAGCAAAAAATTCAGTTCTAGATATGAAGTGGAGGGCTGGGAATATGGCCTAGTGGTAAGAGTGCTTGCCTACTATACATGAAGCCCTGGGTTCAATTCCCCAGCACCACATATATAGAAAACAGCCAGAAGTGGCGCTGTGGCTCAAGTGGTAGAGTGCTAACCTTGAACAAAAAGAAGCCAGGGACAGTGCTCAAGCCCTGAGTCCAAGGCCCAGTACTGGCAAAAAAAATAAATAGAAATAAACGAAGTGGGGGCTGGGGATATGGCCTAGTGGCAAGATAGCTTGCCTCCCATATATGAAGCCCTAGGTTTGATTCCCCAGCACCACGTATACGGAAAACGGCCAGAAGGGGCGCTGTGGCTCAAGTGGCAGAGTGCTAGCCTTGAGCAAAAAAAGAAGCCAGGGACAGTGCTCAGTCCCTGAGTCCAAGGCCCAGGACTGGCAAAAAAAAAAAAAAAAAAAAAGAAAGAAACGAAGTGGAGGGGCTGCGAATATGGCCTAGTGGTAGAGTGCTTGCCTCATATACATGAAGCCCTGGGTTCAATTCCTCAGCATCACATATATAGAAAAGGCCAGGAGTGGTGCTGTGGTTCATGTGGTAGAGTGACAGCCTTGAGCAAAAGCTCAGAGACAGTGCCCAGGCCCTGAGTTCAAGCCTCAGGACTGGCCAAAAAAAAAAAAAAGAATGGGGTGGGAATGGCTAACTCTCCACACAGCACAACAGTCACTTGTAAATGCAGGCAAGACTCTACCTTGCTAGGGTATGGTATACAAGTACCCCCAACAAAGCTTTGCACCCAATTTACAAGGTCTACACCCTTCTTCTCAACAGGTATTTCATTCCCTAATCAGTTCCTTCCTGGTTTGATAAAACAGAAAGAGACAGAGGGCAAAGTCCCAAAGAAGCAATCACTACTGACATCACCTAATAGACTACAGAAAAATAACATTCACTTTCTAAGCTGAGGTCTCCTATGAAGGTCAACCTAGTGACTTGGGGATTGGGGGTCGGGGGGGGGGGGGGAGACAGCAGGTATTAGCACCAAATAAACAATGAAACTAACTTACAGGCAGGGAATTTATTCTCCTCATGGCATTTTCAAGGCTGTAATGAGATCAAGAGGAAATCATTGAGAATAAAGCAAGTAAAAAAGTAAACACAGTAAAAAAAAAAATGTAGTACGGCATTTATAACCTTCTGAGGATTGTGGTTTGGAGTCAAGCCTAGGATTGGAGATTGGAGTCAGCCTAGGCAGGAATGTCTATAAAACTCCTATCTCATATGAAACACCAGGAAATTGGAAATGGCACTGTGGCTTAAAGTGTAAAGGGATAGCCTTGAGCAAAAAAGCTCAGGGACAGGGCCCTGGCCCTGAGTTCAAGCCTCATGACTGACAAAAAATTAAAAAAAGATAATCATATTAGTAGATGCATGGTTTTTAGCCTATCTTTCATGGAAGGGTCAATCAAACTCTCATGTCAGGAAACAGAAAAAAAACAACAAAAACCTTTCTAGAGCTGCCTGTTCTCAGAAGCACCCCAAAACATAGGTTTCTTAGGTTAAAAAGAAAACAAGTAGCCTGGTTCAGGTATAGCTCATGCCTGTAATCAGTTACTCAGGAGGCTGAGATCTGAGGATCTTAGTTAGAGAAGCCAGCCCAGGCAGGAAGGTCTGTGAGATTAATCTGCAATAAACTGAGGGGGGGGAAAAAGTAAAGTGGTGCTGTGGCTCAAGTGGTAGAGTGCTAGCCTTGAGCAAAAGAAGCTTAGGGATAGTACCCAAGGCCTGAGTTCAAGCCTCAGGACAAGCAAAAAAAGAAAAGAAAAGAACAAGAAAGAAAAAGAAAGCTAGCCAAGCACCAGTGGCTTATACCTTTCATCCTAGCTACTCAGGAGGCTGAGATCTGAGGATCACGGTTCCAAGTGAGACTCTAATCTCCAATTAACCACTCAAAAATTGGAAATGGAAGGGGCTGGGGATATGGCCTAGTGGCAGAGTGCTTGCCTCGTATACCTGAAGCCCTGGGTTCAATTCCCCAGCACCACATATACAGAAAATGGCCAGAAGTGGCGCTGTGGCTCAAGTGGCAGAGTGCTAGCCTTGAGCAAAAAAAGAAGCCAGGAACAGTGCTCAGGCCCTGAGTCCAAGCCCCAGGACTGGCAAAAAAAAAAAAAAAAATGGAAATGGAGCTGTGGCTCAAAGTGGCAGAGCACTAGTCTTGAGCAAAAGAGCTCAGGGACAACACTCAGGTCCTGAGTTCAAGCCCCACAACCACCACCACCAACAACAAAACTTTGGGCTGGGAATATGGCCTAGTAGTAGAGTGCTTGCCTCGTATACATGAAGCCCTGGGTTCAATTCCGCAGCACCACATATACAGAAAAGGCAGGACGTGGCTGGCTTAAAAAAAAAAAAAACAACCCTTTTTGCACAACACCTCAAAAAATTTGTGTTCAATTAATAAACAAATAAATTTTTTTAAAAAGTAGAAAACTTTAAGACAGTGAAGGAGCTGGGAATATGGCCTAGTGGCAAGAGAGCTTGCCTCGTATACATGAAGCCCTGGGTTCAATTCCCCAGCACCACATATATAGAAAACGGCCAGAAGTGGTGCTGTGGCTCAAGTGGCAGAGTACTAGCCTTGAGCAAAAAGAAGCCAGGGACAGTGCTAAGGCCCTGAGTCCAAGGCCTAGGACTGGCAAAAAAAAAAAAAAAAGACAGTGAATACATACTTTTCTTTTCTGTCCAAGGGTCCAGGAGAATCTAGACAGAAACCTGTGGGGAGAAGAAAAAACCTTAGGAAGAATTCCCTGAACACTATTTTGCTGTCAAAATAAATATATAACATTTTCATAGTACATCCAAAGGTTTCTTCCCCTTCCCTCTACCACACAGTGGGTTCTTTCTTTCACTGGCAAATACCATCAAGGGAAATAAGACCTGAGGAAAATTTGAAGTAACCTAACAATCATGACAGTTTACTTATCCAGATAGAGGTAGGTGACCTACATAATTTTCTGTAAGTGTCAAGCATGGAAAGAATATCAGCTTTTTCCTGGAATAACTTTCAAGTATTTTATCTCTTCAAATCATATCCTAATTTGAGGGGCTGGGAATATGGCCTAGTGGTAAAGTGCTCACCTCGTATATATGAAACCCTGGGTTCGATTCCTCAGTACCACATATATAGAAAAGGTCAAAGTGGCACTGTGGCTCAAGTGGCAGAGTGCTAACCTTGAGCAAAAAGAAGCCAGGGACAGTGCTTAGGCCCTGAGTCCAAGCCCCAGGACTGGCAACAAAAACAAAACAAATAAGCAAAAGTCATATCCGAATTTGAATGCATAAAAACCATTATTTAGCGACAGATGCTGGTGGCTCATGCCTGAAACTCTAGCTATTCTGGAGGCTAAGACCTGACTGAGGATTGTGGTAGGAAGCCAGCCCAGGCAGTTTTGAAACGTTGTGACTCTTCCTCTCCAATTAATCACAGAAAAAGCTGGAAGTGGCTCTGTTGTTCAAGTGGTAGAGCGCTAGACTTGAGCAAAAGACGCTCAGGGCCAGTGCCCAGGACCTGAGTTCAAGCCCCAGGACTGGCCAAGAACAAAACCCCCAAAATTCATTACTCAGCTGGTATATAAGACAAAAACTGGTTGCCTTTAACAAAATATCAAGTAATGTATCTATCTCACCAAAGGCAGCAGGTAAGTCTTGCTGGCCCATTGCTCAGCATGGCTATGTGCCAGTTTGGAATTGCCCAGTTGCACTAGGGCCTGCCTAGTTCACCAATCCAGTCTAGTTCACTTCTCTGTATCTATGTCACTTTGTATAAAGTTAAACATTACAGCTCCTGACTGGGGTCTAGGAAGGTAGCTTAGTGGTAGAGTACTTGCCTAACATGCATGAAAGCCCTGGGTTTGATTCCTCAGTACAACATAACCAGGAAAAGCCAGAAGTCGCGCTGTGGCTCAAGTGGTAGAGTGCTAACCTTGAGCAAAAGAATCTCAGAGACAGTGCCCAGGCCCTGAGTTTCAAGCCCAGGACTTGCAAAAAAAAAACCCACCTCCTGACAGATGAGATGGGCCATATAGCAAGACCTTATTGAGAGGAAGTAAAAAAGTGAGAAAGAGGAAAAGAAAAGAAACAGAGTAGGGTGCTATTGTCTCATGCCTGTAATCCTAGCTACTAAGGAGGCTGAGATCAGAGGATCATGGTTCAAAGCTAGTCCAAGCAGGAAGGTCCATGAGACGCCTATCTCTAATTAACCACCAGAAAACTGGAAGTGGAGCTATGGTGCAAAGTGGTAGAGCACCAGCCTTGAGCAAAAGACCTCAGGAGGGCTGGGAATGTGGCTTAGTGGTAGAGAGCTTGCTTAGCGTGCATGAAGCCCTGGGTTCCATTTCTCAGCACCACATACACAGAAAAGAAAAAAAAAAAATAGAAGTGGCGCCATGGCTCTAGTGGTAGAGTGCTAGCCTTGAGCAAAAGAAGCTCAAGGATAGTGCCCAGGCCCTGAGTTCAAGCCCCTCGATCTGCCAAAATAAAAAAGCACGTGTATATGTATGTGTGTGTGCATATATATATGCATATATACGTATGCTATGTTTTAATCTTATAGTACTCTAACCTAAACGGTTTGCAGCATATTCCTTTCTGTGCAACCCTGCCATAACTTGAACTTATGAAATAGATAGAAAAGACACTGCCCTTTATTTCCTCCACTGAGATTTCACTGTACTTCCAATATCTGACCCCATACATTTTTCTGAATGGCAGTTATGTAATACATTTGACCCTACTACTCAGCTTTCATGAGTAAACTTAAGTGCCCAGGGGAAAGAAATCAATTTCAGAAAATTTCCAGTAACCTTCTCCACACAGCACAAGGGGAGATACACAGAGCAAAATGAAAAGAATACCTGAATCTGTGGATTCGGAAGAGCCCATTCTCTGAAGACTGCTGTTGTTTTTCAACTCCAGTGGCTGCTCACACTCACTAAAACCAAGAACAAGAGTTGCACATGACTGATTTCTAGGACAGTTAAAGTAACAACTACATTGCCACCTACCTTGATCATTTGGAGGCCTCACCAGTGCACCCCCTCTTTGCCACCCACAATACCCAGTAAGCTCTTAGTGTAAGGGGAAAGAGTGGGAGACTTGGCCCTAGCCACAATGTAAGACAGAAGGGCTGTGGTACATTTCCTGAGTGAACTAGCTTAATGTGCTTGAGATAGAGGAGAAATGGACTAGAAACTCCAGCTTTCCAAAATTGGGAAACTCATTAAGACACATGATTAGCAAAGAAAAGGCCCAAAGGTTGAGGGGAAAAAAAATAGCTTTGCTGAGACATTGTGGGATGCATTTTGCTATGGGGGGGGGGGGTCTATGGAGCTTTCTAGCAGGAAAAAGTTAAATAAAAGAACCTGGCCTTAGGAAAGCACAGACGGGTGGACACCAAGGACTGGGTTTTATGTCGATTTGCACAAATGCGGGGCAGGAAAATGCCGTGTCCCTTTGTTGAGAAGGAACAAAGCTCACAGGAAACTAAGATCTTCAGGCGCTGGCTCAGCCAAAGGGGGGGGGGGGGGAGGAATGAAGGCCTTGGAGTTTGGGGTGGGGAGGGAAGTTGGTTCATTTCCGAACCCAGCTTCCTGATCTAAGGAACTGGAAGTACAAAGCAATCTGAAAAAGGAGGGGGTGGGTGTCCACACAAGTGGGGGACCCTACTGGGGGTCTTACTCGGGCTGAGAGACAAACCCCCTGGAGGATTTGAACCATTTTTTTCCCCTCTCATCTGAACATTCCCGGTCCCCCAGGGCGAAGAAGGTGCACACAGCCGAGGCCTGGTAGGGTGATGGGGGGGGGCCATTGTGATAGATCCAGCAGGACTGATCTCGGCTCCCCGGGATCTGATCTCTCCGAGGACCCCCCCACCCCGACAGATAAAGCCAAGTTAGACCTGGGGGATATGGGATGGGGGGGGGGGAATCGCTCCCCAGTTCCCCACACACACACCCCAATCGTACCTGCTCAGGCCCTGCAGCTGGTCCATCGTGACGGCCAGGTTGGTGACAGGGGACATCCCCCCATCAGCGGCCGTGCCCAACAAGGCCTGGGCCGTGGACAGGGGCGCGGGAGGGCTGCAGGCGAAGAGCAGCCGACGGCGGTGGGGGGGCTCCGGGCCCAGTTCCATGGCGGCGGCGGCACCGGGGCTGCCCAGGTTGAGGGTGGTGGTGGAAGGGGGAGGGGGGGTTCCCCCCGCTCCGTAGTCGCTCTACCTCGGCCGCCCCGCAGGCACCGGCTTCAGGACGCGTGCCACGGCCGCCCGGCGGCCCCGCGGGAGCAAGCACAAACACCCGACCCCGAGGTTCGGGGACGCGGCCGCCGCGGACGGCGCGGCGCGGACGGGCGGATGTCCTCGGCGGTGAGGGGAGGCCCGGAACCGGGGATCCCCCGGCGCGATCCCCCGCCACACACACACACCCAGCTCCGCCGCTCACCCACCGAGCACCAGCACCGCCGGCACCCGGCACCAGCACCGCCAGCCCCCAAGTGCGGGTAGCGGGGGTGGGGGTGGGGAGAGCCGGGCGGGCTCCCGCGATCCGAAAGCCGCGACCCGAACCCCACCTGGCGAGCCGCGGAGGTGCGGTGGGGGTGCGGCGGGGTGGGGGCGGGGGGCGCCGCGGGCGCGGACCTCGAGGGACGGCCGGGCCTCCGTGCTCACCCGCTCCACACGCCTCCGCGCACCCACGCCGCCGCCCCCCGACAACCGAGCTTCCCGCCGGCACACACGCACGACACACACACACACACACCGAGGCCGCGCAGCCCCCCGAGCGGCTGCTGCTTTCTCTCCGCGGCAAATAGGAGGGGGGGTGAGGTGGGGAGGGGAGGGTGAGGGCCGAGGAGAGGAGGCGGGGAATCGAGGGGAGGGAGGGAGGGGGGGAGGAGGCCAGAGCGAGCCCGGAGCGAGAGACCCTCATGGCCCCGCCCACCCCGCTCCGTCCTCCTTGGCGCCAAACGGCATCCGCCAATCAGGAAGCAGCGTCGGGCTCCTGGGCTCCCGGAATGACAGGTAGGCTGGACCAATGAGACGGGAAGAGGAAGCAGCTCGTGGGGGGGCGGGCCGGGAGGGGGAGGGCTTTGACGTGACGTGGTCTCACCCGCTCTCAGCCAAGGGAAGTGGTGGAGGTTCCTGGAGGGGTTAGGGATGGTGGTGGAGGGAGGGAGGGAAGAAAACTGGGGGGGGTGGCTCGGAAGTCAATGGAACTCCCAGCAGCACCTGCTCGGCGCTAGGCGCGGCCGAAGGGCTTCTCCTTCCCGCTTCCTTTTTTTGTAACCCCATTGCATGCTGGGTATTGTAGTTCTCAGCTCACTCGCAGGGTCCAGTTTCCTGCCCGGGGTGTAAGGGCCACACTACAGCACACCTTTCACCCAAGCCCTAAGGATTCCTTGAAGGCACATGGAAGGTTTGTTGAGGTTGGGTTTATGTTATCTAGCCCCTGGGATTGGGTCCTCACACCTCAACCTCTTCAAGGCTACTAAGATGACAGGCTTGACCCCCACCATGCCCCCACCCCAGGTGGCTGACTGGGTTCTGACATTGTAAGGAGGAAGAAGAGGGATCCGATTCCTGACCTCCAGGGAGCATGAACAGACCTTTGGCAGATTGCCCTGGCTGTATAGGACATGAGCGTTTACCAGTAGGGCCTGTCCTTCAGTGTTCTTTGCTCTTTAGAATCATTCCTTCTTTTCCAGCCTGTCTCACTTACCCTACTGGGAGAAACTAGTAAAAAAAAATAAAAATAAAAATAAATAATAATAATAGCTAACGCCTATGGAGGATTTGGGCCAGACAGTATTTCAAATGAGTGTGTGTGTGTGTGTTGTGTCAGTTCTGGAGTTTGAACTCAAAGCCTGGGTGTTGTCCCTGAGCCTTTTAACCCCAGGTTAACATTCTACCACTTACTTGAGCCACAGCTCCATTGCTAGCTTTTTTGGTGGCTAATTGGAGATAGAGTTTCATGGACTTTCCTGCTCAGGCTGGCTTCAAACCTCCATCCTCAGATCTCAGCCTTCTGGCAAGCACTCTAGACACTAGGCCATATTCCCAGCCCCAATCTCAGCCTTCTGGGTAGCTGGAATTCCTGGCACTCAGCTGCCTTACCTGTTTTAAGTCATCTAACCTTTCCAAGTCTCAGGGAGAGAAGCAGTACCTATTTTATAGGTGACTATTTATTTTTATAGCCCTGGCTATAGAGCACTCTAAAAATGGTGGCTTTCAAAATGATAAAAAAAAAAAAATGGGGAAAGGTATAGCAATTTAGCTGTAAAAGGAATTGTCTTTTTGTTTGTTTTGCTAGTCCTAGGGCTTGAGCTTAGGGCCTGAGTAATGTCCCTTACCTTTTTCTCTCAAGGCTAGCCCTCTATCGCTTTAGCCACAGCTCTACTTCCGGCTTTTTAGTGATTAATTGGAGATAAAAGTGTCATGGACTTTTGTGCCCAGGATGGCTTTGAACCCAAATCCTTAGACCTCAGCCTCCTGAGTAGCTAGGCTGACAGGCGTGAACCACCAGCACCCTGGCTTTTTTTTAAATATCATCTTTGTTATGATTAAAGTGTTATAGAGAGGGGTTACCATTTCAAAAGTCAGGTAACAAGTACATTTCTTTTTGGACAATGTCACCCCTTCCTTCGCGTTCCCCCACTTTCCCCCAGTTTGTGTTATTGTGAGTGTGTTTGGGAGTTGAACCCAGGACCTTTCGCATTCTAAGCAAGCATCTACCTATGGAACTACATTCCTTTGAGGTGGCTTTAACGGCCCAAGGGAGATGAAGAACATTTAACTCCATTTAGGGCCTGCCTGATGTGTTTCTTTTCAGAACTTTGTTTTTCAGGTGTGGTAGCACAAGCCTGAAATCCTAGCATATTTTAAGAGGCTGAAGCAGGGGAAGTTTAACACTAGTCTAAGCTACATAGCAACACCTTGTGTCAGAACAAGGAAAACTTTGTTCTCAAAGGTTTGCATTATAAAATAATATAAAGTTAATATAGACATGGGTTGGGAATGTGGCTTAGTGGTAGGGTGCTTGTCTACTATGCATGAAGCCCTGGATTCAATTCCCTATTAATACATAAACAGAAAAAGCCAGAAGTGGTGCTGTGGCTCAAGTGCTAGAATGCTAGCCTTGAGCAAAAGAAGCTCAGGGACCATGCCCAGGCCCTGAGTTCAAGCCCCAGGAGTGGCAAAAAATAAAATCTGTAATCCTATTGTATTCAAAGAAACTGTCAACATTTCAAACTCATGGGTGTGCATGTGATGATTTCTCTGTGTGTATTACCTATGTGTGTACCTGATATATCTATTATTTGTTTCACAATTCAGCTAAACAATGAGAGGCCCTCCTCTGTAAACAGACATTCTCTGACAGGAAGGAACATTCTGAGATAGTCACTCAAGGGAATTGACATATCAGAGCATTTTTATCAGAAAATCCAAGTAATGAAAACTTAGGGATTTAGTGTCAGTGAATCATTGTTTTCTTCTTTTTCCTCTTCCTCCTCCTCCTCCTTCTCTTCTCCTTCATCTCACTTTGTAACCCAGAGTGGCCTTAACCATGAAATCCTCCAGCTTCGGCATCCAGAGAGCTAGGATTATCTGTGTGAAACACTTACGTCTGGTCAGTTTTGTTTTGTCTTCTTGTTTAAACAATAATTGAGAGCCAGGTACTGGTAGCTCTAGCCTTGTCATCTTAGTTGCTCAGGAGGCTGAGATGTAATGGTCATAGTTAGAAGCCAGTCTGAGCAGGAAAGTCCTTGAGACTCTTATCTCCAATGAACCACCTAAAAGCCCAAATTGAAGCTGTGACCCAAAGTGGTAGAGCGTTAGCCTTGAGCATAAAAGCTCAGGGACAGGGCCCAGACCCTGAGTTCAAGTGCCAGTAAATTGAGATAGAACTTTGGCTACAGGATGAAGAATGCATTAGCTAGCTGGGGAAAATAGTTGGAAAGGATTATAACAGTCCTACTACGGGATGGTGGTGACTTGAAATGAGGAAGGGATGAAGCAAAGTAGAGATGGAAGCCTGAGTTTTTACCTGTGGGTGGTGAGGTAAAACTTAGGCCTTTCAAAAATAGCCAGAGGCCCAACAGTGCTCCTGACTCCTTAGCAATCACAGAAGCTTAGTTTTTGTTTTTTGGTTTTTTTAATGTTATCTTCTGCCTACCGTATTGTTTAAAGAAGGAATTACTAAAGCACTAACTCAAAAACCTAAAAGGATAATAACAAAACTTCCCTCTCACCTTCCACCCGAGTGTAGGATTTCTGTTCTGTAGAGAAATAAACATTCCTCTTTGATTCAATGATCACCTACCAGCTCACTCTCCTTTCATTCAAACTTGTGCCAGCAGAATTGCGATTTATCCTTCATAATTATGATCTGATCTCAAGACAAGCAGGTCAAGGTCTGTACCTATCTTCTCATGCATACTTTCAAATTTGCTTTTTTACTCTTTTGTGACGGTCCTATGGCTTGAACGCAGGACCTGGGTGCTTTCTCTGAGGTTTTGTGTGTGTGTGTGTGTGTGTGTGTGTGTGTGTGGTGTTTTTTAACTCAGGGCTGGCACACTACCACTTGAGCCACAGCTCCACTTCTGGCTTTTTTTTAAGGGGGGGGGGTAGTTAATTGGAGATAAGTCTCACTAGACTTTGCCCTCAAGATCCTCAAATCTCAACCTCCTGAGTAGCTAGGATTAAAGACTTGAACCACAGGCACCTGGCCTTTTAGATAGCATGAGTCCCCAGGGCTGATTGTGGGGTCCAGTCTGGAATTTGCATAACCAAGAAAGCCTCTCCAGGGGGCTGGGAAGGTGGCTTAGTGGTTGAGTGCTTGCCTAGAATGCATGAAGCCCCAGGTTCTATTCCTTAGTACCACATACACAGAAAAAGCCTGAAGTGGTGCTGTGGCTCAAATGGTAGGTGTTAGCCTTGAGCAAAAGAAGCTCAGGGACAGTGCCCAGGCCCTGAGTTCAAGCCCCAGGACTGGCAAAGAAAGAAAGAAAGAAAGGCTCTCTGGATCATAGCCAGTTCTGGGGGCCAGTTCACGATTTAAAAGCCATGGAAACTCAGAGATTGCCGGAGTCTAATAACTTGTGCTAATTTGGTAGATTGTCTTATGAACATACACTAGCTCTGCCTCATGGCTAAATTTCCTCTGGAACGCAGACCTATCTAGCCGAAGCCCTACAAACAAAGTCTTTCACCGGATTTTCTCTGACATTTTTATTCCAGCCCCCAAGGACTACTTGTAACCAACCCCCAGGGATTTCCACAGCTTCCTTCCTCATTCCCTACCATTCCTAAATTCCTTTCTCCAACTGGACTGACTCCCTCCAGCACTCAATTCCTTCACTTCAGTCACCCACAACCCACTCCAACACAACGAGCCTGAAATGGAAATATTCTTTTCTTTTGTATTTTGTTGGTTGTGTGTTTGTTTGTTTTTTTGCTCAAGGTTAGCATTCAACCACTTAGAGCCACGTACCACTTCTGTTTTTTTTCTTTTCTTTCTTTCTTCCTTCCTCTTTTCTTTTCTTCCTAGACTTAAATTTGGTGCCTGACATTGTGACATTTTCACTCTACTGAGCCATGTCTTTGGCCCTCAAAGGATTTTCCAGCTTTTTCTGTGTCTGTGGTACTGAGGAATGGAACCCAGGGCTTCATGCATGCTAGGCAAGCACTCTACCACTAAGCCACCTTCCCAGCCCCTGATCTCTCATTCACAGTGTGGCTCCCTGGTAGAGTATCAGCTAAGAGCCAAAGCATGAATGTAAGGCATTCAGTTCCAGAATGGACATGTACACACACACACACGCGCGCGCACACACACACACACACACACACACACAGAGCTTTGAGCTTCCTGGGGAATTGGGAGTTCCTGTGTTCTCAGTAGTGGGATGGAGAGGATGTGAGTGGAATGAATAAAGAAAGGCAGTGCGTTCAGAAAAGGCCTCTGAGAAATGATCATTCTGGGATAGGAAGGGGTGGCTCAGTGGTAGAGTGCTTGCCTAGCATGCATGAAGCCCTGGGTTCGATTCCTCAGCACCACAGACACAGAAAAAAATAGAAGTGGTGCTTGTGGCTCAAGTGGTAGAGCACCAGCCTTGAGCAAAAAACAAGCTCAGGGACAGTGCCCAGGCCCTGAGTTCAAGTCCCAGGCCCATCAAAGAACAACAACAAAATCATTCCTTCTCCCTCCTCCCTCCCCTCCTCCTCCTCTCTCCTCCCTTCTTATGGTGAGGCAGGAGAAGGTGGAGAAGGTTCTTGAGTAGACCAGCCGCCAGAGGGCGCTCTGTAACCAGGATAATATTCTGGGAGAGAATTGAAGCCAGGTGTTGGCTGGAAAGAGCTATAATTAGAGACTTAGGCTGAAAGCAAATGGATACCCCCCCCCCAATTTGGGGGGAATATATTTCCTGTTTTCAGAGCTTCTTTTTGGGGAAGCGGGGGCTAGTAATGAGCTGGCTCAGCTTACTTAGTATTTTACTTGGTATTTAATTCTCTTTGCCCCCCCTCCCTTTCCCCCCTCCCCCCAGTCCTGGGGCTTGAACTCAGGGCCTGGGCACTGAGCTTATTTTTTGCTCAAGGCTAGCACTCTACCACTTGAGCCACAGCGCCACTTCCGGCTTTTTCTGTGTCTGTGGTGCTGAGGAATCGAACCCAGGGCTTCATGCCTGCTAGGCGAGCACTCTACCACTGACCCACCTTCCCAGCCCCTCTCTTTGCCTTTTTTGTTTGTTATTTTGGAGATGGAGGACTTTGTTGCCCAGGGCAGTTTCAAACCTCAATCCTCAGATCTCAGCCTCCTGAGTAGCTAGGATGACAGGCACGAGCCACCAGAGCCTTTTACAAGATGGTGCATGCTGAGAGACGAGAACATCATAGGTGGGGTATTCATCTCTGCTGGCCATTTTTCTAATATGGAATTCTTTTCAGCACTTTTAGTCAGTTTTGTCTCTGTAAAACATATGAAGTCCGGGCACTGGTGGCTCATGCCAGTCATCCTAGCTACTTAGGAGACTGAGATCTGAGGATCCCAGTTCAAAGCCAGCCTGGGCAGGAAAGTGTGTGAGACTCTTATCTCCAATGGAGCTACCAAAAAGCCGGAAGTGGGGCTGTGACTCAAGTGGTAGAGGGCTAGCCTTGAGCAAAAGGAACTCAGGGATAGCGCCTAGGTCTGAGTTCAAGCCCTACGAGTGGCAAAAGAAAAAGGAAAGGAAAATAGGACAAGAAAAAAAGGAAAGATCTGAGGTCCTTCTAGCTTGCAAATCCTCCCCAACTCCTCAATGTACTTAGCAGAGAGGAAATGGGGGGTGGGGGTGGGAGGGGGTGGCAAGAAGAAGTAGGGAGCCCTGTGGGGCCAGGCTTTGGGGTGTCATCACCCTGGCCAAACCTGTCTCAATCTTTGGGCCTCAGTAGGTGACACTGATCCTGGGGTTCACCTCCTATTCCGACTGTGAGGTAAAGCCTCTTGTACAATCTCCCCTAGCACTGGTGAACAAATGTCCACTTGGGCAAGGTGTGGTGTTATGGGGTAGAGGGGGGGTGTGAGGGTCGGGGTTGTTTCTATCCCCCCACTTTGATCACTCTGAGCAATGCCTGCCCCAGAGTAGATTGGGGCTGGGCCTTTTCTGATCTGAATCTAAGGTCCCGGACTCCTAAGGCAGGCCTGGAGGCCTGGAATTGGATAGAGTTGAGCATAAAAGCCAAAGGGCTAATCATAATGACACAGGTTCCTTTCCTCTAACATTCCTCCAGGCCTTTAATGACTTGTGAATTATGGGGCTCTGGAACACAAGCTGAGTTCACCTAGTTCCTGAATGAGCTTTTTTTCCCCTTTAACAGGAATCTTGCCAGACCACTGTTCTATGTGCAATGGGAAACAGTATAGCCCGATATTCATTGTTGCAAAGCAGGAAAGGGGAATTTCTTTTCTTTTCTTTTTGGTCAGTCCTGGGGCTTGAACTCAGGACCTGAGCACTGTCCCTAAGCTGCTTTTTTTTTTTTTTTTTTGGCCAGTCCTGGGCCTTGGACTCAGGGCCTGAGCACTGTCCCTGGCTTCTTCCCGCTCAAGGCTAGCACTCTGCCACTTGAGCCACAGCGCCGCTTCTGGCCGTTTTCTGTATATGTGGTGCTGGGGAATCGAACCTAGGGCCTCGTGTATCCGAGGCAGGCACTCTTGCCACTAGGCTATATCCCCAGCCCCTAAGCTGCTTTTTGCTCAAGGCTAGCACTCACTTGAGCCCCAGCACCACTTCTGTCTTTTTCTGTGTATGTGGTACTGAGGAATTGAACCCAGGGCTTTATGCATGCTAGGCAAGCACTCTACCATTAAGCCACATTCCCAGCCCTTTAATATTCTTTTTTTTTTTTGGCCAGTCCTGGGGCTTGGACTCCGGGCCTGAGCACTGTCCCTGGCTTCTTCTTGCTCAAGGCTAGCACTCTGCCACCCGAGCCACAGCGCCCCTTCTGGCCATTTTCTGTATATGTGGTGCTGGGGAATTGAACCCAGGGCCTCATGTATAGGAGGCAAGCACTCTTGCCACTAGGCCATATCCCCAGCCCCCCCTTTAATATTCTTAATCTATAGCCCCAGCTGGCTTTGAACTAGAGATCCTCCTGTCTCATCACCAATACCCAGTGCTGGGATTATAGGCATACACTACCATGCCCATCAAGGATTATGTTTGTTTGTTTGTTTATGTGCCCAGTACTGGGGCTTGAACTCAGGACCTAGGTGCTGTCCCTTAGCTTTTTCCACTCGAGGCTGGTGCTCCCTAGGGTTGGTTCTTCCTGTGACCCCCTGTTCACAGAAGGCAGCTGCAAGTCATAATGACCCTGCTAAGTTTGTAGCCTAGGGCAATCCTGAAAGAGTTCTCAGTGCCCATAAAAGCTCAATATTCTCAAAGCCTCAACATGACCGTGAGGCCAGTTTACTCCCTATCATTATATCATCATTGCACTCTTTTTTTTTTTGTTTTGGTACTGGTCATGGGACTTGAACTCAGGGCCTGG
Source organism: Perognathus longimembris pacificus (assembly GCF_023159225.1). Taxonomy (NCBI): domain Eukaryota; kingdom Metazoa; phylum Chordata; class Mammalia; order Rodentia; family Heteromyidae; genus Perognathus; species Perognathus longimembris. The sequence goes on along the minus strand of NC_063186.1, from coordinate 9,664,506 downwards.
GCGCTGTCCCTGAGCTTCTTTTGCTCAAGGCCAGCACTCTACCATTTTAAGCCACAGCACCACTTCCGGTTTTCTGTGGGTTCATTGGTGATAAGAGTCTCATGGAATTTCCTGCTCTGGCTGGCTTTGAACCTTGATCTTCAATCCCTTGAGTAGCTAGGATTACAGGCATGAGCCACTAGTGCCTGGCCCAGGTTTGATTTTACCCCATTAGTGTGTGTGTGTATGTATACACACGTGTGCCAGGCCTAGGACTTGAACTCAAGGCCTGGGCCCTGTCCCTTAGCTTTATCCCTCAAGGCAAAGTGCTCTACCACTTGAGCCACAGCTCCACTTCTGGCCTTTTCTGTGTATGTAGTGCTGAGGAATTGAACCCAGTGGCGCTGTGGCTCAAGTGGTAGAGTGCTAGCTTTGAGCAAAAGAGCTCAGGGACAGTGCTCAGGCCCCAAGTTCAAGCCCCAGGACCTACCAAAAAAAAAAAAAAGAACAAAACAAAACACAAAAAACAGTGACTGATATGCAAGTCCCACTTGACCAAGAGGTCACTGTTGGAGCAACACTTGAGTATGAAACAAGCTTGCACAGATTCCCACTTCTCCTTCCCCCTGCCAGGGCTAAGAGTGCAATCCCTGGCAATTGTCCAGATTTTTACCCTCCACCGTATCCGGGTTCCCCACCCTTTGACCCAACCTGAGTCACAGCCCCACTTCTAGATTTTTCTGAGTAGTTTATTGGCTAGCAGAGTCTTCTGGCCTTTTTCTGCAAAGCTTGGCTTCACACTGCGATCCTCAGGTCTCAGCCTCCTGAGTAGCTAGGATGACAGGCGTGAGCCACCAGCGCCTGGCTTTTCACTGGGTTCTGACTCCTCCTTTCAGCCCCACCATGTGAGTCTACGTAGTGTCTAATCCAGAACTCCTTCGGGGCAAAGTTATTTTGAGATCCACTCAGGAGTGATTTCCTGGGGACTATGGCACCCAAGACAAGTGTAGTTGGAGGATGGGAAATCTTCATTGGTAGTAAAGCATGATAAACAGAGGAACCACCAGTCGTGATCTCAGCTACATAGGAGCCTGAGATCTGAGGAATGTGGTTCAAAGCCAGCCTGGGCAAGAAAGTCCCTGAATCTTTCATCTCCAATGAACCACCAGAAAACTAGAAATGGCGCTGTGGCTCCCAGTGATAGAGAACGCTAGTGGTTTTCTTTAGCTATAGTTAAAATAGTTATTAGTAATATATTATTTACATATATGTATCTGGATCTGTGTACTGTTAGGAAAACACATTAAGTAGATTTTATGGCTATCATCAAGTCTTGGGGCTGATAAACACAATTTTTTTTTTGGCCAGTCCTGGGGCTTGATCTCAGGGCCTGAGCACTGTCCCTGGCTTCTTCTTGCTCAAGGCTAGCACTCTGCCACCTGAGCCACAGCGCCACTTCTGGCCATTTTCTGTATATGTGGTGCTGGGGAATCGAACCCAGGGCCTCATGTATACGAGGCAAGCACTCTTGCCACTAGGCCATATCTCCAGACCAAACACAATATTTTCTACTTGTTTACTTTTATTTATTTATTTATTTTTTGCCAGTCCTGGGGCTTGAACTCAGGGCCTGGGCACTGTCCCTGGCTTCTCTTTACTCCAGGCTAACACTTTACCACTTGACCCACAGTGCCACTTCTGGCTTTTTCTGTGGAATTGAACCCAGGGCTTCATGCACTCTACCGCTAAGCCACATTCCCAGCCCACTTACAGTTTGTTTGGGTTTTTTTTTTTGCCAGTCCTGGGGCTTGGATTCAGGGCCTGAGCACTGTCCCTGGCTTCTTTTTGCTCAAGGCTAGCACTCTGCCACTTGAGCCACAGCGCTACTTCTGGCCATTTTCTGTATATGTGGTGCTGGGGAATCGAACCCAGGGCCTCATGTATACGAGGCAAGCACTCTTGCCACTAGGCCATATTCCCAGCCCCCCCACTGGCAGTGTTTTCTGAGTCCACTATTAGAGGGACTTTCCTGCCTGGGCTGGAATCGAACCATGATCCTCAGATCTCAGCCTCTCAATTACACAGCACACACAGACACACACACACACACACACACACACACTTCTCCAAGGGTAGAAGAATACAAGACAGGGGCCCTGTCTGTCTGTCTTGGGGGGGGGGTTGAATTCCTTTGAGCAAACCCTACTCCCCCAATCTCTTGAGGAGCCAAGGCCATCCCAGGAAGATGGAGCAATCATTTCTTCAAGTGATTTCTTCATGAGGCCAACCTCAGCCCACAGGATGGACAGGGACCGTGCTGGCCAGGAAGGCTTCTGATTGGACATTCGCATCAGGCTCGGGTTGGGCTTAAAGGAGGCTCTGCTGGGCTGGCGTCAGGCAGCTTTGAGGACCATGGGAGCTCACAGGGCCAGCTCCTGCCTGGGGCAATGGCTGCTATTGCTGTTCTTGCTTATGCCTCCAGCTTTTGCTCAGACCCTCAGCTACAGGGAGGCCGCGCTCCGGGCTGTGGACAGCTTCAACCAGAAGTCATCAGAAGCCAATCTCTACCGTCTTCTGGCCCTGGACTTCCAACCTCAAGGGGTGAGCTGCTCCTGCCAGTCTTGGCCATACTTGGCCACATAATGTATGCCTGCCCAGATTTCTTTCCTTCCTTCCTTCCTTCCTTCCTATCTTTTTCTTTTTGTCAGCCCTGGGGCTTGAACTCAGGGCCTGGGCACTGTCCCTGAGCTCTTTATGCTCAGGGCTAGCGCTCTACCACGTTGAGCCACAGTGCCACTTCTGGTTTTCTGATGGTTCCTTGGATCTATTCATCAATCCATGATCCTCAGATCTCAGCCTCCTGAGTAGCTAGGATGACAGGTGTGAGCCCCGGTGCCCAGTTGCTGTTGCAGCTTCTCCTCCTCCTCCTCCTCCTCCTCCTCCTCCTCCTCCTCCTCCTCTTTTTTTTCTTCCTTCTTCTCCCTCCTCCCCCTCCCCCCTTTCTGGAAGGGCTCTTCCAGACAAACTTCCTAGGAACTGGGTCTCCCCCTCCTTGCCTGACAGCTTTCAGCTTTAGAATCTACACCCCTTCCCCCCCAAAAAAATGGCAGAGTGCACCCATAGGGTGCAAGGATGTGTGGGACACCCCCCCCCAGGGACATTGTTGGGAGGGGATCCATGCTTTGGGGGTAATGGCTTTTCTTTGCTTGAACTCTATTCCCCATTATGCCTATACAAGGGAAGGGCTCTGCCCAGCCTTGGTTTTTATTTTTGGTAGTTGATGGGCGATCAAGAGTCTCAGACTTACCTCACCTGGCTGGCTTCGAACCACCGAACCACCGGGCCCTCAGATCCCAGCCTGCCAAGTAGCTAGGATGACAGGGTGAGCCGCCAGGCTGAAAGGCGGATCCCTTGTGTGTGGGGGGGGAAGGGGGGGTGTCAGAGAAATGGATCACAGGAATGTGAGGGGGAGACCCGAACCGACCCGGGTCGCCCCCATTTGCTGCCCTTGGTCAGGAGGAGGAGGAGGAGGAGGAGCCCGGCCGCCCCAGGCCCTTGAGCTTCAGTGTGATGGAGACGGTGTGTGCCAAGGCGTCGCCAAGGCCCCTGGTGCTGTGCGACTTCAAGGAGAACGGGGTGAGGCTGGGGAGGGGCGCGGGCGGATCCTGGGGGAGCAGTGTGTGGGATGGGGGGAGGGGGCTGGGGTGAAGGAGCTCCCCTCTGATGCCGAGCCCCGCCCCCCCTCCCCTTGCAGCTGGTGAAGCGCTGCGAGGCGTCTGTCACCCCGGGCCGGGACGCCCAGGATGTGGACTGTAATTCGGTGGTGAGTGCACGGTGTCAGGATGGCAGGAGCTGGCGAGGGGGCGGGGCGAACCTCCTGTGGACCAGTCAGGATGCAGGGGCTGGCGTGGGGTGGGGCAAAGAGCATCCTGTGGGCCAATCGGGATGCAGGAGCTGAGGGCGGGTCAAAGAGCATCTTGCAGACCAATCCGGATGCAGGATCTGGTGAGGGGGCGGGGCAAAGGGCATCCTGTGGGTCAATCGGGATGCAGGAGCTGGTGAGGGGGCGGGACAAAGAGCATCTTGTGGACCAATCAGGTCCTGCCCAATCCAAGGCAGAGAAAGGGAGAGGGGAGGGCTGGGAATGTGGCTCAGTGGTAAGAGTGCTTGCCTAGCATGCATGAAGCCCTGGGTTCGATTCCCCAGCACCACATACACAGAAAAAGCCAGAAGTGGTGCTGTGGCTCAAGTGCTAGAGTGCTAGCCTTGAGCAAAAAAGAAGCCAGGGACAGTGCTCAGGCCCTGAGTCCAAGCCCCAGGGCTGACAAAAAATAAAATAAAAGAATAGCAAAATCCCAGGGAAGCTGGGGAACTCCTTGCCCATTATAGGCCTCAGTTTTGTCATCTTTTTATTGAGCACATGGCTTTAACCACACACTCCAGCCAGAGCCTGAACTAGGGCTGGTGGGGTGGTGGTGGTGTCTCAAACCTCCTGGGGTAATCCAGAAGAAGGGGGTGTAGATGGTGGGAAGGATTTGGGGTTGATCCTGAGTCCAGCCCTACAAAACGTCTATTTCTTCCTGGTCTACAGACTCCGCCTTTCAAGAAAGCTTCCCTGCTGGGTGGATTAATCAAAAAAGGTGGGAAGAAAATTGGTGAAAAGATTGAGAAAATTGGCCAGAAAATCAATGAAAAGCTTGAGAAAATTGGCCAGAAAATCAGTGGTTTTTTTAACCTGTTTAGACACCAGGGAGAACCCTAAAGGTCTCCCCAGATTCCCTTGTGGGACTCTGAACAATAAATGTGGAGAAACCAATGTCTCAAGATCTCTGTCTTCATTCGTGATTCTCACATCTCAGCTTTCTGAGTAACTAGGATTATAGACGTGAGCCACTGGCACCTGGCTGGATTAATACTTTTTTTTTTGGCCAGTCCTGGGCCTTGGACTCAGGGCCTGAGCACCTTCCCTGGCTTCTTCCCGCTCAAGGCTAGCACTCTGCCACCTGAGCCACAGCGCCCCTTCTGGCCGTTTTCCATATATGTGGTGCTGGGGAATTGAACCGAGAGCTTCATGTGTAGGAGGCAAGCACTCTTGCCACTAGGCCATATTCCCAGTCAATACAATATATATCCATTTCTTTTCTTTTCTTTTCTTTTTTTTTTTTTGGCCAGTCCTAGGCCGTGAACTCAGGGCCTGAGCACTGTCCCTGGCTTCTTTTTGCTCAAGGCTAGCACTCTGCCACTTGAGCCACAGCGCCCCTTCTGGCCGTTTTCCATATATGTGGTGCTGGGGAATTGAACCGAGAGCTTCATGTGTAGGAGGCAAGCACTCTTGCCACTAGGCCATATTCCCAGTCAATACAATATATATCCATTTCTTTTCTTTTCTTTTTTTTTTTTTTTTTTGGCCAGTCCTAGGCCGTGAACTCAGGGCCTGAGCACTGTCCCTGGCTTCTTTTTGCTCAAGGCTAGCACTCTGCCACTTGAGCCACAGCGCCACTTCTGGCCATTTTCTATATATGTGGTGCTGAGGAATCGAACCCAGGGCCTCATGTATACGAGGCAAGCACTCTTGCCACTAGGCCATATTCCCAGCCCCTGGATTAATACTTTTATTGCTAGAAGGACTATCTTGGCAAACTCAACTGATTACCATGAGGATTGGTTGTCCTAAGCATCTTGGCCCCACCTCTTGGTCTTTCTCCCACAATATTTCTGTATATGGGGGCTGGCAATATGGCCTAGTGGTAAAGTGCTTGCCTCGTATACATGAAGCCCTGGGTTCAATTCCCCAGCCCCACATACATAGAAAACGGCCAGAAGTGGCGCTGTGGCTCAAGTGGCAGAGTGCTAGCCTTGAGCAAAAGGAAGCCAGGGACAGTGCTCAGGTCCTGAGTCCAAGGCCCAGGACTGGCATAAATAAATAAATAAATAAATAAAATATATATATTTCTGCATATGCCCCTCTCTACCATCTTTCTATTTTCTGCCATGAGTTGAATCACCAAGAAATCTTCACAGGAAGCCAAACACATATTGGTATTGTGCTCTTAAACCTTTCTTCCTTTAAAAATCTGAACCGAAGCCAGGCACTGGTAGCTTGCACCCATAATCCTTGCCAGCCAGGGCAAGAAAGTTTATGAGACTCCTAGCCTCAATTAGCCACCCAAAAAAGCAAGAAGTGGCGCTGTGGCTCAAGTAGTAGTATGCAAACCTTGAGTGAAAAAGCTCAGGGACAGTGCCTTGGCCCTGAGTTCAAGTTCCAGGACTGGAACAGGAAAAATCAAAACAAAGCCTGAACCGAAACATTTCCAGCTATGGGATGATCTGTAATTTTTCCTTTTCCCTTTCCCTTCTCTCCTTTGCTCTCTCTCCTCCTCCTCCACTTCCTCCTCTTCCTTCTTCAGGTGTATTTATTACAATGAAGAATAGAGAAAATGCACTTGAAATAGTACTTAAAACAGAAGTGGTGCTGTGGCTCAAAGTGGTAGATCACTAGTCTTGAGCAAAAGAGCTCAGGGACAGCGCCCAGGCCCTGGGTTCAAGTCCCCACAACTGACAAAAGATATCTGAGGATCGCGGTTTGAAGCCAGCCCAGACAGAAAAGTCCCCATGAGACTCTTATCTCCAATGAACCACTGAAAAAAGCCGGAAGTAGCACTATGGCTCAAAGTGGTAGAGCCTTGAGCATAAGAGCTCAGGGATAGCACTTAGGCCCTGAGTTCAAGCCCCATAACCAATTAAAAAAAATAGTACTCAAATCTTGAGGATTCATCAGGACACTGAGTTTATTAGGCAAACAGGCCAAAATACTGCTCACAGATTCAAAGCCTCCTCTAGGCAAGATCATGAAGCAAGCTCCCTCTTGAAAAGGAAGGGATAGTTCTGAGCAAAAGGAAGAATCATCTTCCTTCTTACTTCCCCAGGAACATTCTAGAGAAGAGGTAGCCAGGATGGGCAGTGAGGAGCTAGACCCTCTGGTAGGTTGGTAGTGCCCAGCAGAGCAGGCACCAAGATCCTTGGCTTTTCTAGTCCTACAAGGATGAACGCTGTGCACTTGGAGGTGTGCGAAGAAAGGCTTTTTCAGAGAGTGATGGGTCCCCCATCAGGCTGGCCCCCGGGGGCACCCCGCCTCGGGGTCGCAGTGCCCGCCTCCCTCTGCACCCAAGCGCAGCCGTGGCTCTTCCTTCTCATACCAGCGTGCCTCGCTGAACTCTGGGAAGAAGGCTGCGATCTCTCTGCTGGCCGAAGCCTCAGAGTCTGTAAGAGGAGGTAAGGCAGACAACGAGATTGGGAGGCTGGGGTAGGAAGATCCTACCTTTGGGGTGAGCCCGGAATATGGCTAGAGGCCGTCTCAAATAAATAGATACACAGGTACATTAAAAAAAAAAGGCTGGGCGCTGGTGGTTCACACTTGTCATCTCTAGCTACTCGGGAGGCTGAGATCTGAGGATGGGTGTTCGAAGCCAGCCTAGGCAGGGAAGGTTGTGAGACTCTCATCTCCAATGAACCATCAGAAAACGGGAAATGGAGCTGTGGCTCAAAGTAGTAGAGCTCTCCCTTCAGTAAAAAGAACTGAGGGACAACGCACAGGCCCTGAGTTCAAGCCCCACAACTGAAAACAACAACAACAATAATAATAAATGTGGTTTTCCAGATTGTATCATAATCAGATTTGGAAACCTGAGCCTCACTGGGTATAGTAGCTCAAGGCTATAATCCCAGCTATTCAGGAGGTAGAGATTAGTGACTCTGAGGACAAAAAAAGTTGAGATAGCACCTCAGCAAAAAAAGTGGGAGTCATGGTTCATAGCTGTAATCCCAGCTATGTAGGGAGGTGTAGGTAGAAAGATCAAGATCTGAGGTTGGTCTTGGGTGGCATAGTATAAAACTTATCTGAAAAAATAACCTAAAGGAAAAAGTCCTAGGAATGTGGTTCAAGAAAGTGCTTAGCATCAATGTGGTGTCAAAAGTGGAAAATTTGGGCTGGGGATATGGCCTAGTGGCAAGAGTGCTTGCCTTGTATACATGAGGCCCTGGGTTCAATTCCCCAGCACCACATATACAGAAAACGGCCAGAAGTGGCGCTGTGGCTCAAGTGGCAGAGTGCTAGCCTTGAGCAAAAGGAAGCCAGGGACAGTGCTCAGGCCCTGAGTCCAAGGCCCAGGACTGGCCAAAAAAAAAAAAAAAAAAAAAAAAGTGGAAAATTCTACCCTGACTCAATGTGATAGGTCACAGTCAAATGTTAAGCACACTAAAAAATATTGTATAAAAATGATTACGTGGGCTGGGGATATAGCCTAGTGGCAAGAGTGCCTGCCTCGGTATACCCGAGGCCCTAGGTTCGATTCCCCAGCACCACATATACAGAAAACGGCCAGAAGCGGCGCTGTGGCTCAAGTGGCAGAGTGCTAGCCTTGAGCGGGAAGAAGCCAGGGACAGTGCTTAGGCCCTGAGTCCAAGGCCCAGGACTGGCCAAAAAAAAAAAATGATTACGTATAGGAGGCATACAAAAACATAAATAAATTTCATATTCGACACTTGGGTTACATCCTCAATATATCTCCTTAGAGATAATCAAATATCTTAAAATCTCCAAAAATCTGGAACACCTCTGTTTCTAATATTTCAGATAAAAGGTACTCACTCAGTCTGTAAGGAACGTCAGGGTGTAGTGTGGAATTCCTTTAAGAGGGGAGGGCAAACTTCTGTTGTAAGAGGCCCAAAATAAACATTTCAGGCTCCAGGGGCACAGCAGAGGGCTGGGAAGGTGGCTTAGCATGCATGAAGTCCTGGGTTTGATTCCTCAGCACCACATATACAGAAAAAGCCGGAAGTGGCGCTGTGGCTCAAGTGGTATAGTGCTAGCCCTGAGCAAAAAGAAGCTCAGGGACAGCGCCCAGGCCTTGAGTTAAAAAAAAAAAAAAAAAAAAAAAAGGAAGAAAGAAAAGTACAAGCAGAAGAGCCAGAATGCCTCATGCCTATAATCCTAGCTACTCAGGAGGCTGAGATCTGAAGACTGAACCAGTGGCAATGTGGCTCAAGTGATAGAGCTCTCACCTTGAGTGCAAAGAGGCTCAGGCCCTGAGTTCAAGCCCCACAACTGACCAAAAAAAAAAAAGAAAAAAGAAAAGTGCAAGCAGACAAAAAGGAGGAAGGGAAGGGAAGGGAAAGAAAAAGAAGAAAGGAAAGATACAGGAAGGAGAAAGGAAAGGAAGAGAAAGGGACCCTATAGGCCCTAATCAATTGAGGTGGCCAAGAAGTAGTATTAGCATACATAGGGAGAAAGCTGATTGGCTGGCTCCAGCTGTCAATCTCACCATAGGGCCCACCCATCCACCTTAAGGTATTCATCCTTTTCTGTGGTTGTGGACAACCTGAGCTAGACTCACCTGAGCCGTGGGTGGTGTTGCGGGTGTCCGTGAGGCCAAAACTCCCACGGATAGAATCCGGGGCTATATGGTGTGCTCGAAACACACGGGTGGGTCCCATCAGAGTTCTCCAGAGCTGGATGGCATCTTTGTGGGCGAGGATGTAGGCTCGGATTGGCCCACTAGGAATAAAACCACACGTGAGGAATGTGCCACCCTGAGCTGTGAGCACTGGACATCTAGGAGAGATTTGTTTATTGTTTTCTTTCCGGCTGACACCAAAAGTGATGGATGGGAGTGGTAGACCTCTAGCCCTAAGCAAAAGCAGCTCAGGGACAGCACCCAGGCCCTGAGTTCAAGCCCCAGGACCAGCAAACACACACACCAATTCAAAAGCCTGTGCAGTAGCTCATTCCTGTAATCCTAGCTACTCAGGAGGCTGAGATCTGAAGATCAGGGGTTTGAAACCAGCCTGGGACAGAACTGAGACCCAGAGATTCAAGCTCCAAGACTGGCAACAGACTAAAAAATAAAGTAAAATGAATGAATGAATAATTCAGTGTATGGAACCAAGGTGATCCTCCATTTAGCAATGGATAAAGATGCTGGGACCAAAATGACAAAGTACCTTGCCATGAACTCTACCAGCCGCTGATAGAAAAACCGCCCTGCAAAGAGAGAAAATATTGATCAAGACACTGCTGTCTGGGAGAAAACTTTTTATACTTCTATCTCTTTAATCTCTAAAATATCTCCTTACCTATCCTTCTCTCTAAAAAGTATAAATAGTGCTATAGAGGAAAACGAAACAAAACAAGGACTTCCGAGCCTCACATTTCTCAGTCTGAATCCAGTCTCTATCACTTACAATCTGTGTAGTTTGGGATAAATCCTAAACTTCCTAATTCTGTTTCTAAACCTGTGTACTGAAGATAGAACAATACCTACTTTTATTTTTAGGGTTTGGGGGAGAATTTTCAGTATTTTCCCCCCTGCAAATTTTATTGGAAGAATTAAATGGAATAATGAGCATGAAAACAATGTCTGATAGCATAAACAGCCATTAAATTTTTTTTTTTTTTTTCCAGTCCTGGGGCTTGGACTCAGGGCCTGAGCACTGTCCCTGGCTTCTTTTTGCTCAAGGCTAGCACTCTGCCACTTGAGCCACAGCGCCACTTCTGGCCATTTTCTGTATATGTGGTGCTGGGGAATCGAACCCAGGGCCTCATGTATATGAGGCAGGCACTCTTGCCACTAGGCCATATCCCCAGCCCCCAGCCATTAAATATTAATTATTGATATTATCATCAGGACCAAAAAGTTTGTGATTGGTATCAGTGGCTTACTCCTGTAATCCTAGTCACTCAGGAGGCTGAGATCTGAGGCTCTTGGTTCAAAGCCAGCCCAGGCAGAAAAGTCCATGAGACTCTTATTTCCAATGAACCACCAGAAAACTAGAAATGGCATTGTGGCTCAAAGTGGTAGGTAGAAAGCCTTGACTTTGAACCTCAATCCTCAGATTTTAGCCTCCTGAGTATCTAGAATTACAGGCATGAGCCACTGGTGCCAGGTGGATAATATTCTCTTAAGAGCCCTTTCGGATTATGAAGCTTTCTGTTTAGAGGACCATCAGTCTTACCTTCATGCTCTTGGTAAAATCTCTGGCAATCTTCCTTTTTCCATAGTAGTTCTTTCATTCGGACAATAAGAAACTTGTTGCTCAGGATCTGCTCATGAACAGCCTAAATACAATCCAAAGATAAAATCCAATTAGGATGAAGCTGAGGAAACAGTGGCTCACGCCTGTCATCACTATCAGACGGCTGAGATCTGAGCATTACAGTTCAAAGCCAGCCGGGGCAGAAACGTCCATGAGACTCTTATCTCCAATGAATCACCAGAAAACCAGAAGTGGAGTTGTGGTTCAAGTGGTAAGGCACTAGCCTTGAGCAAAGAAGCTCAGGGACAGCGCCCACACCCTGAGTTCAAGTCCCACTACCACCACCACCAACAACAACAAAAATCTTATCAATCAGGATTAAAAACAACAACAAAACACCTGTGCTCATACAAAGACACAATGAGGTCCCTCTTGCCTCTTCCTCTTTTTTGGGGGGGAAGGGGCAGGCTGTGTGTGTGTGTGTGTCAGGACTGGGGCTTGAACTCAGGGCCTGGGTGCTGTCCCTGAGCTTCTTTGCTCAAGGCTAGTGCTTTACCACTTGAACCACAGCTTCACTTCTGGTTCTCTGGTGGTTCATTGGGAGATAAGAGTCTCCTGGACTTTCCTGCCTTTGAACCCTGATCCTCAGATCTCAGCCTCCTGTGTAGCTAGGAATATAAGCAAGACCAACATACCTGGCCTATTTTTTTTATTGTATTGTGTCTATGTTCCTACTTTATTTCCATATCATCCAGTCCCAAGCTGTATCCTGAGTGGTCTTATAGTACTTGAAACTTACTACAGTAGAGGTTTGGGACTCAAATTCTTACCTCCAGAATCAGGGGGTGAGCGACAGCATCAGGCTTGATCAAGGCTAGGGTGAGCTGGAGAGCCCCGGGGCTTCGCAAGATGGAGCTCATGTCACTTCCTGTCATCAGAGAGCTGCCTGAGGCTGCCAGTGATGGACTCCCCTCTCCCCCCTCAGGAGACCCATGAGACTCCCCAAGCCAGGCAGCCCCCCTCCTGACACTCTGAAAGCACCTGCGAGTTACATTTCAAGGTAATATGCATTACTTATTTACTTGAGTATTAGTGCGCAGGGGCGTGTGCACACCGATACTGGGGTTTGGACTCAAGGCCTGGGCACTAATCCCTTCCCATTTTCCCTCAAGCATGACATTCCTACCGCTTTTCTTTCTTGTAGGTACATCTTCCAGCTACCTCCTGCTCAGAAAGATAATTTCTCAGCTGGGCTCCAGTGGTCCACACCTGTCACCCTAGCTATTCAGGAGACTGAGATCACGGTTCAAAGCCAGCCCAGGCAGGAAAGTCCATGGGACTCTAATCTCCAAGAACCACCAGAAATCCGAAAGTGGCTCAAAGTGCTAGCATGCTAGCCTTGAGCAAGAAGAGTTTAGGGATTAGGGACAGTGCCCAGGCCCGGAGTTCAAATCCCACCATCCACAAAAATAATAATTTCCCAGAGCTTCCTTCTACCTATAGTTCCTCTAAGAGACTTGAAATCAAAGACCAGCTTCATGAAAGCTGAGATCGTTTTCTCTCATTATATGCTTGGTGCCACAGGTAGCAAGTCCAGCCCACAGCTGGCTGTCATTAGTATTTGCTGATTGAAATTGTTCTAGGGCTAGGAGTGTAGCCTAGTGGAAGAGTGCTTTGCCTAGCATGCATGAAGCCCTGGGTTCGATTCCTCAGCACCACATATAATAGAAAAAGCCAGAAGTGGTGCTGTGGCTCAAGTGGTGCAGTGCTAGCCTGGAGCAAAAAGAAGCCAGGGACAGCGCTCAGGCCCTGAGTTCAAGCCCCAGGACTGGCAAAAAATAAAAATAAAAAATTGTTCTACCTCTAGGGCTGCCAGTTAAGGAGCCAGTAACCTAGAGACTGGGCCCAGATCCTTTTGCAGTGTCAGGTGAGTTACCTGGGTTCTTCATGTATAACACAATGTCAAGTTGAGAAATTTGGCTCAGGTTATATGCTCAAGTTAGCCCATCAGTAAATTATACTCTGTGTATGTGTGTGTGTAAATGGAGATAAAGAGGCCTTCGGACCTTGTTGCCCAGGCTGGCTTCGAACCGCGATCCTCAGCGTCACTGGGATGACAGCTGTGAGCCCACGGGGCCTGGCAAAATGATGACAAGTTTTATTAGTTGTCTGGGCATTTCCTCACCCCTGACTCTATTTTCCCCTAGTGGGGGACCCTCAACTCCACCTCCGCCCCACCCGCGCCTCTAGGCCCCCAGGAGCGCCATCCCCGGGCCCCACACCACGGCTAGGCGGGTTCACCTGGTTCTTCCCCCACGGGCGGCGCCAGGCCATCAGGCACTGCGCTAGGTAGCCTTGTGAGGTCCTTCCGGTCCTTCAGGCGTTCATCCGGGCAGCCCAAGTCTCCGAGCAATAGGTAGAAGGGGGGGTAATCCTTGCGCGGTTGCTTAGCAGCGGCAGAAGACCCGCCCACCAAACCGGAAGTCGGAAGTGGTAGTGGGGAAGCGGAGCGCCAGACCGGAAGTCGAGGGAGACGACCTCAAGGGATCCTGAGGAGGTGTGTCCGTTGGGTTTTTGAGTGGATTACTCGGAAGCCCCTACTTTTTCAATCGTATTTTATTTTTAATTTTTTAATCACATATCTTCTCCAGTGATACATTTTATATTTTATTTAATATTGTGTTTGCTCCCTATGTGGTGTCAGTGGCTTTTGGAAGAGACAAAATTGTGTGTGTGTGGTCCTGGGGCTTGAACTCAGGGCCTGGGCGCTGTCCCTGAGCTCTTTGCTCAAGGCTAGCTCTCTGCCACTTGAGCCACAGCACCACTTCTGTCCTTTTCTGTATATGTGGTGCTGGGGAATCGAACCCAGGGCTTCAGGTTATACAAGGCACGCACTAGGCCACTAGGCCACATTCCCAGCCCCCACTTCTGGCTTTCTATATATGTGGTGCTGAGGAATTAAACCCAGGACTTCATGTATGGGAGGCAAGTACTCTACCACTAGGCCATATTCCCAGCCCTCTAATATGCTTTTTATTTATTTATTTATTTATTTTTTATTTTTCTAATATGCTTTTTAAAAAGATTAACAAGGGGACCCTTTGCCAGCCAGGTTTTCTACTAAGAATCATTTTATTGAAAAAGCATATTAATGAATCTGATCATAAGTATTGGTTTCCTCCAGTGTGAGAATTCTCTTCAAAAGAGGATATTCTTGAAGAGTTAACCATTGTTCTTCATTTGGCCATCTGAAGACTCAGTAGTAAGTTGAGTTTCTCTGCAAGAGAAATAACTGTTTAGAGAAATTGGATTTGGCTGGGAATTTGGCTCAGTGGTAGAGTGCTTGCCTAGCATGCATGAAGCCCTGTGTTCGATTCCTTAGTACCACATACACAGAAAAGGCCAGAGGTGGTGCTGTGGCTCAAGTGGTAGAGTGCTAACTAGCCTTGAGCAAAAAAGCTCAGGGACAGTGCCCAGGCCCTGAGAGTTCAAGCCCCAGGACTTGCAGAGAGACAGAGAGAGAGAGAGAGATCGATTGATCACATTTGCTGAAATGAAAAGCTACCACATTGGTAAACTTCACCCATAGGCTAGCAAGAGGAATTGTAAACAACTATTTTCTGTGATAAGGCAGATTAGAGAGACATTCTAATGTCATTGGAGAGATGAAAAAAAAAAGTTGAGTGTGCAGGAAAGCAAGAGTCCAGCACTGATGAATCACACCTGTAATCCTAGCTCTTCAGGAGGCTGAGATGTGGGGATTGAAATTTGAAGCCAGCTAGGCCAGGAAAGTCTGTGAGACTTTTATTTCCAATTAACTACCAAAGAGCTGGAAGTAGAGCTGTGGCTCAAGTGGTAGCATGCCAGCCTTGGACCACAAAACTAAAAACATGTGAGAGAGACCAGGAGGTACCGAGTTTAAATCCCAGTAACCAACACAAAAAAATAAAATAGAAAACATACCACAGAGGAAGAAATGTGACAAATGCTATCTATATCTATATGACAGATATGAAACTTTTACTACATTACTGTCTTTTATGTATATTGAAAAATAATTTTTCCCCAGTCCTCGGGCTTGAACTCAGGGCCCAGCACTGTCCCTGAGTCTCTTTTTGTTCAAGGCTAGTATTCTACCACTTGAGCCACAGCACCACCTCTGGCTTTTTCTGTATATGTGGTACTGAGGAGTCGAACCCAGGGATTCATGCATGCTAGGCAAGCACTCTACCACTAAGCCATATTCCCTGCCCTGTTGAAGTTTTTATTTATTTATTTATTTATTTATTTATTTATTTATTTATTTTGGCCAGTCCTGGGCTTGGACTCAGGGCCTGAGCACTGTCCCTGGCTTCTTCTTGCTCAAGGCTAACACTCTGCCACTTGAGCCACAGCGCCACTTCTGGCCGTTTTCTATATATGTGGTGGTAGGGAATCGAACCCAGGGCTTCAGCTATACGAGGCAAGCACTCTTGCCACTAGGCCATATTCCCAGCCCCTGTTGAAGTTTTTTTATACCACAATATTACACGTCCTTGATAATAATGATGTGGATTTGTTGGTGGTGGTGTTGGTTTGTTCGTTTGTGCCACTCTTGGCTTGGGCTGTCCCAGAGCTTTTGTTGCTCAAGGCTATCCATCTACCACTTTAGCCACAGCACCACTTCCAGTTTTTATTGGTTCATTAGTGATAAGAGTCTCACAGGGACTTTCCTGCTCAGGCTGGCTTTGAACAGTGATCCTCAGATCTCAGGCTCTTGAGAAGCTAGAATGACAGGTGTGAGCCACCAGCCCCTAGCCAGTTTTAAAATATATCTGGTTTACTAATAAAAGAAAAATAAAAGTAATTTTACTTACACATGATCCATCATGTATCTTAGTGATGTTAAATCCTTCATATCTGAAAGAAATTGTATTTTTATTTATTTATTTTTTTCCAGTCCTGGGCCTTGGACTCAGGGCCTGAACACTGTCCCTGGCTTCTTCTTGCTCAAGGCTAGCACTCTGCCACTTGAGCCACAGCACCACTTCTGGCTGTTTTCTGTATACGTGGTGCTGGGGAATCGAACCTAGGACTTCATGTATGGGAGGCAAGCTCTCTTGCCACTAGGCCATATCCCCAGCCCCCAAGAAATTGTATTTTTGAGAGGATTATTTTTGGTCTCTTGGTATGCATTAAAGAAGTATGACAGAATTTTATTTGTAAGCTTTAGCTGACTTTGAGGAAGAAACCTGATAAATCATTAGCTGTGAATTCATTAACTGGGAGATTTTATTTTTTTGTCGGTTGTGGGGCTTGAACTCAGGGCCTGGGGACTGTCCCTGAGCCTCTATGTGCTCAAAGCTAGCACTTTACCACTTGAACCATAGCACCACTGCTGGCTTTTTTTCTGTGTATGTGGTACTGAGGAATGGAACCCAGGGCTTCATGCATACTAGGCAAGCACTCTACCACTAAGCCACATTCCCAGCCCCTGTGAGACTTTTATCATCAAACACACACACACACACACACACACACACACACACACACCAAATCTTGAAGTGAAGCTTTGGCTCAGGTGGTAGAGCACTAGCCTTGAGCACAAAAGCTCAGGGACTGTCCAGACCCAGAGTTCAAGCCCCAATACTGATACCAAAAACTAAATTGATTTTTTTAAAAATGGAGGAGCCAACAGTGATAACTTAAGAGATTGGTGCTGAGATCTAATAGATGATGTAGGAAGGGAGCTAAGGAAATTACTTTTATTTTTTGTGTTGGTTCTAGGGCTTGAACTCAGGACCTGAGCACTGTCCCTGAGCTTTTTTTTTTCTCAAGGTTAGTGCTCTACCACTTGGGCCACAGCACCACTTGTGGCTTTTTTATTTATCTATTTTTGTGTTTTGTTTTTTTTTGCCAGTCCTGGGCCTTGAACTCAGGGCCTGAGCACTGTCCCTGGCTTCCTTTTTTGCTCAAGGCTAGCACTCTGCCACTTGAGCCACAACACCACTTCTGGCCGTTTTCTATATATGTGGTGCTGAGGAATCGAACCTAGGGTTTCATGTATATGAGGCAAGCACTCTTGCCACTAGGCCATAGTCCCAGCCCACTTGTGGCTTTTTTGGTGGCTAACTGGAGATAGAGTCTCATGGTCTCCTCTCTGGCTTAACTTCCAGTCATGATCCTTAGATCTCAGCCTCCTGAGTTGCTAGGATGACAGGCGTGAGCCACCAGAGGCCTATCTAGGAAGACATTCTTTTTTATTTAGCATTGGTCACACTTAGCCTCTTGGCTTGGTAGAGGGGAGAAAAGGAATCAGGACTTACAGAATTTTGGAGCAGATATGGCATTCGCCACTGTAGGTAACATGGTCACTGCCACATATAGGTTCACTTGGCTTAAAGTAGGGGAGAATCCAGCACTTATATATGTTTTTGGAGCACTGGGCCTGAAGAAGAGATATACAACATGGCTTCAGTAGCCTTCCTTTAGTTCCTTTGGTCGTTAGCACTGGTAGAAGCAGCAGGGGATGGAATAAAGGCCCCCAGACTGAGAATTCAGAGTCTGAAATTTCTTCTGAATCTCACCTGGTGATCAACCATGTGTGATGTCATAGGTCACATGGCTCTATGATGGCAGCAGGTTCAAGCTTCACACAGCAGGGTTAGAATACACTACGGGTGGGCTGGGTTGGTAGCCTAGTGGTACAGCGCTTGCCTGGCATGCACAAAGCCCTGGGTTCGATTCCTCAGTACCACATCAACAGCAAAAGCCTGAAGTGGCACTGTGGCTCAAGTAGTAGAGTGCTAGCCTTGAGCAAAAGAGGCTCAGGGACAGTGCTCAGGCCCTGAGTTCAAGCCCCAGGGCTGGGGGGAAAATATATACATATGAAGAGGGCCTCTACTGCAGCATGAGACCTACCTGAATTTGAATCATGACTTCTTTATTTATTCCTTTTATTTTATTTTTGTCCATCATGGGGCTTGATCTCAAGGCCTGGGCACTGTCCCTGAGCCTCTTTTGCTCAAGGCTACCATTCTACCACTTGAGCCACCATGCTACTTCTGGACTTTTTTTTTTTTTGCCAGTCTTGGACCTTGAACTCAGTGCCTGAGCACTGTCCCTGGCTTCTTTTTGCTCAAGGCTAGCACTCTGCCACTTGAGCCACAGTGCCACTTCTGGCCATTTTCTATATATGTGGTGCTGGGGAATCGAACCCAGGGCTCCATGTATACGAGCCAAGCTCTCTTGCCACTAGGCCCTATCCCCAGCCCCCTACTTCTGGATTTTTGGTGGTTAACATTGGAGATAGGAACTGGTTGGGCTGCCTTTGAACCATGATCCTCAGATCTCAGCCTCCTGAGTAGCTGGGATGATAGACGTGAGCCACTGGTATGGAGCCTGCGCTGTTTTCTGTTGATGTTTTGTTTTAATAAAAGTGGTATTCTACCTATTGAACCATAGCTCTATTTGGCTTTTTGCTAATTAATGGGAAGTAAGCATATCACTGATTTTTTTTTCCAGTCCTGGGTTTTGTACTCAGGGCCTGGGTGCTGTCCCTGAGCTGCTTTTGCTCAAGACTAGCACTCTGCCACTTGAGCCACAGCACCACTCCTGCTTTTTTATGTATGTGGTGCTGAGGAATCGAACCCAGGGCTTCATGCATGCTAGGCGAGCCTCATTCCCAGCCCTCACTGATTTTTTCTCTTGCCTGGGCTGGCTTTCAGCCATGATCCTCACATCTCAGTCTCCTAAATAGCTAGGATGACAGGCATGAGCTTCTGGTACCCAGCTTGGTAACTCATTTTGTAGAGTTGTTCTTCTCATAAAAGTACTCTCTTCTCTACCCTTTCCCACCTCCCATAAGAAAGATGGTGGCTGGTCGGGAAAATTGCTTGGCCCTTATATTCTTGTTCCTAAGAATTAAGGAAGGAGAGCTCACCTTTGTCTCTTCGAAGTCTTCTCCTTTGTGGGCCAAAGGAAGAGGAAAGTCTAGAAGACAAAAAGGCAGAGAAGAACCTCTGCTCTGTCTTTTGCCCTCTGGGAAGGAGGTAACACCAGGAACATTGTGGCTCTGTCAGGAAAATCAAAGGAGGCTGGGACTCCCTTGGTGACAAGGTGGCCCCTCAAAAGAGCCAAGCATCCCAACACTTCTGTCTCTTCCTAGTGAAGAAGAGATCTGGGTAAATGACAGCTTCAGTTTTTTGTAGTAGGTTGTGAGGCTTGAACTCAGGGCCTGGGCGCTGTCCCTGAGCTCTTCAGCTCAAGGCTAGCACTCTACCACTTGAGCCACAGGGCCACTTCCAGTTTTGTACTGGTGCTTCATTGCAGGGGGGCTGGTTTTGAACCGTGATCCTCAGCTCTCACTACTCTCCTGAGTCCCTGGGGCGACATGCAATGGACTCTTTTCTTTCTTCTGGGTTGTAGTTTCCTTAGAAACCGAAGTGATGAAGAGATACACACAACCGTAGGGCACTTCACCTGATTGCCAACCACGCCACCTTGTGATGTGAAAACCTACTGCAGAAAATACAAAGAGCAAAGACTTGGAACTTACCGATTGCAAAAGCAGTCCACACAGAGAAGGTTAGGACCATGATCATCTTCATGGCGCCGATGAGCTGTGGAAATAGGCGACTTCTGATGGTAATAACACCAAGGGAAGAGGTAAGTAAACCCTAGCTATGCCAGCTTTGCTGGTTTAAGAGTCCTCCCTCCGTCCCCTTTGACCAGTTCTGGGGCTTGAACTCAGGGCCTGGACACTGTCCCCGAGCTTCTTTTGCTTAAGTCTCATATGCTACCATTTGAGCCACAGCACCACTTCTGGCTTTTTCTGTGTATGTAGTACTATTCCGGATGCTGAGATCTGAGGGTCAAGGTTCAAAGCCAGCCCAAGCAAGACAATTTTTTTGAGACTCTTTTCTCCAGTTATCATACACACACACACACACACACACACACAAGCTGGAAGTGGGGCTGTGGCTCAAGTGGTAGAGTGTTAACCTTGAGCAAAAGAAGATCAGGGACAGCATTCAGACCCTAAGTTCAAAACCTAGGAATAACGTGCACACGCACACACACACGTTTCTATTTACCACTGAGGTGAAAGGAAATCACGAGGACTCTGGCTGACGCATATAAGTCAACAGATGGTATAATGAGAAGGGACAATGCAAGAGATATCTGCTATCACATTCCTTGCACGGTCTAAATTTGTTACCTTGGTAACCAATCATATTCACTAATGTAGTAACCAATCAAAATACTGAAATGAAAACCAGACACAATTTACCAACGTGAAATGCCTGACCGATCTCCCAGACACAACTGAAATTTTACTTTCAAACTTCTCTCCATTCTCCACATTTTCCAACATACACGATAAATCTAGATCATTTCTACTCAAGCTCTTTTCTAAGTGAAAGCACCTTATAAATAATACAACCTTTTTTTTTCATTCCTATGCAAAAGCTTGCATGTTAATAAGTTCACCTTACCTGCTTTAACTTCTTGTCGTTTCTCTGAGAAACTGGCTGGACAGGAAAATTTTTATTGGCAATTTGAAAAGGAAAAAAATAACCAGCCAGGCTAAAGGTATTTATCTCCTTGGCCTTGTAGTTCCTGGAAGGGAAACCAAGTAAACTTTATTTTATTTATTTATTTATTTTTTGCCAGTCCTGGGCCTTGGACTCAGGGCCTGAGCACTGTCCCTGGCTTCTTTTTGCTCAAGGCTAGCACTCTGCCACTTGAGCCACAGTGCCACTTCCGGTTTTCTGATGGTTCATGGGGGATAAGAGTCTCACTGACTTCCCTGTCCACACTGGCTGTGAACCTCCATCCTCAGATCTCAGCTTCCAGAGGAGCTGGGATGATTGACATGAGCCACCAGTGCTAGGGTAAGAGCTTCCTTTTTAATATTTATTTATTTATTTATTTATTTATTTATTTATTTATTTATTTATTTATTGCCAAGGCCTTAGCACTGTCCTTGGCTTCTTTTTGCTCAAGGCTAGCACTCTGTCACGTGAGCCACAGTGCCACTTCCGGCCTTTTCTATACATATGTGGTGCTGGGGAATCAAACCGAGGTCTTCATGTATATGAGGCAAGCACTCTTGCCACTAGGCCACATTCCCAGACCCCCAAGTAAACTTTAAAGCTAGGAAATGTAGCCAGGTGCTAATAGTTCATACCTGTAATTCTCAGGAGGCTGAGATCTGAGGATCTCAGTTCAAAGCCAGCCCGGGCAGAAAAGTCCATGAGACTCTTATCTCCAATGAATCACCAGAAAACCAGAAGTGGCGCTGGGGCTCAAAGTGGTAGAGTGCTATAGTGCCTTGAGCAAAAGAGCTAAGAGACAGTGTCTAGGCCCTGAGTTCAAGCCCCATGATTGACAAAAAAAAAAAAAAAGGGGGTGTGTGTGTGAATATAAATATAGCTCAAACCTATTTCACCCAACTCTCAATTCCATACTAAACTCTGAGTTGATCTCAATTTCCTGATAGTGAAATGGCATATTTATAATCATTGTGGAATCTATTTGTTCTTACCAAACCCACACCTATTACTGTATTTGTTTATTTTTTGTTTTTTATTTATGTTTGTTCTTGAGCTCAAGGCTTTTTCTTTTCTTTTCCCACTTTTTTCCCCCCAGGCCTGCCTGGCCACAGTGCCACTTCTGGCATTTACTGTTTATGTAGTGCTGAGGAATTGCACCCAGGGCTTCATGCATGCTAGGCAAGCGCTCTACCACTAAGCCACCTTCCCAGTCCATGTTTTTCCATTCTTTTTTTTTTTTTTTTTTTTGGCCAGTCCTAGTCTGTGAACTCAGGGCCTGAGCCAGGCTGTCCCTGGCTTCTTTTTGCTCAAGGCTAGCACTCTGCCACTTGAGCCACAGCGCCACTTCTGGTCATTTTCTGTATATGTGGTGCTGAGGAATTGAACCCAGGGCCTCATGTATACGAGGCAAGCACTCTTGCCACTAGGCCATATCCCCAGCCCCTGTTTTTCCATTCTTGCTTAGCTTTTTCTACTCCAGGCTGGTTCTCTACCATTTGAGCCACAGCTCCACTTCTGGCTTTTTTTTTTTTTTTTTTGTCTGGGTCCTGTATCTTGAACTCATGGCCTGGGCGCTGTCCATGAGCCTCTTTGTGTTCAAGGCTAGTGCTCTATTACTTGAGCCACAGAGCCACTTCCAGCTTTTTCTGAGTGGTTCATTGGAGATAAGAGTCTCACTGACTTTCCTGCCCAGGCTGGCTGCAAACCATGATCCTCAGATCTCAGCCTCCTGACTAAGCTAGGATTATGTATGAGCCTGGCTTGGTAGCATGTCTTTTCTAACATTTCCTCGTACCTGAAATATATACATACTCACCTAAATTCTGCTATTGGGATCGTGGCTCAAGGATGACAGCCTTTGTGTGTAGAAAGGAGCCCCTAACTGCTACATTTTAACCTGGGTGAGGCTGACCTCTCATCTCCTTGCTGAACTGTGATCATCAGCTCATCTGTAGCAGTAATGACAAAGGGACATCATTACTACTTTTCTAGAAAGTTCTAATGCAGGTCTTGATTATTATAAACAATGATGAGTGGCTTATGAAAATGCCCCAAGGGATGGTCAACAGGAACTAGAAGAGAAATTGTGCAGCCATTACCAATGATAGGAAACAGATTCCTTCAGACACGGTCCATGCATGTAGAAAATCGAATTCCACATTCCAGAGAGAATTTTGGTTCCAGGGAAGAATCTGTTTCTTGATTGTATAATTTCATATTCTTCCTCCCAAATCTTAAGACGCTCAGACCTTTATAGTTATGTAAACAGTGAAACCATGGCAACAAAATCAATGTGTGGCTGGGCTCTGGTGGCTCACGCCTGTCATCCTAGCTACTCAGGAGGCTGAGATCTGAGGATCACAGTTCGAATCCAGCCTGGGCAGAAATTCTGTGAGACTCTTATCTGCAATTAACTATCAGAAAGCCAGAAATGGTGCTGTGACTCAACGTGGTAGAGCACTAGCCTTCAGTACAAAAGCTCAGGTACAACAGCCCGGGCTCTGAGTTCAAGTCCCAGGACCCGCACAAAAACAATATGTAATGGAGCTGTCAAAGATATAGACAAGGACTAAAAACCATCTTTTTCTCCAAATAATGCCATTTTAAGAAAGAGGAAATGTTGATAATGTCCAAAAGGGTTGGCAAGAAAACTGATGATCTAACTACATAGAAATAGCTTCTGAATAAAGCAGGAAGAAGAGTTTGGGAGAAGTCAATGGCTATGGAGCAGGCTTAGTGTTCTGGTTTTTGTTATTTGATGATTTGTTTTGTTTTTGCAATACTGCAGATTGGAGCTAGGGCCTCATGCATGCTAAGCAAGTGCTTTTTTGTTGTTGTTGTTGGTTGGCCATGGAGTTTGAACTCTGGGCCTGGGCACTGTCCCTGAGCTCTGCAGCTCAAGGCTAGAGCTCTACCACTTTGAGCCATAGTGTCACTTCCAGTTTTCTGGTGGCTCATTGGAGATGAGTCTCACAGACTTTCCTGCCCAAGCTGGCTTCAAACTGTGATCCTCAGATCTCAGCCTCCTGAGTAAGTTAGGATGACAGGTGTAAGCCACTGGGGATCTGACCTCCTCAGTCCTTTTTGTTTCTTTGTGTTTTGTTTGTTTGTTGTTTTTTTTGGCAGTCCTGGAGCTTGAACTCAGGGCCTCATGTTCTCTCTTTGGCATTCTACCACACCCCCTTGTTCCTTTTATTTTTATTTTTTTAGGATAGGGTCTCACTAACTGTGTCCCAGCTGGCTTTGAACTCATGATTCTTCTGCCTCTCCACCTCCCAAGTAGCTGGCATTACAGGCATGCTCCACTGAGCCCAACTGGGCCTGTGGTATTGGAAGAAGTGTAGGAAATGGGGAGGCAAACAGTAAACACCTTAGAACTCTTATTAAATATTTTAGGTGCGAAAAGAGGGCAGGACTAGAATGTTTATATTCACCCCCGAGAACGTCCTACCTCTTAGTCATGACGTTATCCAGCTAGCATGTTCTTCATCAGTATAGTAGAATGGCAAAGCGATTAAGATTCCTTCAGTGTATATTGTGACATAGAACAGAAAAGCTGACATAGCTAGTAGAGTGTGTGGGGGGGGCAGTGAGGGTGTGATGGCTTTGTGTTTGTTTATGTGTGTGTGCCCTGGTCCTGAGCTTGAACTCAGGGCTTAGGTACTGCCCCCTTCCCGCTATTTTTTTTTTCACTTAGGCTGGTGCTCGACCACTTGAGTCATACCTCTACTTCTGGCTTTTTTCTGGTTCATGGGAGATAGTTGTGTCACAGATGGATCTGCCTGGGTTAACTCAAATGACAACAATGTCCTTATACTATTTGAAAAAAAATACACAGTACATCTTTGCTATCTGTGAATATCTGGTTCTATGCAAACTACCATGGAGAAAAACAGTGAATTCGGGCTGGGGATATGGCCTAGTGGCAAGAGTGCTTGCCTCGTATACATGAAGCCCTGGGTTCAATTCCTCAGCACCACATATATAGAAAACGGCCAGAAGTGGTGCTGTGGCTCAAGTGGCAGAGTGCTAACCTTGAGCAAAAAGAAGCCAGGGACAGTGCTCAGGCCCTGAGTCCAAGCCCCAGGACTGGCCAAAAACAAACAAACAAACAAACAGTGAATTCTCAGGATACAGAGTTCCTTTCTGTACTGCAGGCGTTCAAGTCATCTGATCCTCTCACACCCTCATGCACCTAAGATGAGGTTAAGCCTCAGCACTGACACACACACACACACACACACACACACACACACACACACACACAATGTATTGGAAAAAAAGAGGGGAAAAATGTATTGGCCAGGCACCATTGGCTCACACCTATAATCCTAGCTACTCAGGAAGCTGAGATCTGAGGATTGCAGTTTGAAGCCAGCCCAGGTAGAAAAGTCCCCGTGAGACTCCAATCTCCACCACTCAAAAAACTAGAAGTGGCGCTGCGGCTCAAGTGGCCGAGTGCTAGCCTTGAGCACAAAGAGGCTCAGGGACAGTGCTCAGGCCCTGAGTTCAAGGCCCATGACTGACAAAAAAAAAAAAGCATTGTGCTTATCAACTGATTTGTTCAATCGAATCCCCTTTGCACAACTACGTCAAATTAAAAAAAGAATCTGAAGATCATATTCAAAGCCAACCCAGGCTAGGGGGAAAGTTTCATGAGGTTCTTGTCTCCAATAAACTACCAAAAAGCTGGAATTGGAGCTGTGGCTCAAGTAGTAGAGCACTAGCCTTGAGCAAAAGCAGCTCACAGACAGAGCCCAGGCCCTGAGTTCAAGCCTCACAACTGAAACACACACACACACACACACACACACACACACACACACACACACACACAGGGAGAGACAAGAGAAAGAGCTTACACATTTTCTAAAGTCAATGGCTCTGCAATAATCAAATAAATAGGAAAGGAGAATAATTGTCCCTTAGTTTTGGACAGGATGGATGGAGCCATGTTTTTCATCTATTTGTCCTTACCTTGAGTAGCAGCTCCTGTGCGCGGCCATGTTGTTAGTCACCGTGACATTGAGAGAGGCCTTCCTGGTGAAGCTCAGCTTAGGACGTATTAACCCATCTCAGCATCTTTCAGATTATAATTAAATCTCATGTACCAGAAACCAGCCTGGAGTATGTGAATTGAGAAGCGAACCAGACAGATTCCTCTCATTAAAGCAATTATATTTCCACAGAAGGAAACAAGACAATACACAGAGGAAAGAAATGTACCGAATCGTAATTCCGTTCCGAGTCTAATGACAGGTGCTATTAAGGGTAATGAGGCCAAATGAAGTAGGATAAAGGGCTGGACAGGAAGGCGACTATGATTTTATTCATAACCATGGCAAATGCTGGTTGAAATGACATAGAGGAAGCAATGATACACTGCAGGGCTACAGATGTAGGAAGTTAGTGTCACTGGCAAAGAGAAATCGAGAAAAACCTCAAGATTGACATTGATCTACTTATTTATTCATGTTTTTGGGTGCCAGCCCTAGAGCTTGAACCTCAGGGCCTACATACTGTCCCTAAGCCTTTTTATGCTTAAAGCTAGCATTCTTCCATACACCTCTACTTCCAGCTTTTTGGGGTGCTAAATTGGAGGTAAGAGTCTTACTTACAGGCTGGGAATATGGCCTAGTGGCAAGAGCTCGCCTCGTATACATAAAGCCCTGCCTTTGATTCCCCAGCACCACATATATAGTAAACGGCCAGAAGTGGTGCTGTGGCTCACGTGGCAGAGTGCTAGCCTTGAGCAAAAAGAAGCCAGGGACAGTGCTCAGGCCCTGAGTTCAAGGCCCAAGACTGGCGGGAAAAAAACAAGAAAAAGAGTCTTACTTCTCTGCCTAGACTCACTTCAAACCATGGTCCTCAGGTTTCAGCCTCCTGAGTAGCTAGGATTACTGGCGTGAGGCACTGATGCCAGGCTTGAGCTGCCTTTTTAACATGAAACTATAGAGGTTAGACAGTCAGCAGGCGTTATGGCTCATACTTGT
The DNA here is from genome assembly GCF_023159225.1 of Perognathus longimembris pacificus. Taxonomy (NCBI): domain Eukaryota; kingdom Metazoa; phylum Chordata; class Mammalia; order Rodentia; family Heteromyidae; genus Perognathus; species Perognathus longimembris. The sequence goes on along the minus strand of NC_063186.1, from coordinate 9,637,967 downwards.
AATCCTAGGGCCTCGGAAGGCAGAGATCTGAGAATCACAGTTCAAGGCCAGCCCCAGCAAGAAAGTTCAGGAGCCTCTTAGTTTGAATGAACATTCAAAAAATTAGAAGTGGAGCTGTGATTCAAGTGGCAGGGTGCCAGCCTTGAGCATAAAAAAACTCAGAAACAGCACCCAGGCCTTGAGTTCAAGCCCCAGTCACAGCACAACAACAACAATAAAAAAGAAAACCATTGTACAAAAGTAGTGCTAGGGCTCGTATACATGAGGCCCTGGGTTCGATTCCCCAGTACCACATATACAGAAAATGGCCAGAAGTGGCGCTGTGGCTCAAGTGGCAGAGTGCTAGCCTTGAGCAAAAAGAAGCCAGGGACAGTGCTCAGGCCCTGAGTCCAAGGCCCAGGACTGGCCAAAAAAAAAAAAGTAGTGCTAAACACACACACACACACACACACACACACACACACACACACACACACAGAGAGAAACCCAACAAAGAATGTTAAGAAGCTGGGCTTGGTAGCTCACGTCTGTAATCCTAACTACCCAGGAAGCTGAGAACTGACTGACTATCTCTCTTTGAAGTCAGCCCTGGTGGGAAATTGGAGAAGACTCCACAATTAACCAGCAAAAAATAAAAATTTTTAAAAAAATGCTGAACTGGAGATGTGGTTCAAAAGCGAGGGAATGCCTTCAGCTGTGTAGATCTGGTCCCAGGCCCAAGTGGAAGTCCTGCTGGAGATCTGACCACTCGCAACTTATCTCAATCAGACTCAGGTTGGGCTGGGACTGGAACTCTCTTCAGGTGCTTGAGAGCTTTAGCCAAAGCCTTTAAATGCAGAACAGATGTAAGACAAGAGTCTGGCAGCGAAAGGAGCTGGGATACTTGCCTGAGGCCGTGTTATCTGAACTCTTCTCTACTTTATTTATTTTTGGCCAGTCCTGGGCCTTGGACTCAGGGCCTGAGCACTGTCCCTGGCTTCCTTTTTGCTCAAGGCTAGCACTCTGCCACTTGTGGCCGTTTTCTGTATATGTGGTGCTGGGGAATTGAACCCAGGGCCTCATGTATATGAGGCAGGCACTCTTGCCACTAGGCCATATCCCCAGCCCCTCTTCTCCACTTTAGATGCTGTTGTTCCTGCTATTCTTGCTGTCCAGGGCAGCGTTATCTGGGCCAGCCCAGCACAGGACAGCAGCAGCATGCTGGCCATCATGTTGGATTTGGGGTGCAGGATGAAAGTGTGGAATTTTCGAGACCCTGATACTCTGGTGCTATGGCTGCTTTTCTCACAAAAGATGGCCATTTCCTGAGGGTAAGTGAGCCCCCCCCCCCTCCATTGACCACCCTCTATGTCTCCCAGACAACATGGCTGCCTTGAAGGTATCACCTGCTCCAAGTGAGGATGTGTGAAGTTTTCCCCTCCAAAACTAGGGATTCCTCCACTTAGGGGTTTTAGGCCCCAGTCTTGGACTCCTATGGCATAATAAGAATTTCCAGACTGGAAATTCATGCCTGTCATCCTAGCTACTCAGGAGGCTGAGATCTGAGAATCATTGTTCAAAGCCCACCTGGGCAGGAAAGTCCGTGAGACTCTTATCTCCAATAAATGAATTTAAAAAAAGCTGGGAAGTGGCGCTGTGGCTCAAGTGGTAGAGCACTAGCCTTGAGCAAAAGAAGCTCAGGGACAGCATCTAGGCCTTGAGACCATCTAAAACTGGCACAAAATTTTTTTTTAAAAATCAAGAAAAACAAGAAGAAATAATCACCTGATAACATTTAGTTATCAGGGATGGGGATATGGCCTAGTGGTAGAATGCTTGCCTTGTATACATGAAGCCTTGGGTTCGATTCCCCAGCACCACATATACAGAAAACGGCCAGAAGGGGCGCTGTGGCTCAAGTGGTAGAGTGCTAGCCTTGAGCAAAAAGAAGCCAGGGACAGTGCTCAGGCCCTGAGTCCAAGCCCCAGGACTGGCAAAAAACAAACCATTTAGTTATCACTCTTGGTAACTTTATCCCTTCAGCTCAGGCCCTTGGACCATCCACAGAAAGGATGCATTCTGCTACCTTTTTATTTTTGCTGGTCCTGGGGCTTGAACTCTGGGCCCGGGCGCTGTCCCTGAGCTCTTTTGCGCAAGGATAGTGCTCTGCTACCTTGAGCCAGAGCCCCACTTCTACTTTTCTGGTGGTTTATTGGAAATGAGTCTTACAGACTTTCTTGTCCACGCTGGCTTTGAACTGTGATCCTCGGAGCACAGCCTCCTGAGTAGTTAGGATGACAGGCATGAGCCACTGGCTCCTGGTCTGAGCTCTCTCTGTTCTTGCCCCTCCTAGCCTAGAATTGGTGCTAGCATTACTTTGCCATCTTTTGCTGAATTTCAGTCACATCTTTTCAGATATAGGCTATCAGCTTCCTGCCACAAACCGGCAAGTTATAACGTTCCCTTCATTAATCAGGGCATGGTGGCCCACACCTATAATCTCAGCTTCTCAGGAGACTAATGTGCTTGAGGTTAGCCAGGAAAAACTAGACCTCGTCTCAAATACAAAAAAAAAAAAGTGCGCAGCCTAAGTGGTAGAGAGCGCATCTAGCAAACTCCAAGCCTTGAGTTCGATTCCTCAGGACTGCTAGTTGCCTCATTAATTCCTATAGGGCAGGGAAAAATGCACTGAGGTGCCTTTAGCATCCATTTTCACACAGCTCCTGGCTTCCAGGTGATTAAAAACTGAGAGCCGCAAATCTCTGAGCCAACTTTGCTCTTCCCTTTGCCCTTCCTTTCATTCAATCCCTTGGCACCCTACAGTAATTTTGTGTTTGATGCTTGTTTTTCTGTTACATTGTTTCAACTCTTGCCTTAGATGTAGCTTCATGTAAAACCACCATTCACAGAACTGGAACGATCAGTTTCACAATACCGCCAGAAGGTGGCGGTAGATCACCACACCCCCAACTCACCTGAGGTTGAATCCATTGTTCCAGGTTTTTGTTTTGTTTTTGCCAGTCCTGGGGCTTGAACTCAGGACCCGGGTGCTGTCCCCAAGCTCCTTTTGCTCAAGGCTAGCACTCTACCACTTGAGCCACAGCGCCACTTCTGTATTTTTCTGTGATTAACTAAGAGTCTCAGACTGTCCTGCCCAGGCTGGCTTTGAACCATGGTCCTCAGATCTCAGCTTTGAGTAGATTAGAGCACCTGGCTTCTATATCACCTTTATAATATTGATAACAAATTTATCAATAAGGCACAAATGGCTCATGCCAGTCATCCTAGCTACTCAGGAGGCTGAGATCTGAGGATCATGGTTTGATCATGGTTCATTTCAGGATCTGATCTCCAACTAACCAGCTGGGGAGGCGGCGAAGCTGCGGCTCACATGATAAGAGTGCCAGCCTTGGGGCTGGGGATATAGCCTAGTGGCAAGAGTGCCTGCCTCGGATACACGAGGCCCTAGGTTCGATTCCCCAGCACCACATATACAGAAAACAGCCAGAAGCGGCGCTGTGGCTCAAGTGGCAGAGGAGCCTTGAGCGGGAAGAAGCCAGGGACAGTGCTCAGGCCCTGAGTCCAAGGCCCACGACTGGCCAAAAAAAAAAAAAAAAGAGTGCCAGCCTTGATGGAAAAAAGCCAGGCAAAGGGTTTGAGCCTTAAGTTCAAGTCCCAGTATGGGCAGAAAAAATAAATAAAATTCCTTTCTAATCGTGTGACAATATCCTTGTTTTCAATCTCTGGCAGACTTACAGTTGGATAAACCATGGTCCTTAATTAGAACAGAGCCCTGAATCATCATGGCAGCGCATCTGTGTTTTCGGGCTGTGTTTGTTCTCTAATGTGTTCTACAGGAGCCTGGGAGGTGAGGCACAAATAGCAATCACGATTGGTCCCCAGCAGGGCAGCCTAGGTGGCAAAGTCCAGCTCAGAATACCTGTTGGCACCGTCTAGTAGGATCCAGGGGCCTTCACCCCACCCCAATCTTCTCAGTACTTTCCAAGAGGACCCCAACATTCATCCACACAAACCAGAATAGCAATGTTTCTTTCAAAAAAAAAAAGTGCCAGGTGTAGTTGGCTTATTAACCTAGCTACTCAGGAGGCTGAGATCTGAGGATGGTAATTCAAGGCCAGCCGGGGCAGGAAAGTCTGTGAAATTCTTATCTCCAATGAACCACCAGAAAACCAAAGTAGAGCACTCGCCTTGAGTGAGAAGTTCAGAGACAGTGCCCAGCCCCTGAGTTCAAGCCCCAGTACTGACTGACACAAAAGAATTACATTTTTTAAAAAAATGTAGGGCTGGAAATAGGTCTAGTGGTAGAGTGCTCGCCTTGTATACATGAAGCCCTGGGTTTGATTCCTCAGCACCACATATACAGAAAAAGCCGGAAGTGGCGCTGTAGCTCAAGTGGCAGAGCGCTAGCCTTGAGCAAAAAGAAGCTCAGGGACAGTGCTCAGGGCCTGAGTTCAAGCCCCAGGACTGGCAAAAAAACAAAAGGTAAATGGTGTCTAAACACCACTGGTTTAGTACTATAATCCTAACTACTCAGGAGGCTGAGATCTGAGAATCCTGGTTCAAAGCCAGCCCGGGAAGGAAAGTCTGTGAGATCAGTTAATCACAGAAAAAGCTGGAAGTGGTGCTGTGGCTCAAGTGGCAGAGCGTTAGCCTTGAGCAAAAGAAGCTCAGGGACAGCGCCCAGGCCTCGAGTTCAAGCCCCAGGACTGGCAAAAAAATAAAGCATCACAGAAACAGGGCTATGGATGTCAGAACCCTGGAGACTCACACAGCCTGGAATTGGGGATCATGATGCCCCTTTCAGGAGAAGTGGGGACCCCCCCAGCCCCACTTTCCCCAGTGCCACTTAGCACCCATCCCCTCATCCTAGGCGAGGGGCCCCACATAAGAGACTCCACACAGTGTGTTATCCTTTTAATGAAGGGCTGGGTCCGTGGGTCGCCCCCTTCTACCCAGAACCCCCTGCAACAGGCACCCCTCAACCCCGGCTCCCTGGGAGGGAGGGAATGGGGAGGGGGCGCCTTGCCTAGATAAGTTGTTATCTCTCCAACTTTGGACATGACAGCAGCAAGGACAAGAGGGGTGCTAAATGGACGTCCAGGAGGATGGAGGGGGATAGGGGGGGAGGAAGGGCTCCTTTCCTTTCCTCTGATGGGACAAAAATTAAAAAAAAAAACAACCCCAACACTAGTGCTCAGGAACAAATCAGACTCCCCCCTCTACCCCAGGGGCCTGGAGGCCCTGCCAGCCATTCTAGACCCCCCCCACCCCTTTCCCTTCCTAGCTCTCTTCAGCCTGATGTCACACAGGGAATAGCCCATAGGGCATTACTAGCCGTCCCGCACCCCACCCCAGGGGCTTTCAAAGCCCCAGGCCTGCAAAGTGTGTGTGTGTGTGGGGGGGGGCGTCAGAGCTCCCCCAGAGACGCAAAGCCACCTTCCACTAACTCTGCTTTGTCAGTAGCTACAGGCGTCTAAGAAGGCGGAGGCTTCTCTCTCGACCGTCAGGTGGGCCACGCAGGCCGAGGCCGTCGCAGGCTGGGTCGTGTCCGTGGGGTGGTGTTAGAGGTCTGTGACCTTATTCTCCACAGCAGCTGCGATCTGCTGGAGCCGGTAGCCCAGCTGCATCTTCTGGGCTGTCCCATCTTCTTCCAGGGCAGTGATGATCTGAAAGGCAGACGGCGACCCTTGGGGTGTCATGGCAGAATGCCTTGGGCCGGCCTCCTGGGATGGGTGGGCACACACGAGGTGTGGAGGGAGCCCCTAGCTTACTGACAGTGTGATCCAGGGCCTTGAGAGCCACGATTGCTTTCTTTTTGGGTGGGGTGGTCAGTGGTAGGACTTGAACTCAGGGCCTGGGCGCTGTCCCTGAGCTTTCTCAAGGCTAGCGCTTTACCAAATTGAGCCACAGCTCCACTTCCGGTTTTCTGGTGGCTTCACTGGAGATCAGCGTTTCACAGACTTTCCTGCCCTGGCTGGCTTTAAACCAGGATCCTCAGATCTCAGCCTCCTGAGTCACTAGGATGACAGGCGTGGGCCACCAGCACCCAGCCAGCCTGCTTTTCATTTGTGTATTTGTTCAGAGACAAGGCTTCCCACTCTCTAGCTCAGGCTAGCTCATAACCCTCCTAACCTCAGCCTCCCGAAGGCTGGGATGAAAGGCAGAAGCTCCAGAGTGTGAAGGGGGGCTGGGAATATGGCCTAGTGGTAGAATGCTCGCCCCATATACATGAAGCCCTGGGTTCGATTCCTCAGCACCGCATTTATAGAAAAAGCCGGAAGTGGCGCTGTGGCTCAAGTGGCAGAGTGCTAGCCTTGAGCTAAAAGAAGCTCAGGGACAGTGCCTACGCCCTGAGTTCAAGCCCCAGGACTGGCCAAAGAACAAACAGCATGTGAAGGATTGGTGATGGCGGGGGTGTGACACCCTTTTATTCAAGTACCCAGCACCCATGGTAACAAACATCGACCTCTCCTGGTGAAGTCATTCTGACTGAAGATGTCCCCCCACCCCACGCCCACTGGGCTTCTCCCCACCGCCCCCCTCGGCCTCGCGACAGGGCCCAGAGCCTGCCCACCTGATCATAGTATTTGTTGATATACTTGTAGAGTTCATGCAGGGCCACGCGTGCCCCGAGGTCGCCAGAGTAGCTCTAGGGAGAAAGAGAATCGAGAGAGAACGACATGAGGGGTGTCGTCAGGCCTGGGAGGAGACCCAGGACCCCAAGGAATGGGGAGATGGGTGAGGGGGGGCTTCCTCTCAGAGGGGGCTGCGCTGGGGAGACCCGCAGTGTCTGGGGGCTCCGCGAGGATCCTGCCTCCTTCACCCCATCAAAGCTGCCGCTTGACCCTCCCCTCCCCCCCATCAGGTAATGGAGAGGGGGGCAGTGACTCAAGTGTTTCCTCAGGTCACTTGCACGGGGACCTGTCTGAGCCTCGGCTTCCTTGTCTGCACGATCCTCACTCGTGGAGCGCTTACAGGGACCGAAAGAAACACGAGCACCCGGGAAGGACTCCGCACAGAGCTGAGTCAAGTACAGCTGTCGTCGGAACGAGGGTGCTTTCCTCAGTAGCACCATTATTTCAGTAACGCTTCACGAACCCCACAAGATCACATTTAGCTGCGTCTTTAGGGGAGAGCATGCGCCGTGGGGCTTGAATTCAGAGCTTGGGGTGGGGGGGGGGAGGCGCTGTCCCTGGGCTCTTTTGCTCAAGGCTGGCGCTCTACTCCTCCGGGCCACACCTCCACTTCCGGTTTCCTGGTGGTTCATTGGACACAAAAGTCTCCCAGACTTTCCTGCCCTTGGCTGGGTTTGGAGCCCTGAGCCTCAGCTCTCAGCCTCCTGAGGAGCTAGGATGACAGGCGGGAGCCCCCAAACCAAAACCAAAGCAGAGGGACGTCTCACCCGCGACAGCTCAGCCAGAACGGAGTTCATCTCTTGGTCACTGGCAGGGATGGTCTGTCGGATGTCCGCGTAGTACCTGCCAGAAAGCCCAGGGGGGCAGCAGCTGAGTCAATGACCCCCACCATGCCCTCCTGAGGCTGCCCCAGGCCCCAACCCAAGGCCTCAGTGCAGGCCAGCCCAACCTGGACCCGTCTCCCTCCAGACCACGCCCACACCACGCTCAGGCCCCGCCCTCCTCCCCCAGGCCACGCCCCTCCCCTGTACCTCTCCACCATCTGCTTGTATCTGGGAATATCCCGTGCATATAGAAGCTTGTTGATGGGGGAGTCCTGAGGCCCCGAGCGATGGGTGTGAAAGAGGAAGACAAAGGCCCCCCGTTAGGGGCATCAGCTCCACAGGCTTCCCCGTGCAGCTACAGCTTTAAAAGCCCAGCTGGCTGTCCTAGCTACTCAGGGTGGGGCTGAGCGCTGAGGATGGAGGTTCAAAGCCAGCCTGGGCAGGCAGGAAAGTCCGTGAGACTCTTATTTGCAATGAACCACCAGAAAAACCAGCTCAAAGTCGCTGAGAGGTACAGAGCACCGAGTGAAACGTGCAGGGACAGCAGCTAGTCCCCGAGTTCAGGCCCCACAACCGACAAAAAAAATCAACAACAACAAAAGATCTCAGGCTCCAATGCAAACCTGATCTCTCCACAGATGGAGGCCTAGGGGGTCACCGGAACCCCTCCTTCCCCCACGCCCCGAGAGCCAATCAATAGCCAGGCCTGCCCTATGCCCTGTCCCTGCTAGACTGGAGATAAAGCCTGCCCTAGGGTCACCTTTCCCCTAACCCAGTTCTATAAAACTCTCCGGAAGATTCTAGAAGCCCATCCTCCCACCTCTTCCCTACCCCCCTCCTTCCCAGGCCTCTCACCCGGCCCAGCTTGTGGTCAGCCAGGGTGCAGGCATCCATGAAGGTCTGAGCGATGACCAGGAGCACCGCGTCCATGTTGTCCGATGTTTGCACGTCAAACACGAACTGTGGGTTTTTGATGATATTGATCCAGAACCTCAGTGGCAAACTGTGCATGGGGTAGACATGGCCCATGAGCATGCTGGGAAGGCAGCAAAGAAAACTACCCACCCCCCCTCATATCCTATGCCCCAGATCCTTCCCTTGAACTCAAGGCCTGGGCGCTGTCCCTGAGCTTCTTGTGTTCAAGGCTAGCGCTCTGCCACTTGAACCACAGCACCACTTCCGGCTTTTTCTGTGTGTGTGGTGCTGAGGAATCGAACCCAGGGCCTCATGCATGCTAGGCGAGCACTCTACCACTAAGCCACCTTCCCAGCCCCCTCACCTGTTGGTTTTCCAGATGTGGATGGTGTCCTGGTCGGAGATGCCATGTTGGTGGGCCTGCTCGTCCAGCAGATCGAAGAAATACTTCACCGCCAGGGGCACCGGGCGGCTGGTGCTGAGGATCACCTGGAACAGGTCGTCCACGAACTTCTGCAGGGTGCCCTGTGGGAAGAAAGTGGGGGAGTTGGGAGGTGGCGGCCAGCCGGGGGACCTGAACCTCGGCCTAGCCCTCGCTTCTCCCATGGCTCAGTACCCCCCGATCCCTGCCCCCCCCCCCCCCCCCCCGCAAATGCTGAGAAAGTCATCTTCTCCCTCACAGCCCAGACTCTGCTGTCCATCCCGGGCCCTGGCCCCACCTTCATGGACAGCAGGCGGGTCAGGTAGATCTCGGGGATGGCCTTGGCCCGCTCCCGCTCCCCGCCCCGGAGGCTGCCTCGCCGAGGCCTGGGCGGCTCTGGCTCTTCACTTGGCTTCACCAGGTGCCAGGGCCGGATGCCCCCCTCGTCTACATCCTCCAGCATTGGGGTTCCTGGGCCAAGACCACAGAGTCTGTTATCCCCTCCCCCCCCAGCAGATGCCACCTGCCCTGGGCCTCCCCCACCCCTATCTTTTGTTTTGGTCTGTCCTGGGGCTTGAACTCAGGGCCTGGGCACTCAAGGCTAGCACTCTCCCACTTTGAGACACAGCGCCACTTCCGGTTTTCTGATGCTTAATTGGAGATAAGAGTCTCACGGACTTTCCTGCCCGGGCTGGCTTTGAACCCTGATCCTCAGATCTCAGCCTGCTGAGGAGCTAGGAGGACAGGCGGGAGCCACTGGCGCCCGGCTGGATGGTCCCCTTATCATGAGGACTGGGTAAAGCAAGCGCAGGAGGACCAGAATATCGGGGTGGGGGGGAAGGTTGGGGAGGCACTCACGCTCTCCGGGGACGTAATCTTGATTTTCTCGGAGGACGTGCTTGGTGAGGCAAGGCACGAGGGCCACCGTGGCTCCGTCTGGCACCTGCTGATCACGGCTGCTCACGGCTCTGCGGGTCCCCGCCACCCCCCCCACCTTGCCTTCCCACCCTCCCTCCCACCCTCCCGCCCTCCCGCCCTTCCCCCCTCCCCACCTTGTAGTGCTGCAGGGTGTTCAGGCGTCTCCACAGACCCTGCACCTCAGAAGTGACGTCTTCGTCAGAAAGGATGAGGTGGCCAGCCACGCCCGACCGCCATTCTGCAAGGCAAAAAAAAATATATACACACAAACGACCTAGCCCAGTGTTTCCCGGATTCCCCTGCCTCGGGAGCCATCTTGACCTCCACGCACACGGGGGCACAGTGCTGCCCGCGGGGCGCTGCCCCTCTTCTCCAAAGAACCAGGAGAAAGGCTCTCACGAGGTGAGTGATGGCCTCAGAAGGCCAGCCTGGGGGGGGGGGGGGTGTCTGTGTTGCGTGTCAGTCCTGGGGCTCGAACTCGGGGCCTGGGCCACTGTCCCTGAACCTCTTTGTGCTCCAGGCGGGCGCTCTACCACTTGAGCCACAGCCAAGCCACTTGCGGCTTTTCCAGAGTAAATGAATGACTGGAGGTTAAGAGTCTCACGGACTTTTGTGTCTCGGGCTGGCTTCGAACTGTCACCCTCAGGATCTCAGCCACTCCAGTAGCTAGGCTGATGGGTGTGAGCCACTGGCAACTGGGCGTCTGTGCCAATTCCTAACATCCCATCTGCCTGGGGTGAACAGCAAGTCCAACGTGATGTCAGACCCCCAAACTCTCCCCCACCCCCCCCCGTGCCCTCACCAACATCCAGCGTGCGGGGGTCGGGGCGCTGGGCGAGAGGCAGTCCTTTATAAAGCTGATCCAGCATCTTCTCCTTGGCTTGCGAGATGGTGTCGCAATCCAGAACCTTCACCGGCACACACTGGCCTGTCCTGCCCCCGGCCCCACAGCCAAAAGCGCATTCAAGGTCTACGCGGAACACAAGAAGCCGTCAGGATTCGCATCCCATCCAAGATGGCTGACACACAGGACAGGACCAAGACACCTCACCATGCTATCGTCCTTAAGGGTTTTTTTATTTGCCAGTCCTAGGGCTTGAACTCAGGGCCTGCGCGCTGTCCATGAGCCTCTTTTGCTCAAGGCTAGAGCTCTCTGCCACTTGAGCCACAGCACCACTTTTGGCTTTTTGGTGATTTATTGGAGATGAAGAGTCTTATAGACTTTCTTGCCCAGGCTGGCTTCAAACTGCTAGCCTCAGATCTCAGCCTCCTGAGTTAGCTAGATTACAAGTGTAGATTACAGGCGCCTGGTTCACAGTCCCTTTCTTATTTCCTCACTTGCCAACCTCTCTTTCTCTGCCCTCCAGGAATGTGGCTAAGTTGGGGCAGGCTGTGCCCAAGAGAAACCTGCATGAACTAGGGTTCTCTCCACCCAACCAGACAGCGTCAAGTTCACAACAACAGGACAGACACCTAAAGGAACCATCTGGATGAACTGAGGGGCACCAGAGGCACACAGGAATAACGCCTGGGTAGGAAAGTACATTAAAAACACTATAAAAACTACTCCGAGAAAGCCAGAAGTGTACGCTGTGGCTCAAAGAGGTACAGCGCTAGCCCTGAGCGCAACAACTCAGGGACAGTGCCCAGTCCCTGAGTTCAAGCCCCACGGCCATCAATAAATAAGTAAATGCGAATCTTAAAGCATGGGGCTGGGAGAGTGCTCGCCTAGCATGCACGAAGCCCTGGGTTCCATTCCCCGGTACCACATACACAGAAGAAGCCGGAAGTGGCACTGTGGGCTCCCTAGCTAGATGCAGGTATGAGAAGCTGGTACCCTAGTAATGGGACAGATGGATAACGGAAGACCTCCACCCACCCGGAAACCCTCACCAAGGGCCGGTACTCCACGTCCTCACGCAGCAGCCGGTTGTCATTCAGGGTGTACTTGGCTTTGCCAGTAACACTGTCCACAGGGCCTTTGTCCACTTGATGCTTAATCCCCCGGAAGAGCATGTACAGAGGCTCCCCTACCGAGTCCTGGAAAGAGGGGGTGCAGGGCAGTTCAGGGCACACCCCCCCAATACTCTGGAAGATGGCAGGGGTATATGAGATGGGATGTATACTGGGGAGGGGGACCACGATGTAGAGCTGTAGCAAACAGCCCAGGCCAGGCGTGGTCTGGGCTCCGATTTGCATATGCAAATAGTGGGTGGGGCCTGAGGCCCAATGAGTCCAAGGGTCCAGCCCTCCCTCACCCTCACAAAGGTGTAGAGGCAGATGGACATCCAGTTGGTGAGCAGCTTTTCCACCACCGTCTCTGTCCTGCAATGACAGGGCCAGCCAGGGGGTCAGCAGGGGTGGGGTGGGGTTACAGGACCCCCCCACCCCCCCCAGGCTCTGCCCCAGCTCCTGACACTCCACAGACCTGCGTAGCATCAGCTTGGGGTTCTTGGCCACGTACTGGGCCACCAGGTCGCTCAGCAGCGTGCGGAGGATGTCGGTGAAGTACTCCAGCTTCCCGTGCAGGGAGACGGTGAGCAGGGAGGCCACGTAGGCGCGGTCCCGAGCCGAGAAGGTGCGCTGGCTCTCCAGTGTGTGGATGAACTGGGGTGGGAGGGGGTGGGGGCGGGGAGGGAAGGGGATGGGGATGGGCGAAGTCAGAAAGCAAAGGGGCACACAGCCAGCAGGGCCTGGGCAAGGAAGAGTCCCCCCCACGAGGGGGGTCGGGTGGGTGGGTGGGTGGGGAGGGAGGAGAAGCACCTTGGTGAGGAAAAGCTTGCTGTTGAGCAGGTTGGAGAGCTGCCCCAGGCCTTGTTCCACAGTGGGCCGCCTGCACTCGGGTACCCCCAGATCCCGGTGTAAGGGCGATTCCTGGTGCCCGGGGAAGAAGACACGCTCGGCGTACACCTTGTAGTCAAGGAACGGGATGCCACTGCCCAGCAGGTCACTGGTGAGATCCGTCATCTCGGTCATCAGGTCTGTGGAGCGCCATAGGCCAGGCTGGGCCTCAAATCTCATCAAGTGGGCGTGGCCTCGACCAAGCCCCACCCACCCCAGGGCGTGGCCAGGGACAGAGCCCACCCAGTAGGCATGGGCAGAGCTGGTCCAATGGGCGTGGCTTCTGGCAAAGCCCACCCCATGGGGATGGGAGATGGGCGTGGCCTGGGGGAAGACGTTAGTCGGTGGGCGTGGCCTCCCGCAGAAGCCACTAGGACCTCACCTGTAAATTCCTTCTTGCACCGATCCCGCACGCTGCTCTCCAGATTCTCCAACTGGATCTGCACCTTCTTGTAGTCCCTCAGGGCCTGCTTGCTCTTCCTCCTGCCTCCGCGTAATAACAGCAAGGGGTGGGAGGGGAAAGCTGGAGAAGGAGGTCCTCACCCAGCTCCGAGCAGATCCCGACCTCATCTCGCACCAGTGCAACCTGACAATGCCCAAACCAAGATCAGACCTGACCCCTGAACCCTTCAGCCTGTCCCATCCCTGCACGCGATGCCCACACGTGCCTCGGGCCCAGCAGAGTTGACTGCTGGAGGGTCAGCAAACCACAACCGACAAATCGGGCCTCCAACCAGGCCACCGGTGGGGGGCTCCCACCAATAATCCTGGCTACTCAGGAGGCTTGAGATGTGCAGACCACAGACATCCCCGACAAGAAAGCTCCTAAGACTCCAATTAATTCTATACCAAAAGCCGGAAGCAGAGCTGTGGCTCAGGTGGTAGAAGACCAGTCTTAAGCCAAACAAAAACAAAAAGGCTCAAGGAAAGAGCTTAGGCCCTGAGTTCAAGGCCCAGGGCCAACAGAAAAGAAAATAAAGAACACAGTCATTCCTATTTGTGTGTGGTGTACATATCCCTCACGTGTGTGCGTTCTGCCCAGTGGCGGGCGCTAGCGCTGCCACAGAAATGGCCAGGCCCCTGCACCCTACGGACGTGTTCCCCAGCCCATCCCGGGCCCCATCTGGTGCTGCACCCACCTGTACATGAGGACAATGACGACGACACCCAGAGCCAGGAGAGACGCGCCCACCCCCAAGCCCACCTGGGCTGCCACGGGAAAAGCCACGGGGCTTTCTCCATCGTACTGCACGTGACCCAGGGAGAAGCGCAGGTTCCCCATGTGTACCTGGGGGGGGGGGAGGGAGGAGGAGGAGCGAGGTGTGAGGAGGAGGGGTGGGGAGGGATCAGTCAACCCCTCCTGACGCCCAGCCCCGCCCACAGACCGTGAACTCTGGCAGCTCGTCAGGTGCCTCCCTGAGGGCCTGGTGCCGAGGAAGCGGCTGCGCGGCCGGGGGCTCGCAGTAGAGGTGGTGTCGGGTCAGTGTCTTCACCACACAGGGGCCGTGTCCGATCATGGCCACCACTTCCTCCTTGGACATAGCCAGGTCCAGATTCTCCCCCTAGAAAAATGGGGTCACTTGGGCTGGGAAGGTGGCTTAGTGGTAGAGTGCTCGCCTAGCATGCATGGAGCCCTGGGTTCGATTCCTCAGTACCACATACACAGAAAAAGCCGGAAGTGGCGCTGTGGCTCAAGTGGTAGAGTGCTAGCCTTGAGCAAAAGAAGCTCAGGGACCATGCCCAGGCCCTGAGTTCAATCCCCAGGAGTGGCACAAAAAAGAAAATGGAGTCACTCCTCATAAGATGATGGGCACTCAGATCCTATTATCCTAAATGGAGGAAGGGCCTTGTGTGTGTATTTGGGGAGGGGGGGGGTCAAGGGTCATGGAGATGACTTCCAGGCTGCTCCCCGTGACCCCCTGTCTACTCAATCAGGTGCTGGAGGCTCACGCCTGTCATCCCTGTGACTCGGGGGGGGGGGGGGCCTGAGATCTGGGGATCGCAGTTCTAAGCCAGCCCAGGCAGGGCAAGCCTGTGAGACGCTTCCTTCCAGCCACCAGGGCCCCCACATTTGTTTATTGTCTTTTTGTTTATTTGTTTTGTTTGTGTTGCCCGTCCTGGCCTTTTCTGTATATGTGGTGCTGGGGAATTGAACCCAGGGCTTCAAGTATACGAGGCAAGCACTCTTGCCACTAGGCCACATTCCCAGCCCAACACATTTGTTTATTGTCACTCAGAGACCTGGCGACCAATCAAAACCCTGCTAGATTGGCACTGCCTGCCCCCCCCCAGCCCGCTCAGCCCTGCTCTGCCATCCTGGCCTCTCGGCCGCATGCGCAGTGCCTGCCCAGGGTAAAGTCTTGGGGGAGCGGTGGGGGGGGGGGGGGGAGGTGTCCCAGGAAGCACAAGTACCTCCACGGAGAACACACTCCCAGGCTTGTGCCGGAATGGCGTGGTGGGGTCCTCGGGGTTGAGGGGCTGCAGGGTGGGGTCCGCCTCGTAGGAGAAAGGAGTGGGGCTGAGCGTGGCGAAGTCGAAGAGCAGGTTGTCGAAGATGAACTCCACCCGCACGCGGGGGATCTCGGGCAGGCCCGGGAGGGCGGGCGTGGGGCACACGATGAGCTGGGAGGAGTTCACGAGGCAGGGCTCCTCAAACTGGAGGAAGAGAACATGGGGGGGGGGGGGGCGGCTCACGCCTGTCATCCTAGCTACACAGGAGGCTGGGATCGGAGGATGGGGTTCAAACCTGGCCTGGGCTCCAGTTAGCTACCAAAACAAAGGGGGTGGGGCCTTGAACAAAGAGCAGCTCAGGGACAGCGCCCAGGCCTTAAGGTCAAGCCCCCAGAACTGTCACCCCCCCAAATCAAAGATAGATCAGTGTGTGTGTGGGCACACGGGAAGGGCAAGGGGGGGGACACGGCCTTTAGTACCAGCCACCCGTGGCTGCCCACGGGTGTGGAGTGACAGAGGCTGCGCCTCCTACCTGGCGATCGCTGCAGAGTCCTCCAGGGGTGCACCCCATTTCCGGCACCACCCGGCGCGTGCGCCCCAGCCCCGGGCCAGGCTGCAGCCCCCTCGAGACCACCGTCACCCGGATTCTTGGCGTCTGCACCACATCCAGGTTCTGGCCGTGCACCCAAACCTGACGCCCTCCGCTGAAACACAAGGCCAAGAGCCACGTGTGGCTTCCAGGAGGCAGGACCGGTTCCCCCCACCCCCCGGCCCCCCCCAAGGTGGAGTGTCAGCACCCCAGACTCAGGACCCTTCTTCACCCTGTGGGAAAAGGAGATTCACCGGCATCCCCACCCCCTAAAAGCCCTAGAACCCCTCCTCCCCGACATGAGGGATGAGGGAGGGGTGACGGACCCCACCCCCACCTCCCACTGCACCTGAGGAAGCTTTTGCTGGGGCCGGCGGAGGTGACGTTGGGGTCCGGGGTGTACTTGAACTGGCCGTGCTGCAGCTTCCGCTCCGTGGCCCCAAACCACACGGCGACGGGGAGGACGGCAGGTGTGGGGTACGGGGCGGTTTGGCACCGCAGCTGCTCTGCCTGTTGCTCCAACAGCCTGGGAAAGCAAGGTGAGAGCGGACAGCCGGCTAAAGAGGCCAGAGTGGGGGAGCTGGGGACCCCAGGCAGGACCCCGCCTCAGCTGGCCTTGAACTCAGGGCCTGGGCGCTGTCCCTGAGCTTCTTTTTGCTCAAGGCTAGCACTCTACCACTTGAGCCACAGTGCCACTTCCGGCTTTTTCTGTGTATGTGGTGCTGGGGAATCGAACCCGGGTCTTCATGCATGCTAGGCGAGCGCTCTACCACTGAGCCACCTTCCCAGCTCTTGCCCACTTGTCTCAAGGGGCGATTTGGTTCTCTCCCCAGCACCCCTCTCCCTCCAGCCTGGCCCCCGGAGGGACAGAGATTTGGGGGAAGTAGCCCTCACAAATGACAAGACTGTTGTCCAATCACCACTCGGATGTCCTCCAGCCGACCGGACAGAAGCTGAGAGCCACGCAGGGTGAGGCGGGTGCCCCCAGCCCGGGGGCCGCGGGCCGGGAAGATGGACTGCACCTTTGGGTCCTACGACAAGGGAGACAGCGGCCAAGCGTCAGGCTCCAGATACAGAGGGCCAGCGGGAAGAGGACTGAGAAAGACAAGATGGCCCCCTAGGGTGCTGAGCATGAGAGACACCAAGACGGGTAATCGCACTGGCCCCTGGGGCAGAGGGGGGCTCAATATTTTAAGTACCTGGTAGGCAAAGTTGAACTCAGAGACACCCCGACCTCTTCCGGGCACTTCCACCTCCACCGCACCAGTCACCTCCTCTCCACTGGACCCGGTGATGCACACAAGACTGTGGGCACAAACGGGGTGCTAGGCTGCACAGGGGATCCCCCCCAGTCACTAGACCTCACTAGAAAGGGACATCTGTACCACCCACTCACCTATAAAATATAACAGGATCCTTTTAAATTAATGTTTTGTGTGTGTGTGTGTGTGTGTGTGTGTGTGTGTATGTGTGTGTCGGTCCTGGGACTTGAACTCAGGACCTGAGCTCTGTCCCTTAGCTTTCTTGCTCGAGGTTAGTGCTCTAACACGTTGAGCCACAGCTCCACTTTGGGCTTTTTGGTGGTTCGTTAGAGATAAGAGTCTTACGGGCTTTCCTACCCAGGCTGGCTTTGAACTGTGATTCTCAGATCTCAGCCTCCTGAGTAGCTAGGATGACAGGCGTGAGCCACCAGCGCCCAGCTTTAGGATCTTCTATATAGTGGAAGAAAACCCTTACAATACACTAGTAGGGCTTCAGCATCTAAGAATTAATAGTCTCTGGCTTAATTTTTGATGTGTGTGCTGGTACTGGGACTTGAACTCAGGGTTTGGGTGCTGTCGCTTAGTTTTGTTTTTTGCTCAAGGCTGGTGCTCTACCACCTAAACCACACCTTCACTTCCTGGTTTAACAATCTGTTGGATTGTTTTTGTTGTTGTTGATTATGGGGCTTGAACTTGGAGACTGGGCACTGTCCCTGAGCTCTTTTTGTTCTAGGCTAGTTAGCGCTAGTTAGCGCTCTACCACTTTGAGCCCCAGCGGCACTTCTGGTTTTCTGGTGTGGTTCATTGGAGGTAAGAGTCTCATGGGCTTTCCTGCCAGGCTGGCTTTACACCGCCATCCTCAAATCTCAGCCTCCTGAGGAGCTCAGATGGCAGGTGTGAGCTACTGGCACCCAACTTGGTTTAACAATTTGAATGTAACTCCAGAAACCCCAAGAAGCTGAGACCTAGAGGATGGAGGTTTGAAGCCAACCTGGGCAGAAAAGTCTACAAGACTCTATTTTTTTTTTTTTCCAAGTCCTGGGGCTTGGACTCAGGGCCTGAGCACTGTCCCTGGCTTCTTTTTGCTCAAGGCTAGCACTCTGCCACTTGAGCCACAGCGCCCCTTCTGGCCGTTTTCTGTATATGTGGTGCTGGGGAATCGAACCCAGGGCTTCATGTATACGAGGCAAGCGCTCTTGCCACTAGGCCATATTCCCAGCCCTCTGAGAGACTCTTATCTCCAATTAACTACAAAAAGCTGGAAGTGGTACTGTGGCTCAAGTGGTAGAATGTCAGCCTTGAGCAAAAAGAAAGCTTAGGATCACGATAGCGCATGCACACACACACACACACACACGCACACGCACACACACGCACACACACCACACGAATGTATCGCTGCCTCAGCTCATCATGACAAAGGAGCCCTGTAAGGCTGGCCAGCGGGGAGACGGCTTAGCTCAGCCAAGCTGCCCCAAGTCTCCCGCCACCACCACGCAAAGCACCCACTGGTAGAAATGTGATCTCTTTTTTGGAACAACATCCCTGAAAGCCTCTAGTCAAATCTGAGGGGCAGATGTGAACGGTCTTAAAAAAAAAAAAAAATATATATATATATATATGCTGGTTTGTAGCCAGAAAATAGAAGCTTGGGGCAAATGAACTCCCACAATGTGAGGCATTCAGTGGCCTCCACTCTGTGACACTGACATGGTGGCTGGAACACGCCAGAAAAAAAAACAACACACAGAACGAGCCAAGTGTGAACTACTAGGGGGGAAGGAGGGAGGGAGGCCCTAGCCAGAATACATTTTTAATCGCTTCACCAATCACTGCCTACATGATGTAAGGCTTCGTCTTCTGGGATCATTAATAGTTGAGATTGTCTCTGTAAATTCTCAGGCCAACCCTCCGGAAGGGAAACTTACATGCGCTCAGCAAGTGATTTAAAGTATAGACGGTGGAGCCAGCCAGGCGCTGGTGGCTCACATCTGACATCCTAGCTACTCAGGAGACTGAGATCTGAGGATCCTGGTTCAAAGCCAGCCCGGGGAAAGAAATTCCATGAGACTCTTCACTCCAGTGAACCACCAGAAAAAATGGAAGTGGCGCTGTGGCTCAAAGTAGCAGAGCACTAGCCTTGAGCAAAACAGCTCAGAGACAGCACCCAGGTTGTGAGTTCAAGCCCCATGACCAACACCAACACCAAAATCTAAGCAGAGCCTGACCAGTATGCTTGAAATGCTGGTCCCCAGGCCAGGAACTTGCAGATAGGAAGCCAAACTAAGCATGCTGGACATAAATAGTAACTCCAGCTCTGAGGCATTGGTGTGAGAACCAAGGCTAGGGGAAAGAAGAGTGGATAAGAAGGGAAAAGAGGCCTCTGAGAAGGGGCTGGGAAGGTGGCTCAGTGGTAGAGTGCCTGCCTGGCACGCATGAAGCCCTGGGTTCGATTCCTCAGCACCACAGACACAGAAAAAGCCGGAAGTGGCGCTGCGGCTCAAGTGGCAGAGTGCTAGCCTTGAGCAAAAAGAAGCCAGGGACAGTGCTCAGGCCCTGAGTTCAAGGCCCAGGAATGGCCAAAAAAGAAAAAGAAAAGGGCTCCGAGGAGGAAAGCCAATCACAGAGCCGCTCTCATGTTAGTAATTAGCTAACTCACCTGCTGGACACCTCATACTCCTGGACGTCCACAGAACAGGGCACTCCGGCCACCGAGACCCTGCCCAGCACATCCTGTACGTGCTGACCCAGATTGGAGCCTCTGAGGGTGACACGAGTGCCCCCCTCGATAGGCCCAGTCAGCGGGGTCACCTATTCCAGGACAGAGACGGCGCGTCACCTCCATCGCCTGCCGGCACGATGTGGCAGAGAGCTAACCCCAAGGCCTGCCACCTCTGACCCTCCTCCCTCCTCCCTCCCTCCCTCCCGCCCTCCCTCCCTCCCTGCAAGGAGCGCAATGAGGAACACACCGAGTGGATGAGGGGCGCGGGACACTGGGTCGCCACGGCCTCGGCGTTGTCACAGGCCTCCCGGGCCACGCAACGTGGATGTTCCCCTTCGCACCACACACAGCCATACTGGGGCGGGGCAGTCTGGCAGCGGCTGCAGTCCCCGTGTCCCACGGAGCAGTCGTACAGGACCACTGGAATCCCCAGCAGGAGCAAACGCTGAGCAGCAGACGGGAGAAGCCCCGCGTCCCTCCTCCCCACCCGAGCCCTCCTCCCTGCGCCCGCCGCGGGGCTCCCGGAAGCGCTCGCTCACCGCGCAGACCCTCCGCGCTGTCCACACGCAGGCGGCCGGCCCAGCGCAGAAACAGCCCCACCGGGAGCTCCGGCTGCACGGCCTTATAGGTGAGCTGGAGGAAGAGAGCGCGGGAGCTGGGAAGGTGGCTCAGCGGGAGAGCGCTCGCCCAGCATGCAGGAGGCCCTGGGTTCGATTCCTCAGCACCAGCACCACATATAACCTCACAGGGAGAATAGGTCAGAGACAGGGCACCCATTCCTTTAGACCAATGCAGGAGGGGGAAGGGGGTGTGGGGGGGCCCACCGGGGGGCCCCCCCACCCACTCAGGCTCGCGTGTCTGCACCTGACGCTGCCGGCACGTGATGTGGCACGTGACGCGTGGGGGCGGCTCACACTCCACTCGCGCTTCCACGGCGACCTCGAGGCCCTCCAGCTCCATCACGCACTCGCTGCCCCCTGGGCCATCCTGGGGGGCAGAAGACACGGACCTAGATCTGGTGCGTGGCACTGATTTCCCAGCTTAAGACCTGGGCCCTGGGGGCTGGGAAGGTGGCTCAGCGGTGGAGCGCTCGCCTAGCATGCAGGAAGCCCTGGGTTCGATGCCTCAGCACCACAGACACAGAAAAAAGCCGGAAGTGGCGCTGTGGCTCGAGTGGTAGAGCGCCAGCCTTGAGCAACAGGGACAGCGTCCAGGCTCTGAGTTTAAGCCTCAGGACTGACACACACACACACCTGGAGGAGGTGCAGGTTCCTGCCTTGCAGCTGGATCTCTCGTTCCACCGACACGGGCATGAGCACGGAGCCGTGGACGCGTTCCACGCAGGGACACGACCTCACCCTCTGATTCGCCTCTTCCTGCGGGGACAGCAAGAGAGCAAAGACCGTGTGTAGCACCCACCCCACCCGGCTCAGTCCTCTCTGCCTTGGTTGGACCTCAGAGTCCGGGGGGGGGGGCGGGCGGGCGGGGTGGACTCTGCCTCCGCCCGCCCCCCCCCTCCCCACTTCCCTTACCCCTTTCCCAGTACAGAAACGCAAGGTGGGCAAAGGCCTCCATCATCTTCCTCCCATCCCCTTCCCGAGGCCTTCCTTCCTGGGCTGGACCTCACCGGCTCCCAGAGCCCGGGGGTGTCGTACTGGTAGTCGAGGCTGGACAGGAGGATGAGGGGGGCAGGAGGGCCCTCGTGCTCAGCTGAGTCTCCGTCACCTGAGAGGAGGGTGGAGGTGGAGAAGGCGGGAGGGTCGCCCCCCATCCACTCGTCCGCGTCGGGTGGCGTGGCGCCGTCGCCGCCTTCGCTCACGCGCGGGTCCGGCACAGCCTCGGTGGAGCTGGTGGCCCCTGGGAAAATGGTGGTGGCAGGAGCAGTGACAGGGGACAGGTCCGGGGCCACCGTGGAGGAGGGCGTGGCCTCAGGGCTGGGCCGTGCGGGGGGCACGGACGCGGCATCTGGGGGTAACGGGAGGGAGGCCGAGAGGTCCTCAGGCGTGGCCCTCGCTCCCACGTCGGTGGGGGCAGCCAGGACAGCTCCAGGTCGGGTGGGGAGGCCGGAAGGGAGGGGCTGGGGCGTCGCCGTGGGAGAAGAGAGGGGACCCGGACCTGCCCAGGGTCCCCAGAGGCTGAGCAAAGAAGGCTGGGCCCCGGGGGGGACGTCGGAAGCCGTCGTCACGGACGGCGGGGCCCCGGGCTCCCAAGATCGGGGCTCGGGAGGAGGGGCGACTGTGGCTTGGGGGGCCGCAGAGGGCACGGGGGCGGGGGTATCTCTTGCGGGAGGGGTCAGGGGGACGAGCGGGCTCTGCGGGGTGGGGGGAGGAGGGGGGCACAGAGAGAGACAGGAAGGGCCCCTCAGCAGGCCAGGCAGGGGCGGCGGGAGGCAGGCAAGGCAAGGCAAGGCAGGCAGACGCAGGGGATGTTAAGAGGAAAAGAACCAAGGAAAAGAAAAACAAAAACAGCCCGTTAATTTTCCAAAGGACAAATGCGGGGAGAAGGTGGGCTTCCGGGGTGTCTGTGCTGAGGTGGTGGTGGTAGTGGGTGGGTGGGGGGGGGCCCCATGGAAGGCCTCAGTCTCCCAAGCTTTCAGCCCCCAAATGTCTTCTCCCAATACAAGCGGGGGGACAGCCACACTCCCAGGAGACGGGCACACACAGGGTGACTTCAGCCCCTCCCCCACAACACAGCCTCATGCGGACGAGCAGAGACACAGAGACTCCCCCCGCCGGCCCCCTCCCCCCCCCCCCGCTTGCTGGGGCCATCAGAAAACTCTTGGGGATCCACGTTTCCCCCCCAAGCCACCCCATTGGGTGGAGTTGTACTCACCTGCTGGCTCACCACCATGGGGCCGGCATCACAAGCGGCCTTATGTGTACAGCGGTGTTGCCAAACACACCAATTACAACCCCAGTGGCTGCTCACGCAGGCCTGGCACCTGAACGACACAATCAGGGTGTGTGTGTGTGTGTGTGTGTGTGTGTGTCTGTGTGTGTGTCTGTGTCCTGGGGACAGGGTAAGCAACTCACGGTGCGGATCGATGGAGCTCTGTGATAGCCACACAGTCATAGAAGGAGAGAGACGCGGTAGCGATCACCACGTCGCCAAACCGGACCTCTACGTCCACAGAGACATGGTCTGCGAGACACAGAGAGAGAGAGAGAGAGAGCCTGGACTGAGGAGGGAAGCACGGGACTCAGAGGACACAGGGGGAGACCACGCCGAGGGGGGCCCACGTCACAAATGGGGAAGGGGAATCAAGTTCCCTGGATACAGAATCGGACCACATTGGGACTGGCGGCTCAGGGCTGTCATCCTAGCTCCTCAGGGGGCTGAGACCTGAAGACTGTGGTTCAAAGCCAGCCCAGGGAGGTTAAGTCGGTGAGACTCTCATCTCCAATGAACCACCAGAAAACCGGAAGTGGAGCTCTGGCTCAAAATGGTTGGAGCACTAGCCTTGAGCTTAAAACACACACACACACACACACAAAAGCTCAGGGACAGCATCCAGGCTATGAGTTCAAACCCCACGATTGACAAGAAGATGAATGAATGACTGAATGCAAACCATCCATTGCGAGCATGACTTCTTAGCCAAACCACACCCCTAGGAGCAAGACAGGAGCACCAGTGGGGGAATCCCAGGTTCGAGAGCAGCCCCTTCTCTCACCCACCGGCTCCTCTTGGCAGCACCGGAGTGTCACTAGGATCTGGGGACGGACAGGTCACGCCGGAACCGGTCAACAGGGCAGGACTCTGATGGTTCCCAAAATGGCAGGAATAGGACTCCCCGGGCCACAGAGGAGGCAGATCTGGGACCGACAGGAAAACCTGCCAGGAAAACCCCAGCAGATGCTGTTGGTTACGGCAGGAAGTCAAAGCGCAGGGTTCTCTCTTCGGGGAACGTCGACGTGGGGAGTGACCAGCCAGCCTGCCGCCCTCAAAGCCTTCACAAAGACTCGCTGACCCGAGGCTGGGAAGGTGGCTTAGTGGGTAGAGCGCTCACCTAGCATGCACGAAGCCCTGGGTTCCATTCCTCAGTACCAGACACAGAAAAAGCTGTCCCCCACTGGGCCCCACATAGACGGAGGTCATTTACCTCCCTCCACTCCTCTCGGCTGATGTTGGCAGGGCTGAGAGCTGCTACTCGCAGACAGCCCGGCTCAGGCTGAAAGCTCCATAGCCACGGCTCTGGGCCTTGGCCCCTGGAACATTCTGAACGGCGAGTGCACCTGAGGAAGATCAGCATCCATCTGTGACCCTCATGGGTGACTGAGGGACTCACGGCTGGAATCTTAGCTGGCTACTCATGAAGCTGAAGCCGGGATGTGGGAAAAAAAAAAAAGTCCTAGAGACACTATCAGCCATCGGGCAAAATGCAGGACTGGAGGCGTGGCTCAGGTGGTAAAGGCACCCGCTGTGAGCACGGAAGCCCAACAAGGGCCCGAAGCCCTCAAATGAAGGCTGTGTCAGCGTCTTGTCTCTTACACACACTCTTACACACTCAGACACAAACCAACAAAAGAACTCTGGATAGGACGGTTCTAAGAAGTCGAGGCGGGGGTGAGGAGTTGGGGAGGGGGGGTGCTGACCTTCCCAGGAGTACACACCACCCACAATACGGATCCTTGTGGGCCAGGCAGGAGGCACAGTCTAGGTGCTGGGCACAGGGGGCCACAGGAACCTTCACAACCTATGACAACCAAGAGGACCCGAGATTGGCAAATCCACACACCCATAGCATACCCACATCCAGGCCCTTGGCCCCGCCCCCGGCCGCCACACCCTGGACCAATCCTGGCTCTTACTGTAGTTTGGGTCATGACATACAGGTTCTCGAAGGTCCCATCAAAGGTAAGATCTCTGCTCACGGGAGACCCAGGCTGGATGCTCTCTTTAGAGTAAAGGTTGACATTGT
Organism: Perognathus longimembris pacificus; assembly: GCF_023159225.1. NCBI lineage: Eukaryota > Metazoa > Chordata > Mammalia > Rodentia > Heteromyidae > Perognathus > Perognathus longimembris. The sequence continues at coordinate 9,613,468 of NC_063186.1, read as the reverse complement.
TCCCGGGGCCCAGGTAGACCTGAGACCAGAGGCCACAAGATGAGCCACCAAATCGGTGTGATCACATACCCAAAGCCAATTTAGGCCCAGACCGGGGGGGAAATTTCCTCCTGGCAGTGGGGGGGGGGGGGGGTCATGGCAACCATTTTCCCACCCCAGCCCTGGGGAAGGAGGGAGGGGCTCACCCTATGCAGTTGTCCTTGTGTGTCACCCAGGAACGCAATGGCGTGCCCATCCTCCACGGTGACCGCCACGGCTGTTAGCTGAACTCCTGGCAATTCCAGAATCGGCGTGGCTTCTAAAGGGACGCGGCTGGCCATGGGGCTGGGCGTGTGGTCGGAGCCGCAGGGAAAAGCATCTGGTGTGTCCTACAGGAAAGCAGGAAGCGTCCCTAAGGCTGGCTGGACAGCTCGGAGCCGCAGGCTCTGCCACCCTGTCATTCTGGCTATTCGGGAGGCTGAGATCTGAGGAGTGTGGTTCGAAGCCAGCCCGGGGAAGGACAAGTCCATGAGACTCTTTATGTCCAACAAACTATCTCTGAAAAAGCCAGAAGTGGAGCTGTGGTTCCAAATGGTTAAGAGCGCTAGCCTTGAGCACAAAGAAGCTAATAGACAGCACCCAGGCCCTGAGTTCAAGCCCCCCCCCCCAGGACAGGTACACAAATAACAAAACCAGAAGCACACATCTGGCTCTCTATGGAGCCCGATCACCCCTGCCACACCACACCACACCACACCACACCACACCACACCACGTTGGCGTACAAAATGCCCGGCTGCCTCAACTCACCACGGGCAGCTGTGCGCAGTCGGAAATGACGTCGTAGGCGATATAGGCCACCTTGGTCCCATTCTCAGCCCGGCCTTCTCGCGTGTAACAGGCATCGCGCGTGTCATTGGCCAGGCGATCGACGTCATCCAGGGGGAAGGCGCAGAGCACCGAGGTGTGGGAGGCCCTGGGCGTGGCCGACGGGGGCCAGTCCACCGTCGGGGAAGCCACGGAGGAGAAGGCGGCGAACAGCATGTCGCCCGAGGTGGCCACGGCCGCCGCTTGCATCAGACCGTAGCCGCCGCCCCGGCAATCCAGGGGCAGCTCCACGTAGGAGTAATAGTGTTGGTCACGGAGACACACGCGGGACACGTAGGCCCGGAAGGCTCTCGAGGGGGTCTTGAGATCTCGTCGCAGGAACAGGAAGTAGGCGCTGGCCCCACGCGCGAAGGCGCTCACGAAGTGGTGGCTATACTCCGAGAGGCGGCCTACGGCCAGCTTGGCTGTCTCTTCATAGGAGAAGGCAGACTGGGGGTCTGGGGGTCGCAGGGCCCGGGTTGTGATAGGGGGGATGCCACCCCCGACACCCCTGCTGGTATAACCCCGCCCCACGAAGAGAAGGGGATCCCCGGCTGAATTGGGGGCCACCAAGCCCACCGTGCTGACCTCAGGGTCATTGGCAGCGACATATTGGGTGTCCCCGGGCCGGTCTAACTTCAGTAGCTGCTCAAGTCGCCCCAAAGTCCGCAGTTCACAGACCCCCTGGTGGACGCTCCCGCAGACCACCAGGGCTCCGGGGCTGACCAGGAGCAGCTGGTTGGGGTTGTTGGTGGGCCGTGCCTGGGGACACTCGTCGGGCAAGACGGGGGGCAGGCAATCGCGGCTGTCGTTCACGGGGCCCGTGGCCACCATGGCTTCTAGCTGCAGCCCGGGGCTCAGCGCGAACAGGAAGTTGGTGGCCCCCACGTAGAGGGTACCCGACACGGGGTCCCTTGCCAGATGTTGCAGCTGTGTGCCATTGGGAGTGAAAGCAGCCGGTGGAGGGGGTTGGAGGGTGAGGACCCAGCCAGCCCAGAGCACTTGAAGAAGAGCTGGGCCAAGGGTAGGCATGATCACCTGGAAGACAGACAGACAGACAGACAGAGGGTCCAATGAGGCTCCCAACCATCATCAGTATACAGATAAAGCTATGGTACTGCCAAGATGCCCATCCTAAGTAGAGGATTACTAGAAATAGCTGGGCTTAGAGATCCAGGACCACACACCCAGCTAAGGGCGAAACAGCAGATATTTGTCCCTGGAAGTTCCCAAGACCCCCTTCTTCTCTCTATAAGCACTGTGCTCTGGGAAGATTTGAACTCATGCCATCTCACACTGCCCTGTGCCTGTACCCAGAGGAGGAGCAGAGCCCACAAGACACAGGAGAGCAAGGAGGGGAAAGGAAGGGACAAGCGCTGGTGGCTCACCCCTGTCACCCTAGCTACTCAGGAGGCTGAGATCTGAGGATCGCGATTCGAAGTCCCTAAGACTCTCACCTCTAAGGAACCACCAGAAAACTGGAAGGGGCGCTGTGGCTCAAGCGGTAGAGCGCCCAGACTTGAGGAAAAAAAAAAAAAAGCTCCTCGGCCTTGAGTTTGAGACTCACAACCGACCAAAACAGAGGGGGAGGGGGAGGGGGACGGGGAAGGAGAGGAGGGTTCCCAGATCGACAGCAATCGATCAGAAGAGTGTTTTTAGGCCAAGAATCCAGACCCAGCAGGCCAGAGAGAAGAGGGAAATGGAGGCTGGGAAAGGCTAACGCCGAAGGGCGGAGCGTCTCATGTGTAATGAACTCTCTGAGCTACCTGGTCCAGGAAAAGGAAGGCACTGAGCACTGAGGGGGTGTCCTAAATAGAGGTTAAGTCTCCCAGCCCCCCAATACCTAGGGCTGAGGCATGCTTACCTGGCTAGGCCAGCTGGATCAGGGACCAAAAGCATGACCTGGGTATGAGTCACCTGGCCTACGAGAAAGCAGGAAGCGTGAGGCGGGGGGGATGGGGGGGGTGGCTGAGCTGCAGACACCTGGTGGGGGGGGGAATCTCTGGGCTTCCCACAATGGAAGTCAGCACCCGAGTACCCCCTTTTCCTCACTACCCAGCCTGCCTGTGGAGCCAGGCCCAGCCTGGCCCTCAGCCACCAAACACACATTCCACAAGTGGACACTTCCCTCGGAACCCACATGGGGGAGGGGGAGGGGGAGCAGAGCCAGGCACCCGAGGGGCCTGGGAAAGGTCAGCTGGAAGCCCGGTGATGACACCAGGGCCCACGCCGCCTTCTCTCTCTCTCTCTCCCCCCCTCGGAGGGTCCGTTCCTCTTAGTGTTCCCCCATAACCCACCTTTTATCCAAACTCCACCCTGTCAAGGCACCCAGCTAAATATATCCTCCACAGAGGTCAAGGTCAAAATACTCTCCTCCGCACTCCCCCCTCGCCCCCGCCCCCCCCACATTTGCACACACACAGAGCATGCACACTTCCCAGCTTGTATGCGTGCATACATGCACACACAAACATATGGGCAATCAGCACACACAGAGGCGAGCAAATTTGATCTGTAATAATACACACACACACACACACACACACACACGGCTGGCACTGGTGGCTCACGCCTGTCATTCCAGCTTCTCAGGTGGCTGAGATCTGAGGATTGTGGTTTGAAGCCAGCCGCAGGCATGAAAGTCTGTGAGACTTTGATCTCCCATGAAACCACCAGAAAGCTAGAAAAGGAGCTGTAGCTTAAAAGTGGCAGAGTGCTAGCCGTGAGCAAAAGAAGCTCAGGGACAGTGCGCAGGCCCTGAGTTCAAGCCCCAGGACTGGAAAAATTAAAAAAAAAAAAAAAGACATATATACATAAGAGTCACCAGCAACCACATTTAGACACCTGCTGCACATACAGATGCAAACACACACTTTCCTGGTTCAAACATCATGTCCTAAAGAAGAGCTGTGGCAGGAAAGGCCATTCTCTTGTTATTTCTTCTTCTGCAAGGCAGAGTAGAGCCAGGGCCCAGGGTATGTGAGGAGTGGGAAAGGATCCTACAAGAAGTGATCAGAGCCAGGCTCACGCCTGCCATCCTATTCAGAAGGCTGAGATCTAAGGATCTCAGTTCGAAGGCAGCCAGGGCAGGACAGTCCCTGAGACTCTTAGCTCCAATGAAACCACCAGAAAACCGGAAGTGGCGCCGTGGCTCAAAGTGGTAGAGCGCTTCGCCTTGAGCAAGAGCTCAGGGACAGCACCCGGGCCCTGAGTTCAAGCCCCACCATGGACCAAAAATTAAAAAAAAAAAAAAAAGAATGAATTAATTAACAAGTCTGGCTCCCAATCTAGGGCTTCACTTCCCAGGCTCCAGCTGTGCTTCTTAAATCTCTTCATCTCCAGATGTGAACGGTTCCCTCCCCAACCAAGGCGGGTGATAGGAGGGGACAAAACACAAATCCCAAACTAAGTGATACCTTCTACTTGCCTGTGCCCAGGGCTACGCTGCCTGCCCCTCCCGCCACCCCAGCTCTGCCAGGCTTCTGTCCCGAGGAGGAGTCAATCCCTGTGCTGGAGGGCTGAGCTGGGGTGCTCCTGAGCAGGACTGGGCTCAAAGAAGGGTCCAGCAGCCTGGGCTGGGAGCAAGGACACTGTGACTCCGGCCCGATGGGAGCACAGGGTGTGTGTGGGGTTGGGGGGGGGGTTGCTTTGGCCTCAGCCTGGCTGGGCACTGCTCCCAAAATAGCTTGGGGGTTTCCATTTTTAGTGTGCAGAGAACAGGGCAAGCTCTATGGGAGAAGAACAAGGCTGTCTCTGTTTGCCACCCAAAGGGGGTGAGGGTTGGGGGGGGCGGTGGTGGTGGTAAGAGGCAATAGGGAAAGTCTTGAACCCGGCAAGAAGCCCAGAATTATGCCAAGAAGCCCCCCCCCATCCCACCCCACCAACTTGTTTCTAAGTGATGGGGGAGACAAAGTTTCTTCCTTTGGGAAGACACGAAGCCATCTCCCGCTGTCTTCTAAGGAGATGATTTGGGCGGAGGGTCCCAGAGTGTGCCCCACCTTTAAATGTTTCATTTGTGGGGGTAAATATTTGCTTAGAGGTGCTCCCATGTGCCAAGCTTCTCTGGCTTTAGAGGTGGGATGGGCAGCAAGGAAACCAACTCCCCAAAATGTGAAAAACCCCAATTGGGGTTTGGAAAGAACCACAAGAAAAATGCAACAGGATCAGGGAAAAAAAAAAAACAACAAAAAACCAAGAAAGAAAAGAAAAGCTCTAGGCCTCAGCCCACAGGGACGGGGAGGAGGAGGGAGGAAGAAATGTGGAATCTCTTTCATCTAAATTCACCCAAGCTAAGCAGGACCTAGCATCAGTACCCTTTCCCCACAAACCACTGGCACTAAGGGACAAAGAGATCATTTCTTTTTACACCCCCCCCCCCTTTCTGTCCTTGCACAAATATTTCCACTAAGTTCTGCTCCGGGCCACTAGAGCACCCTTTTAGTTTTCCCAACGACCCTTTCTCCTTCCCTCTTTCGCTACCATTTGGGGTGAGAGTGTGGGGAGGGGGGATCCTAAGGCTGGAAGGATAAAGGTCACACTCCCCCCCCCACGACCCCTTCACCCCATCCCCGTCCCCGTCCTCTCTGGGCCCCGATCACAAATGGCACTTCCCACTGCCTGCCATTCCACACTCCCTCTCTAACTCATTAACTCCCACACCCAGCCATCAGCTCCCTGGAGAGCCTTCCCAGGCCTGCAGGCTCTACACAGGGTCACCTTCCCCAGTGGATGGAAGAGACCACACCCCAGCCACCACCGGCCCTGACCAATCGGGAGCTCTGCCTCCGGCTTGAAGCCTCTAATTTCCCATTGCAACTATGGGCGGTAGAACTGCTCTAACCAGCCAACGTGGTAGTGTGCGTGCCTATCATTAGAGGAACCACCAAAAACCAAAGTTTCTTTTTTTTTCCCCCTCTTTTTTTTGGGGGGGGAGGGGGGAAAGGAAAGGGATGGTGGTGGTGGGAAGGGAAGGCAGGATCAGGGTTTGAACTCAGGGCCTAAGGGTTGTCCCTTAGCTTTTTCCTGCTCAAGGCTGGTGCTCTACCACTGGAACCATGAACTCCACTTCCGGTGGTTGGCTGGTTACGTGGAGAGAAGTCCCGCGGATTCTGCTGCTCAGACTCAAACTGTGATCTTCCAGATCTCAGCCTCCTGAGTGAAACTAACATTACAGGCCTGAGCCACCAGGGCCTGGCACTTGAACTCCTTAAAACATGGCAGAGCTGGGTGTCTCTGGCTCACGCCTGTCATCCTAGCTACTCAGGGGGCTGAGATCTGAGGATCACAGTTCAAAACCAGCCTGGGCAGGCTGGAGTCCGTGAGACTCCAATGAACCACCAGAAAACTGGAAGTAGCACTGTGGCTCCCAGTGGTAGAGGGCTAGCCTGACCTGAAGAACTCAGGGACAGCGCCTGGACCCAGAGTTCAAGCCCCACAGCAGACAAAAACAAATAAACACGGGAGAGTCTAGCCTTTGACTGGAAGGCCCCAGCGAGCTGGCACAGACATTAATGCACAAAGCAAGTGCTCCCCACCTAGCAAACGAACCCCAACTTCACTGCTCGGTCTGCACAGTAAATGTATATATTGTTTGTTTTTTCCTGGCACACTCCTAAGCCACTGAGCTTGCCCAAAGGACAAGGAATCGGCTCTACTTTGATTAACAACGACCAGGCTTAGGACAGACTGCTGAGGCTAATTCGGGGTGAGGGCTCGCACCCCCAGCTTGCATTAGCCAGATCTTCTGCCTACCTCCACCAACCCCCGCCCCCCAATCTCAGGCCCTACCCAGAGTCACAGCCAAAGTCTTGACTCCAGCCTGAGCCCAGGCCTCTTCTGGTCCCCCCCTCCCCCACCCCCTCTCTGATCCTGTTCTCATCACTTCTGCCTACAAGGAGTCCCATTGTAACATCTGTCTCCCACATCTGGGGTTCACAAACTCAGCCTTCCACACCTGCACTTTTTTTTTTTAACCAGGTGTGAGAATCAGGAAGAACAGGCCTTCCCTTTCTGTACCCCCAAAGTCTCCCTCTCTCAAGGGGGTCTGGGGGGGGGCGTCACCACCCCAGGGATAGCGTACACCTGCTTTCTGGTAGAGGGTTGGGGGGAGTCCGCGTGGACTTCGCCATTCACAAAGACCCAAGGCCCTCGAGTCGGGTGCCCTGCCCAATAAACGACTGAGTGTGGAGAAGGGGCGGGGTGAGGGAGGGTCCCCCCCTTCTCTGGGTGTCCCCCCTTTTTGTCAGTGGGGGGGGACTCAGCTTGGGAGGAGCTCTCAGGGAGAAAAAGAAAGCCTGGATGCTCCACGTGGGGCTCCTTCCGAGCACCCCAAGGCCAACTAGGATCCCGGCGCAAAGTGGGGTGGGGGGAAGGGGTGGCGGCCGGGGGTGGGGGGCGCAGCTCCACCTCCTCCATCTCCCAATCGCCGCCGCTCAGGCGGAGAAGCCACCCCCCCCCCCCGGGGGAGAAAGAAGGGGGGAAGCGTGTCTTCCCGCGCTCACCAGTGTGCGGGTTCAGCACCCCCCCTTCCACACACTCCCCCCCCCAAAAGAAAACTTCCTCCCAGGACGTCACCCCAGCAGTGAAGGGGGTGTGTGTGCGGGAGGGGGGGTACCGTGATGCCCCCCACCCCCGCCTCGCCGCCCCAGCTTCGATCCCTCTCTCCCCCCCCACCCCCGCGCCTTGGCCACTCACCCCGGGGCGGGTCTGGGTGCGGGGCGCGTGCGGGGCTGCGGGGCCGGCCGGGGATCTGCGCGCTCGGCGGCGGCGGCGGCCTCCTCCGGGCCTCCCTCCCTCCCTCCCTCCCTCCCTCCGGCCCTCCGGCCCTCGCTCGCCCGCCCTCCCCTCCGCGCCATCCCCGGGAGGTGGGTCTCAGCTGTTACCCGGAGACCGAGAGGGGCGGCGGCGGAGGGGGGGGGGGTGGCCGCCCGCGCCCGAGCCGCAGCCACCGGCGGGGAACAAAGGAGACAAAAGCCGGGCAGGGAGGAGGCGGGCGGCGAGCAGGGGGTGGGGAACCCCCCCCTTTCCCTTACCCCCCTCACCCCCTCCCCTCCCCTCCCCCACCCCGCGGGGTCCCCCGCCCCGCTGCTTCGTGGTGGATGACAGGGAAAGCGGGGTGCACCACCCTGAACCATGGGAGGGGGGGGGACCCTCTTCCCTCCCTCCCCATCTGCCCCTACTCGCCCCCCCCCTCCACCGACGGCGTGGGGAGGGGGAGGGGTGAGCGCGGCGGCGGCGGTGGCCATGGCAACGTGGTCCCTGGGGGGACCCGGGGCGGGGGTGGGGGGAGGGGACACGCGCCCCGCCGGGCCGCACCTGCACGCGGGGAGGGGGTGGGGGATCACGCTCCCCGACGGCCCCCCTCCCCCTCCCCCTCCCCCTCCCCCCTCCCCCCTCACCTGCGCGCGCGCGCACTCGCTCCTGGCCCGGCGTCCAGGTCGCTCTCCCAACTTTCTCTACCTGAACTCCTTCCCGCACTCGGCTTTCCTCTCCCCCGACGCCGCCGCCGCCGCCGCCGCACCTGGCCCGGCCCACCTCCCCCCTCCCCCTCCCCTCCCCTCCCCCCTCCTCGCTCTTTCCTGGGACTCTCCTTCCGGTCCCCACCCCGGGCTGTGGGAGAAAGATCACGGGCTTTGGACCCGAGCGAGCGTTTGCGCCATCCACTCAACCTTGTAACCCGACACCTCGCGCCTGGCCTGGCCTGGCCCACCCCCCTTGCCACCCCCCCACCAGGGGGAGGTAAGCCCCCCCCCCCCCCCCCCCCCCCGCCTGTCCATCCACGGGGCGGCCCCAGTAAGGGGATGGGGGGGGGGGGTCGGTGGTTCACCTTCACTTACCTGGATCCACCCGCCCCACCGCGAGCCAAGCTGAGAAGTTTTGGGCAAGTCTGGACTCCCGCGCACGCGCACACAGGCCCGCACCCCGAGGTGGGTCGGTCGGTCGGTCGGTCTGTCGGATTGGTTTCCTGAAACCCATTTCATTTTGGGGCTTAGTGTGAGGCCTGTCGTGCACGGACCTGCCATCTCTGGGGGCTCCCCGGAACTGCCCATCCTGAGGACTTGTTTTGTGCCAATGTGGGGGGATGGGGTGGGGTGGGTGTTAGAGGCTTGAACTCAGGGCCTGGGCAGGCTCTGTCCCTTAGCATTATTATTATTATTATTATTATTATTATTATTATTATTTTCACTCAGGGCTGGTACTTTAACACTTGAGCCACAACTCCACTTCGGGCTTGTTTGCTGATTAACTGGGAGATACAAGGCTCAGGGACTTTCCTGTCCCCAGGCTGGATTTGAACTGTGACCCTCAAATCTCAGCCTCCTGAGTAGCTAGGACTACAGGTGTGAGGCACCGGAGTTCTCTTTTTTTTTTTTTTTTTTTTTTGCCTCGGCTCAACCTCAGGCAAGATCTGTCTCTTCACCATGATCACTCCAAGACTGAGCCTCAACTGGACCATGACCTTAAAAGTTAACACCATAGGGGCTGGGAATGTGGCCTAGTGGTAAAGTGCTCGCCTCATATGCATGAAGCCCTGGGTTCGAATCCTCAGCACCACATCTATAGAAAGAGCCGGAAGTGGCGCTGTGGCTCAAGTGGCTGAGCGCTTGAGCTAAAAGAAGCCAGGGACAGTGCTCAGGCCCCAGGACTGGCAACAAAAACAAAACAAATAAACAAAAGGTAATGCCATAATTACCACATCCCACCCCACCCCCGACCTCAAGTGTCTCAAATTCACCCTCCCCAAATCTCAGATCCCCTCCTTTCCTCCACCTCCCCTTCTAACAACTCAATCTAAAAATGCCCCGCCCTTTGACCAAGCACCATCACGGATGCCCACGAGGACACACACTTGAGCCCCTCTCTCCCCTTCACTAATCTTAGACCCTACAACTCCCCCACTCCCATTCTACATCTCAGCCACAACAGCCTGCTCTGACTCCCTTGTCTTGGGGTCTTGGTTCCTCTGACTTTCCAGTATGTGGATGACCGCCATTCTTGTGCAGTCAATCTCAACTCTCCAAGTCTCCTTGCTTGGATACACACCTGTCACGATCTACCTTAGTCCAGACAGGGGCTTAGATTCACCCCCACAACTCAGGTATTTCTCTTGTCCCAAGCCATTGGGGAACCAGGACCGGCCACAGGTTGGAATGACCAAGGCGCAGCGAGGTGCAGCACTGTTGGCGGCCTAGGGTGGAACACAGGGCTCTCAAGGGCGGAAAGCGCCTCGTGGGGAATGCTTTTGCTCCACGGGCACAAAGCTCCAGCGCAGAGCCTTATATGTAGCTGTGATGCATTCTGCAAGAGAGCCAGGCGCTGGTGTCACCCTAGCGACTCTGGAGGCTGAGATCTGAGGATCAAGGTTTGAAGCCAGCTCAGCAGTCAAGTCGGGGAGACTTATCTCCAATGAACCACCAGGAAACTGGAAGTGGCGCTGTGGCTCAAAGTGGTAGAGCACCAGCCGTGAGCAGAAAAGCTCAGGGATGGCGCTTAGGCCCTGAGTTCAAGCCCCAGGACCTACAAAAATAAAAACAAAAAGTAAATAATAGTGCAGGCTTCAGGAGTGAAATAAGAATCCAGCAGAGGTGAAAAAGGAACTAGAGGGGGTGATTGCTCCCAGTCTAGGCCCAGCCCTCGAGTCCCAGATCAAAGTGTTCAATGGACAAGACTCTGACCCAAGCTCTTTTAAGTAATACAAACTCTTTAAGGCTTTTTAATTGGACACGAACACAAAGTATAGACAATTAATATAAAAGAAGCATTACCTATAGAGCCAGGTATGTCTGTTGGTTGAGGCCACACAGAAAACAGACCCAAAGCTAAGGTCAAGTGCTTCTCAGGAGGCTGAGATCTGAGGATCAAAGTTCAAGGTCACTCAGAGTAGGAAAGTCAGTGACACTATTACCTTCAATGAACCACCAGAAAGCTGTAGCTCAAGAGACAGAGCGCTAGCCTGGAGCAAAAAAAGCCAAAGGACGGTGCTCAGGCCCTGAGATCATGCCGTAGTACCAGCACACACACAAAAAGAAAAGTCCATCTGGGTGCCGGTGCCTCCCGCCTGTCACCCCAGCTACTCAGGAGGCTGAGATCTGAGGATCGCGGTTCAAAGCCCAGCCCGGGCAGTAAAATCCGTGAGATTTATATCCCATGAATCACCAAAAAACCAGTAGTGGAGCTGCTGTGGCTTAAAGTGGTAGGGCACTAAGCCTTGAGCAAAAGAGCTCAGAGGCAGCACCCAGGCCCTGAGTTCAAGACCCATGACCAACACCCCCCCTCAAAAAAAAAACACACCCCCAAACAGAGAAAGTCCTATTTACCCGGAGGCCCTCTGGAAGTGGCTCCAGGGACTAGCTAGCCTTGAACAGCATGTAGAACACAGGGAGTGTGACCAAAAACGTCACGCAGGTGAGGGCAGTGCTGTAGAAGGTATTCCTGTTAACCTGGGCCTCTAGCTTCTGCTCCATGTTAGACAAGGCCAGAATCACGCTCCCTTGCTCAAGCAAAGGGCTGGACAGAGCCCCATCTACTGGCTCCCCCAGGCCTGGGTGTGTAGTAGCCTTAACAAGTTGCACCACCCCAGCCATTTGGCTACAAGTCTTTTCCAGGCCATCAATCTGTTCTCGTAAACCCTCAAGACAGGATTGGACCTGCCGGGAGTGACTGAGCTGTTCTTTCACGGCGGCTGAAAAGACATCTGTGTCTCCGTCTCTCCTGGGGCTGCCCGTTGGTGACCCCGAACCCTGGCCCTTCCCAGCATGCACCAGGCCCCTCAGGTCCATCATGAGGTCCTGGAGATCCTTTTGCTGGAGGGAGTAGCTAGATGCTTGTTCACGGATGGCCTCCTGTAGGTTCACGGGGCCTTTCTGGGCCTCTAGGAGTAAGGCCTTCAGTTCCTGCAGCCGGACACGGTTCACGTAGGTCGAACCAGCCACACCAATTAGGGCTCCCAGGACTGACCCGATGAGGGACCAGTTCTTGGTCCTCTCCGCCCTTGTGCGTTCCTTCTCGTGACTCTCCCGCACGGCGGCTGAGAAGAGGGAGAACTTCTCCCGCTCAGAGTCCTCGGCACGCAGGTAGGCTGTGCGCAGCCTCTTCTCTTCCTGTGGAAGCAAAGCACCGTCGGTCACACGAGCACACAAGAGCAAGGGGCAGGGCGCTCGCAACTCACCCCAGCTACTCAGGAGGCTGAGATCTGAGGATCGTGGTTCAAAGCCAGCCCGGGCAGGAACAGTCTGTGACAACCTTATCTCTCTAATGAACTATCCAAAAAGCCAGAAGTGGCGCTGTGCCTCAAATAGTAGAGCACTAACCTTGAGCAAAAGCAACTCAGGGTCCTGAGTTCAAGGTCCAAAACTGGCAGAAAGGAAAGGAGGGAGGGAAGGAGAAAACGAGGAAGAGAAAGACATGGAAAGGGGAAAAAAAACAAAAGGAGGGAGGGGGCTGGGAATGTGGCCTAGTGGTGGGAGAGCTCGCCTCATACACATGAAGCCCTGGGTTCAATTCCTCAGCACCACATATATAGAAAATGACCAGAAGAGGCGCTGTGGCTCAAGTGGCAGAGTGCTAGCCTTGAGCAAAAAGAAGCCAGGGACAGTGCTCAGGCCCTGAGTTCAAGGCCCTGGACTGGCCAAAGGAAAAAAAAATAAAAAGAAGAAAGAAAGGAGGGAGGGAGGGAGGGAGGGAGGGAGGGAGGGAGGGAGGGAGGGAGGGAGGGAGGGAGGGGGGGAAGAAGAAAGCTGAAGGAAGAAGAAAGATGGTGCTGATGGCTCATGCATACAATCCTAACTCCTCAGGAGGCTGAGATCTGAGAATCAGGGTTCAAAGCCAGACCAGGCAGGAAAGTCCACGAGACTCTTATCTCCAATTGAACCACCAGAAAACAGGAAGTGGTGCTGTGGCTCAAAGTGGTAGAGCGCTAGCCTTGAGCACAGCACATCGCCCAGGTCCTGAGTTGAAGCCCTACTACCAGCACCAAAAAAAAAAAGACAGAGAAGGAGAGAGGAAGGGAGGGAAGGAGGGAAGGAAGGAAGGAACCTAGCACTGATCCTTCCCCCCCCCCTTTCCCGGAGGACAGTGCTAGCCTGTCCAGTCCAACACACAGGAAGAAGCAGGTGGACTGGGATCCCTGGCTTTGCCCGGGACCTTCCGGGTCGCCTCTTCACCAGGCCTCTTTGTCACAGAAGATGATCAGGGCCCTGCCGCAGTGTGCCGGGGCGAGCAAGACCTACCTGCAGCATCCTGTGTTCCAGGGTGGCGAGCTCCAGGTACTGGCTGTCCTCCCTGGAGACGCGGTCCAAGCGGGCCCTCACCTCTTTCAGCTTGGTCTGCTGAACTTCCAGAGCTTCCCGAGCCTCTCGGACGAGGCCTCGGGCCACCATGAACACTTTCTCTGCCTGCGGAGAGAACAGCGGATGCCATCAGCCCCTTCTCTCAGCTTCATGGCCAACAGGGCGGTGGGCTAGGAGGGCACCGGGGTCAGGAGCCGGTGGCTCACACCTGTCATCCTAGCTACTCAAGAGGCTGAGATCTGAGGATGGGGGGGGGGGGTGTTCGAGGCCAGCCTGGGGGATGGAAAATCCAATGTGACTCATATCACCAGTGAACGACAAAAAAGCCAGAAATGGTGGCACTGGGGTACAAGTGGGAGAATGCTAGCCTTGAGCACAAAAGCTCAGGGACAGTGCTCAGGCCCAGAGTTCAAGCCCCAGGGTCACACCCCCCCCACATTAAAAAAAAAGGGTGGGCCCCACTGGGATTTTAGCTGTAAAGGTAGAACCGGTCCTCAGGAAGTTAATCCTGGTTTACTCAGCAGTGCTTAAAAATGCAGCCCCAGGCCACACCCTGTCTGAAGCTGTGGAATTTATCCTCTCAGGCGGAAATAACATGCCCCTGAGAAACTTGCACGCTGCTAACAATGCACATTACCAAGATCCACTCTTCCCAAGCTGGCTCTTCTCAGAAAGAAACCCCAGCGAGGCCCGGTCGACACCCCCAGCAACAGCACTGCTAGCTATGTCTGTCATCCTAGCTACTCTTGGAGGCTGAGATCTGAGGACTAAAGTTCAAAGCCAGCCTAGGTGGGAAAGTCTGTGAGACTCTGATCTCCAGTTAACCAGCAAAAAGCTTGGAAAGGGAGCTGTAGCTCAAATGGCAAGAGGGGTAGCCTTGAACAGGAAATCTAAAGGACAGTGTCTTGGGCCCCGAGTTCAAGCCCCAGGATGGGAAGGGAGGGAAGGAGAGAAAAGCAAATCTGACAGGGGGTCTGTAGACTACATAGCTAATGACCCGTTTCTGGGAGCTGACAGGCCACATGTCCCCAATCAGAGGCCGTGTTGTTGTCTTGTCGTTCACATCCTCACCTCGGTCACATTTCCCTGGGCGTCTCGCACCTCATTAAGTCCAACAAACTCTTCATATCGGTCCCACCACGTCTTGGCAGTGGAGGCTGCTTTCTGCTGAATGCTGTGCCCCAGGGCCTTGCCGAGTGCTGGCAGGCGGTGAGACAGGCGGAGGGCCGCCACCTCTTCAGATCGCTTCTCTCCAGGCTGGCTGGAGCCTGAGCTGCAGAGACTCCGGATCAGAAAGAGATCCCTTCCCAGGAGGCTTCTCCGTGCCAATGTGTGGGGCGCACTCGCCATCTGCTGCATGGCAAACACGGGGCTGCACCCCATCATCAGGAGATCTGGGGGGGGGGGAAGAGAGGGACGTCACACAGGTCAGCTCCTAGCTGAGAAACAAAGGGTGAATAATTGCCCCTGAAGTCATCTAAATCAGCTGAACTCAGACACAAGAGCTCCTGGTGCAAGAGGTTGTCCTCTGGACAATACACATTGGGACATTATGCCTCCCTCTTCCTGCCATGACATCATATAAACCGGACCCCTCCTATCTCTCCCTATACCCCTCAGGTCTCTTTGATAGAACCTGAATGAGAATCAGATGACCAGTCTTTTGATAATGTCAAAGTTCTCGAACTTCCGTTGTGTCCATGTTGACAAGGTCCCACAGACTCCCAAAGGCTCTCTGTGAATTGGTGGGACTGAGGGTGATACAGGAAGTTTAAGAACCTAAGTCACTTTTGGGGGGGGGGGGGGGTTGAACTCAGGGTCTGGGCACTGTCCCTGAGCCTCTCTGTGCTCAAGGCTAGCGCTCTAGCACTTGAGCCACAGCACCACTTCTGGTTTTTTCTGAGTAGTTTATTGGAGATGAGTCTCATGGACTTTCCTGCCCAGGCTGGCTTTGAACTGTGATCTTCAGATCTCAGCCTCCTGAGTGGCTAGGATGACAGGCGTGAGCCACTAGTGCCAGTTTCAGGTCATTTCTCTAAAAGACTCTCACGTGCAACTTCCTTGCACTCCCCAGTGAGGACACACATCCTCAATATCGCAAGATAGAAAACTCGAAGCTGTCTTTTAAAAAGGTAATTCCAGGGCAAAGGATAAAAGCTGCCTTCCACAGCGAAGAGCTCTTCTCATGTTCACTTCAGCCCTTCAACCTGCCCTTCCAGATGATGAAGTCCCAGTCTTCTAGATACTTCTTCCTCCCCAGCCTCATGCCTGCACAGCAAGTCAAGCTTCTTAGTTCTTTTCCTTTGGGCCCTACTGACGTCTACTTTCCCCGATCCGAACAGCGCAGGAAGTATCGAGAGTGAGGCCTTGCCACAGCTCAAGAACAGAATGACTCTGAAGACCCCAAAGAGGGGACCAGGTTACCCAGATTGCCAGGAAAATCTGGGTGCCTTTCTCTGGCCCAAAACAAACAGCTCCAAGTTCTGAAGTCCTGATTTGGGTGTCAGGGCGACACCTGGTGGCCGACTTTAGTAGGCCACAGGGAGTAAAGCAAGAAAGAGATGGGGACCAGAAAGGAAGGCGTGCCAGGTGCAGAGGGGCGAAGGGGCTAGGAGAGGGTGATGGAGAACACAGCCCAGCCTCCGCCTTCTCATTGGTGGAGAAGCTCAGACCCTTTGAAACACAAAGCAGGGTGGGTAGAGAGAGACAGGTGCCTTCTGGGTCGGTCCAGGCAGCCGGACACCTGAGGCTCACACATGTAATCCTGGCTACTCAGGAGGCTGAGATCTGAAGACCTCAGTTCAAAGTCATCCCCCGTAGACAAATCTGAGATTCTTGCTCGGCATTGATGGCTCACACCATAATTGTAGCTACTCAGGAGGCTGAGATCTGAGGATCTAGTTTCAAAGCCGGCAGGAAATTCCATGCTATTCTTTTTGTTGTTGGTGGTGGTGGTGGGGCTTGAACCAGGGGCCTAAGTGCTGTCGCTGAGCTTTTGCGCTCAAGACTAGCACTCTAAACTAGGCAGCCATATGCAGAAAACTCAAAGTAGACCCAAGCCTATCACCATGCACCAAGATCAACTCAAAATGGATCAAGGACCTCAATATCAGACCTGAATCCTTGAAACTACTGAAGGACAGAGTAGGAAAGACACTAGAACTTATAGGCACAGGAAGCAACTTCCTGAATAGAGTCCCAGGGGCACAACAAATAGGGGAAAGACTCGGCAAATGGGACTACTACAAATTAAAAAGTTTCTGCACAGCTAAGGACATAGCCACCAAAATAGAAAGACAGCCAATGATATGAGAAAGGATATTTACCAGCACAGCAACAGACAAAGGCCTGATATCTGTCATCTACAGAGAACTCAAAAAACTAAGCCCCTCCAAGCCCAATAAACCTATTAGGAAATGGGCAAAAGAGCTAAAGAGAGACTTCACAAGAGAAGATATAAAAATGGCAAAGAAACACATGAGGAAATGCTCAACATCCCTGGTAGTAAAGGAAATGCCAATAAAAACAACCTTGAGATACCACCTCACCCCAGTTAGAATGGCCTATACTCTGAACTCAGGAAACAACAAATGCTGGAGGGGGTGCGGGGAAAGAGGAACCCTTCTCCATTGTTGGTGGGAGTGCAAATTAGTACAACCACTTTGGAGAACAGAAAGGAGGTTTCTCAAAAAGCTCAATATAGACCTACCCTATGACCCAGCCATACCACTCCTAGGCATCTATCCTAAACAGCAAACCCCAAGATATCAAAAAGACATTTGTAGGGGGCTGGGGATATAGCCTAGTGGCAAGAGTGCCTGCCTCGGATTCACGAGGCCCTAGGTTCGATTCCCCAGCACCACATATACAGAAAACGGCCAGAAGCGGCGCTGTGGCTCAAGTGGCAGAGTGCTAGCCTTGAGTGGGAAGAAGCCAGGGACAGTGCTCAGGCCCTGAGTCCAAGGCCCAGGACTGGCAAAAAAAAAAAAAAAAAAAAAAAGACATTTGTACTTCCATGTTTATCGCGGCACAATTCACAATAGCCAAAATATGGAAACAACCCAGATGCCCCTCCACAGACGAATGGATCCAAAAAATATGGTACTTATACACAATGGAATACTACATAGCGATTAGGAATGGTGAAATATTGTTATTCGCAGGGAAATGGTCAGAACTCGAACAAATAATGTTGAGCGAGACAAGCCTAGAACACAGAAAACAAAGGGCCATGATCTCCCTGATATATGACTGTTAACAAAGGGAGACGGAGAGACAGTAGAGACCAAGTCTGTGAATACTGCATATGTTCTTGATACATTGTATATTGTATATATGTCTACCTGACCTAGAGAAGGGATAGAAAAACAGGATGTAAGATATCACAAGAAATGTACACACTGCCCTACTATGTAACTGTACCCTTTTTGCACAACACCTTGTAAAAAAATTTGTGTTCAATTAGTAAACAAACAAACACAAAAAAAAGACTAGGGGGCTGGGGATATGGCCTAGTGGCAAGAGAGCTTGTCTCCTATACATGAGGCCCTGGGTTCAATTCCCCAGCACCACATATACAGAAAACGGCCAGAAGGGGCGCTGTGGCTCAGGTGGCAGAGTGCTAGCCTTGAGCGGGAAGAAGCTAGGGACAGTGCTCAGGCCCTGAGTCCAAGGCCCAGGACTGGCCAAAAAAAAAAAAAAAAAAAGACTAGCACTCTACCACTCTGAGCCACAGCCACTTCTGGTTTTCTGGTGGTTCACTGGAGGTAAGAGTTTCACAGACTTTTCCTGACCAGGCTGGCTTTGAACCACAATCCTTACATCTCAGCCCCTTGGATAGCTAGGATGACAAGTTTGAGTCACTGGTGCCTGGCTCCATGATAGTATCTCCAATTAACCAACAGAAAGCTGAGAGTGGAGGTGTGGCTCAAGCTGTAGAGTGCTAACCTTGAACAAAAAAGCTCAGGCAGGGACAGTGCCCGGTCAGACCCTGAGTTCAAGCCCCAGAACTTTTTCTCCTCATTCCCCCCTCCCATCCCACAAATATACTGAAAGAATAAACGATTTGTAAAGAGTTGCACCCCGATTATTATTACTATTATTTATTTATTGTTTTGCCAGTCCTGGGGCTTGGGACTCAGGGCCTGGGCGCTGTCCCTGGCTTCTCAAGGCTAGCACCCTACCTCGAGCTGTGCACAGCGCCACTTCCAGCTCTTTCGCTGTCTGTGGTGCTGAGGACTCGAACCCAGGGCTTCGTGCGTGCTAGGCGAGCGCTCTACCGCTGAGCCACCTTCCCAGCCCCCGGGTTCTTTTTGCAAAGCCCCAACTTCTGCTGGGTGTAGTGGGCCCCATCTGTCACTCCGGCATTCTGGAGGCCGAGGCAGGAAGACTGTGAGTCCGGGGGCAACCTGGGGGGAGGGGGGGGCTCCACGGTTAAGTCCCAAACCAGGCTGGGGCACAGAACGGAACCCTGCCTGTAACAAAACAAAATCTGCCTTCCGGTGGTTTCCGAAGTCCCTGGGCCTGGGGTTTGACCCGTACCCCCGGCCCCCTTCCCCCTCCAGGGTGACCCTCAGTCCCCCCCCCCCCCCCAGGACGGCAGCTCTGCGCCTGCCCTCTCCTCCCCGTGCTCCCGCGGGCTCGCTCCGGGCCGGCCGCCCCTCCCTCCCGCCCACCCGCCCGCCGCACCCGCTCGCCCCGCGAGACGAACGATCCTCGTACCTGGGGCTCCGGGCCCCGCGCCGCCGCTCCAGCTGGAGGAGGCCGGATCCGGCGTCTCCTTCCCACGGAGCCGACCTCTGACCCCCTGAGCGCCCGCCCACCCTCCCGGCCTCTCCCGGGAAGCTCCTCCCTCTGGTGGAAGGGCGACTTCCGGCGCGGGAGCCAATCCGCGGGCCCGCCTCGAGCGAGCCGAGCCGCGGGGCGCCCCGCTTCCGGTTTCGGGTCGGGGTCTGGGCGAAGGCGCGGCTGGCATCATGTCCGGCCGCGAAGGTGAGTGTTTCTGCGCGGCGGGGCTGGGCGGGCGGGACCGGGGCGCGGGGCGCGGGGCCGGGCTGAGCCCCGCTCGTGTCGCCCGCAGGTGGCAAGAAGAAGCCCCTGAAGCAGCCCAAGAAGCAGGCCAAGGAGATGGACGAGGTGAGGCCGGGGCCCGGGGAGGCGCCTGGGGCCCCGAGGGAAGGGAAGGGGGACCTGGGGGACCCGGCCCGGTGTGAGCGTGTTCCGCCCCCCCCTCCCCTAGGAAGACAAGGCCTTCAAGCAGAAACAGAAAGAGGAGCAGAAGAAACTCGAGGAGCTGAAAGCCAAGGCCGCGGGAAAGGGACCCCTGGGTAAGTTGAGGGGCCTCGGGCCGGGCGCCCCGTGATCTCAGCCCTGGGCCCAGGTAATGGGAGCCCCGGCAGCCTGGGGTTTCCATTCCGGCAGACACACACACGGAAACGCGGGAAGTGATCCCCAGGTTTGCGTGGCGGCCACAATTTCTTACCCTGGATTTGCAATTTACTGCTTCTGTTGCTTAGAACCTTGCTTGATTTTCAATTTAATGCTTTTCCGTATTGTGTTGTAATAAATAACTTTTTTTTCCCTCTCCTCTTGAGTCACTTGTGGGTGTGTCTTGACTAGAAGATAAGTCCAGGCTCCTTGGCATGTACTACTGCTCCTTGTACTTTTCAGACCTGAACCCCTCCCCCAACACACAAATTATTTTGTATCTTTTCCTTGATATAAGAGTTACATTTTCAAAGACTTTCTGGCTCAGCAGTCCTTTTTTTCTTTTTCTGCCAGTCCTGGGTCTTGAACTCAGGGCCTGGCCACTGTCCCTGAGCTTCTTTTGCTAGCACTCTACCACTTGAGCCACAGCGAAACTTCTGGCTTTTTCTGTTTATGCGCTGCGGGAAGTGCAGGCCCTAAGTTCAAGCCCCAGGACTGACACACACACACACAAATGCGAATGCACAAGTTTTGTGTAAAATTGTATTGTTACCTTCAGGCTCTGGGTATGCAGTTTGGGTTTAGAGTTGGATCCCATCCACAAGATAATTTCATTCAACATATGCAAAGATCTCAAAATCTAACATACTTCTGTACCCCAGCATTTCAAAGGAGGAAGACTTAACCAGTACTGTTTGAGCACATCCTTTTTGCTTTTTTTTCTTAGTAATGCATCCTGGGATGCCTTCAAACTCCTAATCCTCTTACTTCAGTCTCAAGTCTGGGATTACAGGCATAAGACACCATGACCAGCTTATTTATGTTTGCCAGTCCTGGGGCTTGGGCTCTGGGCCTGAGCACTGTCCCTGGCTTGTTTTTGCTCAAGGCTAGCACTCTACCTCTTGAGCCACAGCTCCTTTTCCAGCTTTTTTTGTTTATGGGGTGCTGAGGAATCAAACCCAGGACTTCATGCATGCTAGGCAAGCACTCTACCACTAAGCTACATTCCCAGCCCCTCTTTATTCTTATATTTGAAATAATTAACTGCACAACGGTTCCTTAACTTACCTGCTGGGTGCCAAATGTATTGCCATTCGTGAATTTGGGTAAAATAAAGGCACTGGGTAAATCAGACCCCAAGAACAAAATACGGGATATAGGTAGTGTGGTATGGCAATTAGGAGTATATACCAGATTCTGGACTGGTGGCATATTCCTGTTAATCTAGCTCTAAGGGAACAGAGGCAGGAGGATCATGAATTTGAAGCCAACTGGGGGCGACACAGCAAGAACTTGTCTCCCCCCCCCAAAAAAAATATATCAAGCCACTCATATTAGAATCCTAGCTTCAGGGCTGGGAATATGGCCTAGTGACAAGAGTGCTTGCCTTTTATACATGAAGCCATGGGTTCAATTCCTCAGTACCACATATATAGAAAAGGCCAGAAGTGGTGCTGTGGCTCAAGTGGGAGAGTGCTAGCCTTGAGTAAAAAGAAGCCAGGGACAGTGCTCAGGCCCCTGAGTTCAAGTCCCAGGACTGGCAAAAAACAAAAAACCAGGGGCTGGGGATATGGCCTAGTGGCAAGAGTGCTTGCCTCCTATACATGAGGCCCTGGGTTCAATTCCCCAGCACCACATATACAGAAAATGGCCAGAAGTGGCGCTGTGGCTCAGGTAGCAGAGTGCTAGCCTTGAGCAAAAAGAAGCCAGGGACAGTGCTCAGGCCCTGAGTCCAAGGCCCAGGACTGGCCAAAAAAAAAAAAAACCCACCAGAATCCTAGCTTCAGCACAAGCTAGCTTGTAACCCTAAATAACACTAAACACAAAAGCTTATCTGCGCAAAGTGGGTTCTGGGGCCGAAAGATGAATCAGCTGTCAAGTACACAATAGTACAGATACAAAACAGTACATAGCCATTGCTTGTTTCTGTACGAACTATATCTTTTTTTTACAACCAGGCACCAATGGCTCCCACCTATAAACCTGCTTCTCAGGAGACTGAGACCTGGAGAATTGTTGTTTGAAGCCAGCCATAGCAGAAGAGTCAGACTCCCTAATTAGAATTCTTTTCTTCCTTCTGCAGCCACAGGTGGAATTAAGAAATCTGGCAAAAAGTAAGCTGTTCCTTGTTCCTGAGATGATGGTGACCCTTGATTCCATTCCCACGAAGCATCTGGATTTCCTGTCGTAACATCTCTGCCACCTAGAGGTAGAATGAAGTTTTTGGCTAGGACTCTGAACATTAAGAACAACCTTTTAAGACAAAAAAAACCCCAACAATCCTACAGTGGCTCAGTCTATAGTTTGTCAGCCATTCCTACCTCAGCTGTAAATTGAAAGTAAACCCAGCCTAGGTTTCTGCCAGAGTCTGCTCTTTGTTCTACTCTTGCATTCTGTATCATCTTGAAATTAAACCAACTCATTTAAAAGGCCACCATTCTTGTGTTTGTTGTGTATCCAGTGGCTTACGTTACCTAGGTCTAGTGAAACATTTTATACTTCGGAAAAGGAAAAAAAAACAACTTTTTAGATTACCAAGCTCCCCTGTATTTTTTTGTTGAGTTAGTCATCAGTCCACATAAGGAGTTGGCTGTGTGCAGATGTTCCAGCTAACAGCTCATACTGTCAACTGTTCTAGCAGGAGATGTATACACACACACACACACACACACACACACACACACACACACGGCTTGTTCTGTGAAGGGTAGAAAGAAAATGGGAGCCAGGCACCAGTGGCTCGCGCCTGTAATCCTAGCTACACAGGAGGCTGAGATCAGAGTGAGAATCACAGTTCAAAGCCAGCCCCAGAGGAACATCTGTGAGACTCTTGTCTCCAGTTAACCACTCAAAAACCAGAAGTGGTGCTGTGGCTCAAGCAGTAGAGTGCTAGCCTTGAGCACAAAGAGGCTCAAGGACAGTGTCCAGGCCCTGAGTTCAAGCCCCACAACCAATCAAAAAAAGAAAATGGGAAGGGAGAGAGTCCAAAAGTCTCTAAGAACCAGACATGGATTCTCATGTCTTATATCCCACATTCACTCAGTCAGCAAAATCTGGCCTCTATTGCTTTCCATACCATTCCTCGGGTCTGATTATAAAACTTCACCTAGATTGTACTATCACCTTCAGTTTTGCCTTGCTACTTCCACCCTGTTCCACTCGAAACCCAGAGTGAAGAGGACTCACAAGCCAGCCATCAGGAGAGTGGAGATGGGATTTTGGTATGAGTCCAACCCAGGCAAAAGTTGGCAGTACCCACTTCAAAAAGATGGGCTGGGAAGGTGGCTTAGTGGTAGAGTGCTTGCCTAGCATGCATGAAGCCCTGGGTTGGATTCTTCATACAAACAGAAAAAGCTGGAAGTGGCGCTGCAGCTCAAGTGGTAGAGTGTTAGCCTTGAGCAAAAAGAAGCCAGGGACAGTGCTCAGGCCCTGAGTTCAAGCCCCAGGACTGGCAAAAAAAGATAGATAGATAGATGTTGTGGTGCACACCTCTAATCCCAGCTACGAGAAAGATTGTGGTTTCTTGATGTGGTTTCAGGCAGTTAGCTTGACAGGAAAAACCAAAAGGGCTTGGCAGGGCTCAAGTGGCAGAGCACAGAGGCCCTTAAGTTCAACTGCCAGGACAGTGCATAGAAAGGGTGGTGATCTTAGAGTAAAAGCCAAAAATGTTAAGATGACTCATGATGCCCTAGGCGATTGGCCACCAATCCTTTCCCTCTGATCTTTACTATTTGTCCTCAAATCCATCTTCAGCCATAGTGACCTGAATTTCAAAGCTGCTTTGCTTCCTTCTGCCTGTAAGTATCCCAGATACTGGACACATCTTCCTTCTGAGAAATGGAAATCCAAACACCACAGTAGTGAGTTCTTCCCTCATTGCTAGAAAGAGGTGGTTCCAGTTTGGCCAAGGTTTTGTTGTTGGTTTTCCTCCCAACCCTTTTGACTACAATGTAAACTTTAGGAGAATAGAAACCACAGATTTATTGACAATAAAGACCTGGCAGGCACTAATCTTCCCATTTCCCCTTCATGCTGTTGATACAATGATACAATTATGAGAATAATTGTATATAAGGATTTTTCCCCCTGAAGATGTATCTTTAGTAAAAAGCTCTAGAAGCAGTGTGGTAGTTCAAGGCCTGAAATCCCACCTCTGGGAGGTTAGGACTGGAGGATAATTAGTTTGAGAACAGCCTGTACTGAACATAATGGGGGGGGGGGGCGGTAATGTGTGGGAGTGGTATCATTCTGAGATTGCTAAACCAAAACAACAAAAAAAAGTTTAAAATAGTTTGAAACAAACTGGGCAAAGGTGGCTCACACCTGTAATCCTAGCTACTCAGGAGGCTGAGATCTGAAGATCACAGTTGGAAGTCAGCTGGGGGCAGGAAAGTTATCACCGACTACCAAAAAGCCAGAAGTGGAGGTGTGGCTCAAATAGTAGAACATCAGTCTTGAGACCAAAAAAAAATTTTTTAAAAAGCAAGTAACCCAGTACTGGCACAAAAACCTTGGCTTAAGCATTCAGCATTTGGACATTGCTTCAAAAATCTAAAAGAGATGCCATTTAATGCTTTAACAAACATTCATAGAACACTGACCAGAGGGAAGAGGAGAAAAGAATAATCACAGGCTGTTTGACACTGAGCTCCCTCCAACAATACTCTATGCTGCTAACGATTCCAATTGCCACTGCTGCTTAATAAAATAATGGCAAACGCCCAATGGCACAATGGCAGTTCAACCCCCTGCCTTTCCCTTTGCTATATAGATAACTTCTACCCGGCAATTTGTGTTTAGTTCTTGTGTGAGTAGCTCCATTCGCCAGCCTCCTGCTCTTGTAACTCCAACTGAACCTTGTAGGAGGGCTGGGAATGTGGCTTAGTGGTAGAGAGCTTGCCTAGCACGCGTGAAAACCTGGGTTCAATTCCTCAGTATCACATACACAGAAAAAGCTGGAAGTGGTAGAGCGCCAGCCTTGCGCAAAAAGAAGTTCAGGGACAGTGCCCAGGCCCCTGAGTCCCCTGAGGTCAAGCCCCAGGACTGGCAAAAAACAAAAAACAAATAAAAAAAAAAACAAAAACAAGAAGAATAAAGGATAGGAAAAATCCAGGTGGCCTTCCTAGACCTCCTGAGCCCTATTCATATTGGGACAAAAGAAAACAAAAATAATCCTACACTCAGAAGAATAAACGAAATGAATGTAAACAGTCCAAGCCAGTTTCCCTCGCTCAAACACCCACAACACAGACACCACCATTCTGCAGAATCGCTCTCCTTGGATCTGAAACATTCCCTAGTCTGGAAGATTCCTGCCCACAACACATACAATCATGTGATGATGGTTGGGGTCTGAGGAATGACGGGTCACGAGAATCTAAACCACTAGCCAGACGCGGGTACTTGGGGGGAGGAACTGAGATCTTAGGATCGCAGTTCAAAGCCAGCTTGGGAAATAAAGCCAGTGACACTTATCTACAAAGATTAAAAAAAGGGGCTGGGGGTACTTATACACAATGGAATACTACATAGCGACTAGGAATGGTGAAATATTGTTATTCACAGGGAAATGGTCAGAACTCAAATAATGTTGAGCGAGACAAGCCTAGAACACAGAAAACAAAGGGGCATGATATCTCCCTGATATATGACTGTTAACAAAGGGAGACGGAGAGACAGTAGAGACCAAGTCTGAAACAAAAACTGCTTGTCAAATAGTATTCCCCACAGGATTGGGGCAGCGACCCAACAGTATGTAACTAAAACCAAACAATTACTCAACATATAAAGGTCAAAAATTGACCTCTCAGGGGAATACAATAGCTCAAAAGCTAGGTATGTACGTTCATATTAGACTACTGTCGACATATGGTCTAATATCGACATTACATTTAAAGCCCTAGGCGAACTTTCTTGGGCGTGGCCACGTGGCTACTGTATATGTTCTTGATACATTGTATATTGTATATATGTCTACCTGACCTAGAGAAGAGATAGGAAAACAGGACGTAAGATATCACAAGAAATGTACACACTGCCCTACTATGTAACTGTACCCTTTTACCCTTTTTGCACAACACCTTGTCAAAAAATTTGTGTCCAATTAACATTAAAAAAAGGGGGGGGGGGCTGGGGATATAGCCTAGTGGCAAGAGTGCCTGCCTCGGATACACGAGGCCCTAGGTTCGATTCCCCAGCACCACATATACGGAAAATGGCCAGAAGTGGCGCTGTGGCTCAAGTGGTAGAGTGCTAGCCTTGAGCAAAAAGAAGCCAGGGACAGCGCTCAGGCCCTGAGTCCAAGGCCCAGGACTGGCAAAAAAAAAAAAAAAAGACTAAAAAAAATAAAGTGGAGCTGTGGCTCAAGTGGTAAAGTGCTAGCCTAGAGCGAGGACGCACGCGCGCGCGCACACACACACACACACACACACACAGCTCAGAGACAGCACGCAGACCCCGAGTTCAAGCTCCAGGGCCTGCACGAAGCAAAACAAGACAAGACCAAAACATAAACCCTGAGTGCTGCAGGCCTGGCTGAATTCAAGCCGAGTCTTTGCAAAGACCCAGGGAGTGGGGGAGGGGGGGATGGAGGGGAAGGGGGAGGGGGAGGGACTGCCCCTCCGCGGCTCTGTACTCCACCTGAGTGCCACAAAAGGGGCTCGAAGCCTCGGTGGATCCAAATAATCCCGAAAATATCGCCCTGAGTTCCCCCGCCGCTGCTTCAAACCATAGCGAAACCTCAACATGGTCAACACAAACACAAACCACCTCAGAAGCGTCCGCAGCCAACCGCTGCCTGTCCGCGGCGGCGCGCATGCGCGCTCCCGCCTACGTCATTCTCGCGCGACCCCCGAATGTGGAGGCTGATTGGTCCGTGGGGCCCGGGGGGCGTGGCCAGAGGGAGGGATGAGAGGAAGCGGCACGTTGAAGGCCGTGGCGAGCTGCGGCGGCGCGCGGACGGTTGGTCCGACTCGGGCTACGCGCGCGCTGAGGTCCGGCCGGGGCGCGGGTGCTGCCAAGCCGGGGTCCTCCGGACGCTTCGGATCGCGGAGCGGAAGAGAGGCAATGGCTGGCAGATCCATGCCGGGGAGCGGGAGGCGGGGCGGATCCTCGGCCTCGTTCCTGGGCACACAGCCCGAGAACGAGCATCCTCCGAGCAAACGGGCCCGGGGCTGCTCGCCGGCCCCGGGCCCGGACACCGAAGACCCATTCGGCGAGCATGGAGAACTGACCGCCGACGATCTGGAGGAACTCGACGTCCTCGCGTCCCAGGCCTTGAGTCAGTGCGGGGCCGAGACCCGAGACATGTCCAGTGAGTGTTTCTGGGGCGTCTTTTGCATCCTCCACCCCACCCCACCCCACCCCCTACGTGGGTGATCACTGATCTCAACCCCACACCTCTTGAGGGGTGATGGCTTCCGAACCCTGTAGCCAGCGTCACCCCGATTTAAGCAGTGATTGTGTGTTCCAAAAGAGCCTTTGATTTGAGTGGACAAATCCGGAATGTCAAATAGAGTTTTGTTTTTTCGTGTGTGTGTGTGTTTTAAATATAGATAGATTCACATTTTTAACTTCATTCTCCTGTCTTGCACTGCGTTCTTGGTTCTAAGCAGAGATCTTTGGAATACAACTACTAGCACCATCAGAATCATCACAACCCGTGCGAGAGGCTTTAGTTCTTAGGAAGTTGACTGCCTTCTTTGACTATAAAGGGACGGGGGTGTGGGGGGTGGGGTGGGTGGGATGCAGGAGCTCTGGTAGAGGCCAGAAGTGGAAACGTTATATTGTAGCCAGGAGCCTGTGGCTCAAGCCTGCTGTCATCCTAGCTACTTATGAAGCTGAGATCTTAAGATTCACAGTTCGAAACCAGCCCAGGTAGGAAAAATCCGCGAGATTATTTCCTCCAATTAACTAGCAAACAAACAAAAGTGGAGCTGTGGCTCAAGTTGAGCACTAGACTTGAGGAAAAAAAAAAAAAAAAAAGAAAAGAAAGCTCAGGGACAGCACCCAAGGCCCTGCGTTCAAGCCCCAGGATTGACACAAAAGAGAAAAAAAAGACTGCTATATATTGCTTACTAAATCTTTTCCTACTTGAGTGTGTGTATGTGTGCATAAGAAAGAGAGAGAGAGAATATCCTGGGGCCTGAACTCAGGGCTGGGTGCTATCTCTGACCTTCTTTGGCTCAAGGATAGCATTCTACACATTGAGCCACAGCCACATTTGGCATTTTTGGTAATTTAGTGAAGATAAGAGTCTCATGGGAGGGGGGGGGCTGTGAATATGGCCTAGTGGTAGAATGCTGGCCTCGTATACATGAACCCCTGGGTTCGATTCCTCAGCACCACATATATAGATAAAAGCCAGAAGTGGCGCTGTGGCTCAAGTGGTAGAGTGCTAGCCTTGAGCAACAAGAAGCCAGGGATAGTGCTCAGGCCCTGAGTCCATGCCCCAGGACTGGCAACAAAAACAAAACAAACAAGAGTCTCATGGGCTAGAATGTGGCCTAGTGGTAGAATGCTTGCCTAGCATGCATGAAGCCCTGGGTTCCATTCCTCAGCACCATATAAACAGAAAAAGCCAGAAGCGGCTCTGTGGCTTAAGTTGGTAGAGTGCTAGCCTTGAGCCAAAGAAGCTCAGGGACAGTGACCAGGCCATCAGTTCAAGCCCCAGGACTAGCCAAAAAAAGAAAAAAAAGAGTATCACAGACTTTTCTACCTGGGCTGGCATTGAACCATGATCCTCAAATCTCAGCTTCCTGGTAGCTAGGATTTCAGGTGTGTTAAGCTCCCAGTGCCTGGCTCCCTGCTTTGCCTTTAAGAATGATGCTTTTCCTTTTCTGGAAAAAATTGGGAAACTTTGACTCCTGAAATTTAGGTGGAAACTTTTTGAAACAGGATCTTGGCCCTGTAGCCATGCTGGCCCTGAACTTGAGATTCGAGAGATTCTTTTACATCTATCTGCCTTCTAAGTGCTGGGGTTGCCGTCCTATGTTACCTTACTTGGGTTATGAGACTTTTTTTTTTTAAACAGATGTTTATAAAGTCTACAGATTTGATGAGATGTCAAAAAGTACAGCAGGGAAAAACAGAGAAAATACTCCAGTTAACGATAACTGTCAATTTGAAGTACTTCAGACACAATACAAAGAACTTGAAAAAAAGGTAAATGACTTGGGGGGGGGGGGTGACTTGTTTTTTTGTTGGTGTGCGTAGCTGAGGAATTTGAACTCCGGGTCTGAAACGTACTAGGTAGATTCACATTCTACCACTTGAGCCATACACTTCCAGCTCCTTTTTTTTTTTTTTTTTTTCGCCAGTCCTGGGGTTTGAGCTCAGAACCTAGGCACTGTCCCTAGCTTCTATTTGCTCAAGGCTAGTACTCTAGCACTTGAGCCACAACACCACTTCTGGCTTTTTCTGTGTCTGTGGTGCTGAGGATTCGAATCCAGGGCTTCATGCATGCTAGGCCAGCCCTCTACCACTAAACCACCTTCTCAGCTCTCGCTTGTTGCTTTTTTAATCCACTTGTGTGATATAAAATATTTTACACAACCATCTAGATTCATCCCCAATAAATGAGAGAAGGTTGGGGAAAGAAAGCTAGAAGATATAAACTGAAAACAAAACAAAAAAAATAACGATTGCTAACCTCAAGCAAGGCAAGAAAACATTGTATACTAAACCAAACACAAATACCAACTAAGATGAAAGTATAGCACAGATTTTTTTTTAATTTTATGCTTTGCTTTTTATTTTTATTTTTTGCTAATCCTGGGTCTTGAACTCAAAACTTGGGTGCTTTCTCTTACTTTTTTTTTTGGTCAGTCCTGGGGCTTGTACTGGGGGCCTGGGCACTGTCCCTAAGCCTTTTTGCTCAAGGCTAGTGCTCTACCATTTTAAGCCACAGCTTCACTCCAGTTTTTTGGTGGTTAATTGGACATACGAATCTCATGGACATTCCTGATGGGTTAGCTTTAAACCAGGATCCTTGAATCTCAGCCTCCTGAGTAGCTAGGATTATAAGTGTGCGCTACCAGCACTCTGCGATCCCTTAACTTTTTCTTTCAAGGCTAGCACACCACCAGTTAAGCCACAGCTCTACTTCTAGCTTTTTGGTAGTGTCACATGGACCTTATTTTGCCAGTCCTGGGGCTTGAACCCAGGGCCTGAGCACTGTCTGGCTTCTTTGTGCTCAAGGCTAGCACTCTACCACTTGAGCCACAGCGCCACTTCGAGCTTTTTCTATATATGTGGTACCGAGGAATCGAACCCAGGGCAAGCTCTCTACCACTAAGCCATATTCCTAGCCCCTACATGGACCTCCTTGCCTGGGCTGGCTTTGAACCATGATCTTCAGCTCAGCCTTCTGAGTAGCTAGGATTAAAGGTATGAGCCACTAGCGCCAAGCTAGCATGTTTAAATGAAGAATATGACATCCTAGTGATTGCTATTTTATTATGTTGCAAGAAAGTAGACATCTTTCATATAGCCACCTATGAAAAATGTATCTAAAAAAATAAGGATCAAGATACATCATACTCAAAAACTGAGCAGGGAGCTGGTGGTTTTTGCCTGTCATCCTAGCTACAGAGGAGACTGAGCTCTGAGGATTGTGGTTTGAAACCAGCCCGGGCAGGAAAGTCTATGGGCTCTTATTTCCAACTAACCATCTAAAACCCAGAAGTGCTGCTGTGGCTTAAAGTGGTAGAGCACTATCCTTAAGAAAAAGGAACTCAGGGACAGTACCCAGTCCTTGAGTTGAAGCTCCATACCCAATGACAACAACAAAAAACAAAATACTGACACGATGGGCTGGGGATATGGCCTAGTGGCAAGAGTGCTTGCCTCATATACATGAGGCCCTGGGTTCAATTCCCCAGCACCACATATAAAGAAAACAGCCAGAGGTGGCGCTGTGGCTCAAGTGGCAGAGTGCTAGCCTTGAGCAAAAAGAAGCCAGGGACAGCGCTCAGTCCCTGAGTCCAAGCCCCAGGACTGGCCAAAAAAAGAAAAAATACTGACACGATGAATTGAAACCCCCTTGTACAAACTACAAATATATATATAAATATATATATATATATACATACATACATACATACACACACACACATATTAGAGCCTAAAGAATCTGCATAGGACAAGTGATGTTTACGCAAGTACATGCTTAAACGGTTGTGTCCATTTGCAATTTGCAGCTGAAGGCCATGGAAGAAGAAGTCCTCCTTAAGAATGGAGAAATTAAAATTTTGCGGGACTCCCTCTTTCAGACAGAACTGGTTCTAGAAGAGCAGAGAAAAGCACAATTCCTTCTCGAGCAAGAGAAAAGCCAAGTACTCAGTGAAAAAGAAAAGGAATTCTCCAAAAAGGTGAACCAGAGTGTATTTGTTTTGTCTGTGATGGACAGAAGGTTTTTCCTTTAGAAGCAATGACTGGTGTTAACTATAAAGCTTCCAGGGAGATTTCAAAAGTTGTTTGTCTTAAATGCTCCCTGCTTAAGTGGGGCACCAGGTTCATAAAGAGGCTGAGATCTGAGGGTTTTGGTTCAAAGCCAGGCTGGACAGAAAAGACCAAAAGACCCCATGAGACTCTTATCTCCAATTAACCACTCAGAAACTGGAAATAGGGCTGGGAATGTGGCTTAGCAGTAGAGTGCTCACCTAGCATGCATGAAGCCCTGGGTTCGATTCCTCATACCCCATACACAGAAAAGGCCAGAAGTGGCGCTGTGGCTCAAGTGGTAGAGTACTAGCCTTGAGCAAAAAGAAGCCAGGAACAGTGCTCAGGCCCTGAGTTCAAGCCCCATACCCAACAATAACAACAATTTAAAAAAATACTTCCTGCTTTTGGTGAAGTCAATGAACTTTTTTTAGGGGACACAGGCTTAAATTAGGATTCTTGGTAAGTCAGGAACTCAACCGATCTTAGACAAAAAGGAAATGTACTCACTTCTATTTCCAAGTCTTTTTTTTACTGGCCCTTGAGCTTGAACTTAGGGACCTGGGCTGTTGACTCTACCAATTGAACTACAGCTCCACTTCTTGCTTTTTGGGTAGTTTCTTAGAGATAAATCTCACAGACTTTCCTGCCCTGGCTGGCTTAGAACCTTGATCCTCAGCTCTCAGCTTCCTGAGTAGCTAGGATTACAGATGTGTGCCATCATGCCCGGCTTGGGCCTTCTATCTATACACACAGGGTTTGGGTAAAATTCTCAAATCCTCTGCTCATACTTGGAATACATGGAATTGTACACCACTAAGTTGATTAAAAGATCCACAGGTGTGGTGTGGTGGTTTACACCTAGAATCCTAACTATTTAGCCTGCTGAGGAAGGAGGATTAAGAATTTAATATAGCCTGGCCTACATAGCAAGACCCTGTCTCAAACAAACAAAAAAGACAAACCTGTTAGTACTGTGGCAATGGCACCCTGCCAGAGTCTGTGCTCGGCATTTTATATTTATTCCACTTAATCCTCAAGTATGATGAAGACAGGGCCGGTATTTAAACCCTCACAAATTATCTTCACAATAGGTTGCTTCAAATATCTTTCTAGAATGCCACGTTGCCTTTCTGGGAAAAGAGTGACATTTGATATTTTAGAATATTTATATCAGAGCAGACTTTCATATGCATTCTTTATCATTTTTCTTTTATTACTTTGGGATGTTAGCCAAGAGTTTTGTTTTTTGTTTGCCAGACAGGGGCTTGACCTCAGGCCCTGGGCACTGTCCCTAAGGTCTATTGCTCTACCATTTGAACCATAGTGCCATGTATGGTTTTCTGGCGGTTAATTGGAGATAAGAGTTTCACAGACTTTCCTGCCCAGGCTGGCTTTGAACCACGATCCTCAGATCTCAGCCTCAGCCTCATGAGTAATTAGGATCACAGGTGTGAGCCACCAGCACCCAGCTGAGATTTCTTTTTTCTGCGTGTTTGTGTTGGTGCAGTACTACTTGTATTTGCTTTCCAGCTCCAATCATTGCAGTCTGAACTCCAGTTTAAAGATGCAGAAATGAATGAATTAAGGACAAAACTTCAGAGCAGTGAACGAGCAAATAAACTGGTTTCTCCCTCCATTTCCCACGTCAGGTAAGAATGGAGCTCAGAGAATAGTTTTTGCACTGGTTAGTACAGTGTCTACATAAGCTGAGTGTCTACATAAGCTCATGATTATAATCCTAATTACTCAGGAGGCTGAGATCTGAAGATTGTAATTTGAAGCCAGCCTGAGTAGAAAAGCCCATGAGACTTTTATCTTCCATTAACTGCCAAAAATGCCAGAAGTGGCGCTGTGGCTCAAATGGTAGAGTGCTAGCCTTGAGCAAAAGAAGCTCAGGGACAGTGCTCAGGCCCTGAGTTCAAGCCCCAGGACGGGCAAAATAAGAAAAAAGGTCTGCGTAATAACGCTTGTCAGGCTGTTCCTGAATGAAAGCCCTCTACATTTTGCCACCTGGACAGAGTTGATCTTCATATAGATTCCAAGATGGTTTGGCCAAAGTTCTGTAAAAGTACTTTTACTGAGTGGTACTTTTTTGTTGTTATTATTGGACAAAAAGAAAAGCGCAAGTTCCTATCTGGAAAATAACTAAAAGCAAAGAGGGATGGGAAAATGACTTAAGTGATAGAGGTAGGGTCTTGAGTTCAAAGCCTTAGTTCTGGGGCTTGAATTCAGGGCTTGGGTGCTCTTCCTTAGCATTTTGCTCAAGGCTAGTGCTCTAACACTTAAGCCAGCTTTTTTAGTGGTTCATTGAAGAATTTCACAGACCTTCCTGCTTGAGCTACATTTGAACTCTGATCCTCAGATCTCAGCCTCTTACATAGCTAGGATTACAGGCATGAGCCACCAGCACCTAGACAACTAAAATTTTTGTCTATGTCCTGAATAAAGAATAAAACCCCTTTTGGTCAACACACCTGAACATGAAAAGTTCAAATTTTGTTGCAAGTTTTATAACTTGATCTCTTCAATGGCTTTAGCAAAATCCTGACTTGGCTTTCATGGCTATCTTTTTCCAGTCCTAGGAAAAACCCTTCTGTGGTTATAAAGCCAGAAGCATGTTCACCACAGTTTGGAAGAACACCTTTTCCTACAAAGGAATCTTTTAATGCCAACATGTCTGTTCCTCACCAATGCCAGATAGAGCAAAGATATAAATCTGTGAACAGACAGGGTAAGTCAAGACCAATCGATTGCCATGTAACAGATGGGTGGGGCTTCAAGACAACCATACTTATTTGTTTTCTCCGCATTTTGATGGGTGGGTCATTATCACAGGGGACAGTGGAGATGGTTTACCTGTTCCCAGTTTATGGGGCATTCCCAGAAATCTGGTGGCTGGAGGCTCTGTTTCCAGGTGATTCATTCACATGGCTGACGACTTAATTCTTCTAGAAAGATCATCTACCATTAGTAGTTTCCACAGTGAGACTGCTCTTTGCCCGTTTAACCTTAGAATTCACCAGCTGGGAAGGTGGCTTAGTGGTAGAGTGCTTGCCTAGCATGCAAGAAGCCCTGGGTTCGGTTCCTCAGTACCAGAGAAACAGAAAAACGCTGGAAGTGGAGCTGTGGCTCAAGCCCCGGGACTGGCAAAAGAAAAAAAAAGAAATTCATATATATTGATTGTCCTCCCCCCACTCAGCCTTTTCAAATCATTGGCTATGGAATGCTTTAGAGAAACCATTCTCACATTATTGGTGTTGAATAACTCTAGACAATGTTACAAATAAGAAATAGAACCTATCAGCCTAGATGTGAGTCTCAACTTTCTGTGAACTGGGCCAGTTCCTTAAGCTTTATGTCTTTTTCCCACCCTGTAAAATAACAAGGGATAACACTGCTCTAAAACAAATGAACTCCTGTGTAAACCTTTTGCAAAGGGTGTAGCCCCTGCTCAGCTCTATATCATATGTTAGTGGTGACTGGTTTGTTTGGGGTTTTTTTTCCTTTTAATATTGCATTTGAAGTGAGGCAAACAGCTTAATCTTTTTCTTTCCTTGTGTGAATTCCTGTCTTACATGAGCAAAGGCAAAAGATATGAGAGAAGGCCGGGCGCCCGTGGCTCACGCCTACCATCCTAGCTACTCAGAAGGCTGAGATCTGAGGATCATGGTTCAAAGCCAGCCCAGGCAGGAACATCTGTGAGAGACTCTTATCTCTAAGGAATTACCAAAAACAAGAAGAAGAAAAAAAAGCTGGAAGTGGTGCTGTTGCTCAAAGTGGTAGAGTGCTAGCCTTGAGTGCTAAAGCACAGGGACAGTGTTCAAGCCCTGAGTTCAAGCCCCAGGACACACAGACACACACACACGAAGATGGGAGAGATCTTGAACTCTAGGCTCTGGTTTTGATCCAAGGTTGAAGACAAACCAATGTTGTGAACCTCATTAGCTTACCTATGAGCATCTAATAAGTGAGTCATTTTGTGCTCAGCTTGATTTACAATTTTATTGGTTTCAGATAAGACCCAGGGTCTGAGAATCCACCCCATAAAGCTAGAAGTACAGCACGAAAGGCTTGCTGACAGCTTGTTGCAGAGAACAAACATTCAAGGTAGCAGAACCTCTGCTTTTCAAAACTGCAGGGGCCTGCATAGTCCCATGTGCCCCGTGTGATGGGCAGAGTTGTTGGAGAACCTTCTCCAGTCCCTACTCCCCACCTCTGCCTAGGCAGTCATTCAAGGTCCAGGCAAATAGGAGTCTGTGACTTCATACAAGACTGTGAAATGGAAAGGGCTCTGAGCACAGTGTTTTACACCTCTAGTCCCTGCTTCTCAGGAACTGGGTTGGGAGAATCACTTGAGCCCAGGAGATGCAAGCTAGAATGGCCAAGGTAGTGAGACTCCACCACTAAAACTGATGTAATTTAAAAAAAGGAGGCTGGGCATGTGGCTTCATGGTAGAGCGCTCGCCTAGCATGCGTGAAGCCCTGGGTTCGATTCCTCAGTACCACATACACAGAAAAAGCAGGAAGTGGCTCTGTGGCTCAAGTGGTAGAGTGCTAGCCTTGAGCAAAAAGAAGCTCAGGAACAGAGCCCAGGCCCTGAGTTTAAGTCCCAGGCCTGGCAAAAATTAAAAAAGGAAACAAGGCCCCAGTGGCTCACACCTGTAACCCTAGCTTACTCAGGAGGCTGAGGTCTTGGGATCCAGGTTCAAAGCCACCTGAAGCTAGGAAAGTCAGTGATGTTCTTATCTCCAATTAACCACCCAACAGCTAAAAGGAGAGCTATGGCTCAAGTGGTAGAGCACCAGCCTTCAGTGAAAAAGCTAAGGGACAGTGCCCAGACCCTGAGTTCAAGTCCCTGTGTGTACACACACACACACACACACACACACACACACACACACACACACACACAGATCCCAGAGCTTCTGCAACCCTAGACATCTTAACAGGACTTAGCAGTCAGTTAGGAAACAGCTGAGATCCACTTTATTTTCCTTCTGAGGCTGTAGAAAAGGTCTCCCCTAGCCAACTATAGTGGTGCATGTCTGTAATCCCAGCACTCCAGAGGCTAAGGCAGAACGATCTCAAGTTCAAGGCCAGCCAGTTATAAATAAGATCAAGATCAGCCTGGAATACATAATAGGACCCTGTTTCCAAAAAAAATAACTGGGGGGAGGGTATAAAGATCCCCTGTGCCAGAACCTTCTAGAATCACCATGTCTTTTGCAGGTTCCATTTTAATAAACCTGCTCCTGAAGCAGCCTTTGGTTCCAGGATCCTCTTTAGGTCTTTGCTACCTCTTGAGTAGCTGTTCAGAGACTCCTTCTGGCACCTTCCTGCAGCCACCGGGGCTTAGCAGGTAAGCACGAGACAGACTCCTGAGAAGCCTTTCTAGGAGCTGAGCTTCCGTGACTCCCGCCTGTCATCCCAGCTGCTCAGGAGGCTGAGATCTGAGGATCGAAGTTCAAAGCCAGCTCAGGCAGGAAAGTCTATGAGACTCTTATTTCCAATAAAATACTCAGAAAAGGCGGGAAGTGGCGCTGTGGCTCAAGTGGTAGAGCATGAGCCTTGAGCACAAAAGCCCAAAGACCTGCACATACGATCAATTAATTAATCAGTGCTCTTTTTTTTTTTTGTCCAGTCCTGGGTCTTGAACTCAGGGCCTGAGCACTGTCCCTGAGCTTTTCCTCAAGGCTAGCCCTCTACCCCTTGAGCCACAGCACCACTTATGGATTTTTCTGTGTATGTGGTGCTGAGGAATCGAACTCAGGGCTTCATGCATGCTAGGCAAACACTCTACCACTAAGGCCACCTTCCCAGCCAGCTTTGACCTTTTCTGTTTTCTTGCTTTCCCAGTACTCTGGCCAGGATTTCAGGCCTCAGGACCCCAGGTGTCCCCACTGGGTCCTTTTCCCCCTCTGTCCTGAGAGAGGCTCAGAACCTGGCCTTCGCTGGATTGAATCTCATTGCCAGGAACGAAGACTCACCGGAAGACAACCTCGCCGAGCAAGGTCAAAGGGCCTTTCCGCTCTGCCAGCTTCCGGGCGCCATCTACCTCCTGCCCCTGGTGCATTTCTTCCTGGCTTTGCACTGCCAGGCATTACAGGATGTGGCTGCGGCGAGGAGAAGTGGGGTGCCCGGAGGGTCTCCCACACATGCCGCCTGTGCCCGGAGCTCGGGTGGAGGAGAAGCCAGCCTGGAGGACTCGGTGTGCAACGTGGAAGGCCTGTGTGTGGCCTCCCTTAGCATCCTCCACCATCTTGTGGGCCACAGCCGGGCCGTCGTCTGCCTGCTACTGTCAGGAATGGGGGAAGGAAACGGGAGTTGGGTTCACAGACTGAGCTGTGCAGACATGGACTCGGGCCCCAGGGGGCCGGCTGACCCCCCAGGACAGCACCCACTCTTGAAGATACTTCTGCACCTGCTGGCCTTCTCCTCCATGCCTGCAGGCTCTTTGCAAGCCAGTGTCCTGAGCAAGTGCCTCAAGGTGTTGGTGAAATTAGCTGAAAATGCCTCCTCTGATTACTTACCCAGGTATAAAGTAGCTAAGAGGAATGGATTAGGTATGGTTCTGTGTGGGGCCTCCTGAACTCTTGTCGTGTAATGCCTGGGTATTCATAATCATCTAATAGTTATGTAATTATAAAGGGGCTGGGAAGGTGGCTTAGTGGTAGAGTGCTCGCCTAGCATGCATGAAGCCCTGAGTTCGATTCCTCAGCACCACAGACACAGAAAAAGCCTGAAGTGGCGCTGTGGCTCACGTGGTAGAGTGCTAACCTTGAGCAAAAAGAAGCTCAGGGACAGTGCCCAGGCCCTGAGTTCAAACCCCAGAACTGGCCAGAAAAAAGATATTATAAGCAGATTTTATTATAAGTAGATAATTATAATACACAAGTATAATACCTGTGTGTTATTGCTACACAGGTATTATATATATCATGTATAGTATGTTTACATAATATATAACTTGTTAAATATAATACCTGTGTGTTATTAATACACAGGTGTATTATACTTGTAATATTATACCTGTTTTATATATATTTATATATCATAGCTATTTGCTATATATTGTATATCTAAATATATTGGCTATCCTATTTATATGCTATATAAATATATATATTTATATATAAATACATTCTACACACATGACATAGTCCTTCTCTATGATCTATATTACACACATAGAGATCACATCTAAATGATATAGATTTCTGTAACCATTTTTGTTAGTAAATCACCTCATTCTATTTCTGCCAAGCTAGTCCACAGTGTATCCAGAACACAACTATTTAGCAAGTGCAACTGTAAGCTACACGCATGCCCCCATTCACTCGTGACCCCGTCTCCCCCTCCCCCAGCGATGCCTCCCTCGCTGTGCTCAGTCTACCTGTCCAGGAAACCCTGGGGTGGGATAGGAAAACGTGTCTGAAAATTCCATCAGATCTATCACCCTGGCGCGCTTCTCTTCCAAATTCCTCATGTTACTCAGGCTGAACCCCACTTCACCTTGCAGAGAAAGCCGGTGTAGGGGTGCTAACAGGGCTCTTTTTCAAAGCAGGGTGTAAAGTCATTACATAGCCAGGAAGCCTGCTGTCTCTTCTGTGTGGCCTTGTCCACCCCCCCCCCCAGACTTTGGTTTGGGTCATTGAGTAGGGACACCATGCAGCTCAGGTTGGTCTTGAACTTGGGGATCCTCCAGTCTTAGCCTCCTAAATGCAAAGATTATGAGTGTTTTGACCTACCCAACTGTAGGCCTACTGTGTGTGGCTTTTCTCAGCAACTAGGTCATCACCAGCTTTCACTGCAACATAATTTATTTCATTTGTATTGGGGGGCCTGCCCATAAAATTTGACTTAAAAAGAAGGTCTTAGCTAGGCCCTGGTGGCTCACACCTGGCCATCCTAGCTACTCAGGAGGCTGAGATCTGAGTCCCAGCAGAAAAGTCCATGAGACTTAACTTCCAGTAAATTACCAAAAAGCCAAAAGTGGAGCTGTGGTTCAGGTGGTAGAAAGCTAGCCTTGAGGAAAAAAAGAAAGAAAGCTTGGGGATACTGCCCAGGCACTGAGTTCGAGCACCAGGACTGGCACCAAAAAAAAAACAACCCAAGGCTGGGAATGTGGCCTAGAGGTAGAGTGCTTGCCTCGCATACATGAAGCCCTGGGTTTGATTCCTCAGCACCACATATATAGAAAAAGCTGGAAGTGGTGCTGTGGCTCAAAAGGTAGAGTGCTAACCTTGAGCAAAAAACAAACAACCCAGGGACAGTGCCCAGGCCCTGAGTTCAAGTCCCAGGACTGTCAAAAAAAAAAAAAAAAGGTCCTGATACTCAATAGCTTCATTTTCGTGTGTGTGTGTGTGTGTGTGTGTGTGTGTGTGTGTGTGTGTCAGTTCTAGGGCTTGAACTCAGGACCTGGGCACTGTCCCTGAGCTTCCTTTGCTCAGAGCTAGCACTCTACCATTTGATTCACTGCACCTGCGCCACTTCCAGGTTTTTCTGTGTATGTGGTACTGAGGAATCGAACCCAGGGCTTCATGCATGCTAGGCCAGCACTCTACCACTGAGCCACCTTCCCAGTCGAGCTTCATATTTTTGCGTTAGACACAGAGGTAGATTTTCATTTTTTCTGTGCATTTATTTTCAGGGGCATCCGTGGGCCACCTGTAGCCCAGTAAATTGACTAACGAACAAACCTGGCCTTTCAAATTGCAGATTCCCACAAACATCCACAACTCCTTTCTCCCTAGCAGCTAGAGAGCATGCAATGGCTTGCTCCTCACAGGATATACTGTAAAATGAATTCACCCCAAAAGCACTTTGCTTCCTAGTCCCATGCTAATGGATTCTGTATTTATAGAAGGCACCCAGAAAACTGGCATAGTATCCTATGATCTGTCTCCACACCCACTGGTCCAGTTCTTCATGCTACTATAGGCCACGTGAATGGAGTAAGCCAAGCCTTGGGGGCCTGGCTCCTTTGAGTCTTGGGGGTACTACCCAGAGATCCTCACACATGCGCGCTCCGCAATAGGCACCTCACTTTGGCATCAGAGACAAATCATGAGATCTAGCCATAGCTAATTTGGCCAGTCTTGGGGTAGCAGGCAAGGGACACTTGTGACATACATGCCTAAGGTATAGGAGTGTCCCTTATGGGGCTGGGACTGTGGCTTGGTGGTAGAGTGCTCGCCTGGCATGCATGAGGCCATGGGTTCAATTCCCCAGTACTACATACACAGAAAAAGAAGTGGCGCTGTGGCTCAAGTGGTAGAGTGCTAGCCTTGAGCAAAAAGAAGCTCAGGGACAGTGCTCAGGCCTCGAGTTTAAGACCCAGTACTGGCAAAAAAAAAAAGGTACCTTATTTTGGAATGGTGGCCAGATCCTGTTATCTCCCAAGATGGCTTGAGGCAGTGATCAGAGCAGCCCATGAACCTCAGGCTGACTGAACCAAATCTCCCCATGTGGGGATTGTCTCTGTGCATCTTTCAGATTACAGTGTGTGTTACCAGTGCTGCCCCCGTGCCTCAGCCCCCAGACGCCACTGCCTTGTGTGCTGCTGGCTGTGGAGCTGCTCTCCCAGATTGCAGACAGCGACACCCTCGTGCAACAGTTCTGTTCCCATTCAGGTAAAATAACCTGGGCTGGGAAGGTGGCGCAGTGGTAGAGCGCTTGCCTAGCATGCATGAAGCCCTGGGTTCGATTCCTGTGCACCACATATATAGAAAAAGCCAGAAGTAGCACTGTGGCTCAAGTGGTAGAGTGCTAGCCTTGAGCAAAAAGACAGTGCCCGGGCTGTGAGTTCAAGCCCCAGGGCTGGCTAGTAATAATCAAGGCTTCTTGACTGCTCCTGGGGGGACCCTGATTGATAAGAGGGGGGGTTCCTTTTCAGAACGCTGTCTTCTACTTCTGCTGTACTCATACATCACCTCAAAGCCTGACAAAGCTGCCTCAGAGACACAATGGCTGCAGTTGGAACAAGAGGTAAAAGAATCCAATAGCCGGGTACCGGTGCTCACGCCTGTAATCCTAGCTACACAGAAGCCAGCCTGGGCAAGAAGACTTTCTCTCCAATTAGCCATCACCAAAAACCAAAACGCCACTAGGGGAGGTATGGCTTAAGTGGTAGAGTGCTAGCCGTGAGCCAGGGACAGTGCCCAGGCCCTGAGTTCAAGCCCCAGATCTGACATAAAGGAAAAAAAAATCCAATTCATTTTGGTAATGAATTGACCAAGCAGCTTAAAAGTAAGGGGGGGGGGGCTGTCCCTCCACCCAGATGCAAGTTCAGGATTTGTCTGGCAACTGTAGCATTGGACGTCCTGTCCTGTCCTGGCTTTGGGGGGGTGGGTGGGACATCCTGTCCTGTCCTGGCTTTGGGGGGGTGGGACATCCTGTCCTATCCTGGTTTGGGGGGAGGTGGGACATCCTGTCCTGTCCTGGCTTTGGGGGGGGAACATCCTGTCCTGTCCTGTCCTGGCTTTGGGGGGGGACATCCTGTCCTGTCCTGGCTTTGGGGGTGGAACATCCTGTCCTGTCCTGGCTTTGGGGGGGGTGGGACATCCTGTCCTGTCCTAGCTTTGGGGGGGTGGGACATCCTGTCCTGTCCTGGCTTTGGGGGGGTGGGACATCCTGTCCTGTCCTGGCTTTGGGGGGGTGGGACATCCTGTCCTGTCCTGGCTTTGGGGGGGTGGGACATCCTGTCCTGTCCTGGCTTTGGGGGGGTGGGACATCCTGTCCTGTCCTGGCTTTGGGGGGTGGGACATCCTGTCCTGTCCTGGCTTTGGGGGGTGGGACATCCTGTCCTGTCCTGGCTTTGGGGGGGGGGTCATCCTGGTCCTGGAGGCGGATGCCCTTGGAGGGGCCTGAGGGTTTGACCCCCCGTCACGGGTTTTCCTTGTAGGTGGTCTGGCTCCTAGCCAAGCTGGGCACGCAGACCCCCGGTCCCCCCATCACTGGGTCCGACTGCCTCTGCGGTGTGGAGGTGAGGAGCCCCAGCCCTACAGAGTGGCCGCTGGGTGGGTGCACCGAGGCCCCTCCCTCCGCCCCCCGTGATGAGCGCTGCCCCCCTTCCAGGCGGTCCGGGCGCTGACGGTGGTGCTGCACCGGCAGTGGCTGACGGTGCGCAGGGCGGGCGCGGCCCTCAGGACGGCCCCGCAGAAGCGCACGGTGCGCTGCCTCCGGCTCGCCGTGCTGCTGCTGCACAGCCTGGCGCAGAAGGACAAGCTGTTCTCCATGCACTGCGTGGAGGTGCTCCATCAGTACGACCAGGGCATCCCGGGGGTCAGCGCCCTCATCCGGGCACTCCCGGACGTCACCGACTGTGAAGGTGAGCACCATCCACCCGCCCTGGGGCCTCTCCAAGCCCGGGCCCAGCCCGGCCCAGCCAAGGGGTTTCTAGAACTATCTAGGCCTACCTTGCTTCTGTGATACAGCTTTGCTTCTATGGGGGAGCTGAGCCCCCAAGGCCTGGACCTGGGACTAGTCAGTTCCTGTGGGGGTGCTGGGGAAAAGAGCTGGGACTTCCTCTAGGCCCCAGCACCTTGTGGGGGGTGGGGGGGTGTCTCCCAACAGACCCCCCCCCCTTTTTTTTTTCTGACCCAGAGGCAGCCCTGGATGACCTGTGTGCCACTGAGACCGACATGGACGACATGGAGATGGAGTGTGCCTGAGGCCCTTCGAGGGCACCCTCCCCTCACTCCCCCCCCCCCCCCCCGTCCCTGTTCCCCTCACTCCACCCCCCCCCACACCACCCCATCACCCCATTAAAAGCTGTGAGCAGCAGTTCCTGCTGAAAACCCACCCTCGGCTGAGCTTAATCTGTTTCGGCTGACCGGAAGGGATGGGATGGGCGCTCTCTCCCTCTCCCACCCCTACCCCACCCCACCCTTCTCTGGCTGAGCTAAATCTGTCCCCATAGCAACAGATCTGCCCCCCACCCCACCCCAGGAAAAGCCCTACCCTGCCTGTGGAATTATCCTGAGTCATAACTTTTGGGTTTGAGCCATGGGAAGAAAGCTTTGTGCTGGAGGCAGGGAAGGAAAGGAGGCAGCCCTGGGCCTCCAAACCTGAAAGGGGGGGGGGCCAAAAGGCAAATAAAATTTAAAAAGGGGGTGTCCGAAGTAAGCACCACCCCCAGCAGCCCTTTGTCCGTCTTGAGTTGAAGCTAACCTGCGATCGCCCCTTGGAGCCCCCCACATGTCAATCACGCCAGCCGCGGGGGGGGGGGGGGGGGGGGCGGGGAGCCTCATGCTGGCCCGCAGATCTGTGGAGGCCTTGGGGAGGGAGGGCGGGGCCTGGCTGCAGACGCGGGCCGGGAGGCG
The DNA here is from genome assembly GCF_023159225.1 of Perognathus longimembris pacificus. NCBI lineage: Eukaryota > Metazoa > Chordata > Mammalia > Rodentia > Heteromyidae > Perognathus > Perognathus longimembris. The sequence continues at coordinate 9,570,144 of NC_063186.1, read as the reverse complement.
GGGCCAGTCAGTTTCACTTCCTGCCACTGCTCCTGTCTTTGCTGTCCCGGCCTGACTTGGGTAAGTTGGCCTCCCCCTGGGGAAAGAGGGCAGGAGAGAAAGGCTCTGGGCTCCCCCCACCCTGGTGGAGGTGGGCACTAGGGGAGGGGATCTTTGGGAAGCAGTGGGAGCCCCCCACCCACCACACACACACGGAGGGTGCTTGTCCCATTCTGAAAACCTCCCCCTGGCTTGCTTTCCCACCTTGGGGACAGTTCCCCACTGTAGAGAAGGCCTGAGCTACGCTACTTCCCCTCCCCACGCCTGCCCACTTTCAATCACCCCATTAGCATTCACGTGCGCCCCCCCTTCCCCCCATCACCCACGCCCTAGGCTCGTCATGGACCCGCAGGCCTCCCCCCCTGGCCCCATGCAGACCTTGATCTTCTTCGACCTGGAAGCCACCGGCCTCCCCTTCTCCCAGCCCAAGATCACAGAACTGTGCCTGCTGGCTGTCCACAGACGGGCCCTGGAGCACGCCCCCCCTTCCAAGGGAGAGCCCCCCGCACTGCCCCGCGTGGTGGACAAGCTCTCCCTGTGCGTGGCTCCGGGAAAGCCCTGTAGCCCGGCGGCCAGCGACATCACCGGCCTGAGCACAGCGGATCTGGTCGCCCACGGGCGACAACGCTTCGATGACAACCTGGTCCGCTTGCTCCTTGCCTTCCTGCAGCACCAGCCCCAACCCTGGTGCCTGGTGGCACACAATGGAGATCGCTACGACTTTCCCCTCCTCTACACCGAGCTGGCCACGCTGGGCCTGGCAGAGGCCCTGAATGGCACCTTCTGTGTGGACAGCATGATGGCCATGAGGGCCTTGGAACGAGCTAGCAGCCCCTCGGAGCGGGGCCCGAGGAAGAGCTACAGCCTGGGAAGCATCTACACCCGCCTGTATGGCCAGGCCCCGACGGACTCCCACACAGCCGAGGGCGATGTGCTCACCTTGCTTAGTATCTGTCAGTGGAAGCCACAGGCCCTGCTGCGGTGGGTGGATACCCACGCCAGACCCTTTGGCACCACCAAGCCCATGTATGAAGGCCCAGCCTGGCCAAGGACCCCCCTGAGCCAATCTGCTAAACCAGCTATTGTGCCACGGGGTACAACTGCAAACCCCAGTCCTAGCAGGCACAGGAGATCCAAGGTGACGGTTCCTCCTCTAATCAAGGTCTCTGGAGACAGCATGGAAGAAGGACTGTTGGTTCGCCTGGGTCTGCTGGTTCCCCTGAGTCTGCTGGCCTTGTTGACCTTGGCAGTAGCCACACTGTATAGGTTTTCTCCATCCACACCACAGCAATAGACCAAGAGGGAAAATCTGACTAATAAAAGACCCTGAATAGTCTTACTTGCCTCTCCACCTAATTAGTCTGGGACTTTACAGACCTACCGTAGTCATACTTGAGGTCTTGATTTGTTTAGATTTGACATTTTGTGCCAGTCCTGGGGCTTGAACTCAGGGCCTGAGCACTGTCCCTGAGCTGCTTTTGTTCAAGGCTAGCACTCGACCACTTGAGCCACTTCTGGCTTTTTCTATGTATATGATCCTGAGGAATCGAACCCGGGGCTTCCTACTAGGCAAGCACTCTACCCACTAAACCATATTCCCAGCCCCATGGGTCTTGGGTTTTGGGTGGTTTTTTTTTTTTTTTTTTTTGCCAGTCCTGGGGCTTGGACTCAGGTCCTGAGCACTGTCCCTGGCTTCTTTTTGCTCAAGGCTAGCACTCTGCCACTTGAGCCACAGTACCACTTCTGGCCATTTTCTGTATATGTGGTGCTGGGTAATTGAACCCAGGGCCTCATGTGTATGAGGCAAGCACTCTTGCCACTAGGCCATATTCCCAGCCCGGGGTCTTGGGTTTTTCAGGGTATTTCTTATCATCTCTTCTTGCTCTGCAAGCAGAAGAGCAAATCTCCCAGCCCCATACAAGCAGAAAAGCCAAGAACTCTCAACAGTCCATGCCAACTACTCAGCCTAAGTTTCCAGCCCAGCAGCAAGGGCTCTGAAGAAAGAAGCCAAGGGGCTGGGGATATGGCCTAGTGGTAGAGTGCTTGCCTTGTACACATGAAGCCCTGGGTTCGATTCCCCAGCACCACATATATAGAAAACAGCCAGAAGTGGCGCTGTGGCTCAAGTGGTAGAGTGCTAGCCTTGAGCAAAAAGAAGCCAGGGACAGTGCTCAGGCCCTGAGTCCAAGGCCCAGGACTGGCAAAAAACAAGAAATAAGAAAAGAAAGAGGGCAAGCAGTTCCAAATGATTGCATTTATTATAAACAAGGATGCAAGAATCAAGACTGTCAGAAACACACAAACAATCCAAAGCTAAGACAGCTGGTGAGACATTTTTAAGGACAGGAATCACCGAGGTATTCATAGTGCCTGGGGTCAGAGCTACCGCCAGGCCCCTGCCTGTAATCCACTTGGATTCTTGTTGTCTCTGTCACCAGGACACACTGTAGGCTGCAAGACAGGAGTTGGATGTTTTGTGCCTGTTGCAGGGCTTGAACTCGGAGTTTTAGGTGCTGTCCCTGGGCTTTTGTGCTCACACTCCCACTTGAGCCACAGCTCCACGTCTGGCTTTTTTTTTTTTTTTTTTTGGTGATCCACTGGCAAGACAGTCTCATGGCCTTTCCTGCCCAGGCTGGCTTCCAGCTGTGATCCTCAGATCTCAGCCTCCTGAGTAGCCAGGATGACAGGCGGGAGCACCCCCACACTCAGTGAGTTGGATGCATTGTGAAGCTTGGTCAAGTGGGGGTACACGAGGAATTGTGTATCCCTGGGGATCCATTTCTCTCCAAGATCCAAGGGGTTTTACCTCTCATCCATGAGCACATATTTTCAAAACAGAGAACAGGCAAAAAAACAACAACAAACCACATATGACGAAAAGTAAAAAAAAAAGAAAAACAAAACAGCAAACGCTGCAGGGTGGAAATCCCAGTGTGTTGGGGATTAGAGCTCTTCCCTCTGCTCACCTGTCGCAGAGCTAGGCCAGAAAACTCCCCTATGGCCAGTCAGGAGTCTTGAGAGTCCCTCCGCATAGATTCAGAGAAGAAAGTCCAGAGAGACAGCCATCTGGGATAGGTGGGCCTCTCCGTGAGAGGTATTGACATCAGGAGCTAACTGACCCCCCCACCCCCCCATTAAACATGATCCAGGCTCTTGGGTACAATGCCTAAAAGCATTGAGCTTCAACAGATCCCATTTTCCCAACTTGCCTGCACGTGGCTCAGACCTGATGAACAGCACCCCCAAATCCTGGGGATCAAACACGGGCCTCAGAATAGCAAGTGGCCCCAAGTCCTCACACCAGGATTATGTGTGCAAAAGTACAGAAAACAAACCAGAAGAAAACAGTGCTAACCTGCTCACTCCGGGGGGAGTTAGAAAATCTCTCCCAATACCCCCCACCTTTGAATTTGCTTGCAATTGCAGGAAAGCATTCATTTCAAGTGGAGAAGAAGGGGAAAGAAAAACAAACAAACAAAAAGTTTGGTCCTGCCCTATCCGGGCAAGGATTGGTCCGCACCTAGTCAGCATCAGAAGAAGCCACCAATCAAGAGAGGGCTCACCTTACACACGAGCCAATAAGGAAACTGTATACCACTCACTCACACACATACGCATGCGCATGGCGTTAACTGAGTGGCAGGCAGAAAGGAGGGGTGTAGATGATCAGGGGGCTGCCTTCGGGGTGTCCATGTAGGCTGGGTTGTAAGGAGGCTGGTTCATAGGGTAGGGCACGGCTGCACCTCCTGAAAGCAGAGAGAATGGTGATTGGTGGACAGCAGGGTGGGCGGGACAATAGAAAAGCCTAGAGGCCTAGTCAATGAAATACCCTGAGATGGACAGGCAGGGCAGGCAGAGGCGGGGTGCAGGCAGAGGGAAGGGGGGCAGGGGGGCGGGGACTGTAGATCCATAGAAGTACTCACCAGCCAATGTCTCGTGGTAGGCTGGTGGGCCCATAGGCTGGGCCGGGTAGGGGGGTGGATATTGTGCTGGATAGGGTGCTGTTGGCATTCCAGGCTGGGGTGGCATAGGATGGTAGCCTTGGTAGGTGGGTCCTGGATAACTAGGGGGTACACTTGGGGGTTGGGGGTACGGAGCGTGCACTACTGTGGTCGCTGTAGAGGTGGTCACGACGGCTGTGGAGAAAGAATTCCAGTCACGACTCTCTTGGTGGACCACCTGTCGTGACTCACGCCTATAATCCCAGCCACTCAGGAGGCTGAGATGTGAGGATCGTGGTTCAAAGCCACCCCAGGAGACTCTTAGCTCCAATGAATGCCATTCCCAACATCCCCTGACCCAGGACCCGGGTGGGAGTGAAGGGCACACTTACGACGAGGTCGGCGGCACATCTTGTACAAACAGCAGCAGGAGCAGGTGAAGCAGACAATAATGGTGACCACAGACAGTACCAAGATGGTCAGGCCAATGGCGATCGTCGCTCCAAATCTGCCAGAGATGACCCAATCATGACCCAGGGGCCTCGTGGGCCCAGAATTCCACCCTACAACAGCACCCACGGGGGGGGGGGGGTGTGTGTGTGGAGTCTGATTCTCAATACAGACACAACGACTTCCTGGTAACTAGAGAGCTCAAAATGGTTTCATATTCCATCTCTGCATGTATACAATGGGGGTTGTTTGGGGGTGCTGGTGGCTCGCGCCTGTGATCTTAGCGACTCAAGAGACTGAGATCTGAGGATCACAGTTCGAAGCCAGCCTGCTTCAGTTAACTACTTTTTTAAAAAAAGCCAGAAGTAGAGCTGTGGCTCAAGTGGTTAAATGCTAACCTTCCTTCCTTCCTTCCTTCCTTCCTTCCTTCCTTCCTTCCTTCCTTCCTTCCTTCTTTCTTGGGGTCAGTCATGGGACTTGAACTCAGGGCCTGGGCACTGTCCCTAAGCTCTTTTGCTCAAGGCTAGCACTCTACCCCTGAGCCATAACTCCACTTCCGGTTTTTGAATGGTTCATTGGCGATAAGAGTCTCAGGGACTTTTTGGCTTGGGCTGGCTTCGAACTGGGATCCTCAGATCTCAGTCTCCTGAGTAGGTAGGAGGAGGGCACGGGTGAGCCACTGGCACCAGGTAAACTTTGAGCAGAAAGCTCAAAAAATAGACAGCTCCCATACCCTGAGTTCAAGCCCCAGGACAAGCAAAAAAAAAAAAGAAAAAAGAAAAGAAAAAAGGAGGAGGAAGGGAAGGAAGGAAGGAAAAGAAAATATGGTTGTTTGGGGGTGCTGGTGGCTCACGACTATAATCCTTGCCACTCAGGAGGCTGAGATCTAAGGATCCCAGATCGAAGCCAGCCTGGGCAACTATTCAGAAAAAGCCTGCAAGTAGCGCTGTGGCTCAAGTAGTAGAGCACCAGCCTTGAGCAAAAGAAGCTCAGGGACAGCACTCAGGCCCTGAGTTCAAGCCCTATGACCCATCAAAAGTAAAAACCACAAGGTAGTGAGACAATTCCATGTGGAGACAGAGGTGAGATGGAAGATAAAGGCCTGGCGGAAGCTCAGGAAATAAGGAAGGAGAGAAGCCTTGGAGGGGGTGCAGTCCCTCGGGCAAGCTAGGGCATGCCCAAAGCCCGGGGCTGCTTTGTCGTGGGGAACCAGCTGTTCACATGTATGCTTGCCCCTTCCCCCCATCACTACCTGGCATGGTTTCCCCTCCCCGCCCCCCAGTGAGAAAGCTAAGAACACACAAGAGGATTGGGGGGAGGGGGGGTGCTGGATTTGCTGGAAGAAATCTCTCCACCCATCCAGGTGCCCAGGGAATGAATAATCCTAGGATTGGCAGTTCACCCAAAGTGATTTCCAAAAAAAATCAGACCCGGGGCTGGGGATATGGCCTAGTGGCAAGAGTGATCACCTCATATACATGAAGCCCTGGGTTCGATTCCTCAGCACCATATATATAGAAAATGGCCAGAAGTGGCGCTGTGGCTCAAGTGGTAGAGGGCTAGCCTTGAGCAAAAAGAAGCCAGGGACAGTGCTCAGGCCCTGAGTTCAAGCCCCAGGACTGGCAACAAAACAAATAAACAAAAATCAGACCTGTCCAGCCAAGTTCTCCCCCTCCAACCCCCTGGAGTCTCACAAAAGGAAACTCCACGTAATCCTGACTATGGAGGAAGCTGAGATCTGACGATTCAGATTGGAGGTCAGCCCCTGCAGGGAAGTCCTTGAAACTCTTTATCTCCAATGAACTAGAAAAGTGGAGCTAGGGGCTCCCTTGCAGAACACCAGCCTTGAGCTAAAACGCTCAGGGAGCCAGGTGCAAGTATTTCGGGCTCGTCATCCTAGCTCCTCAAGAGGCTGAAATCTTGACGATCCAAGTTCGAAGCCAGCCCAGGTGGGAAAGTCTATGAGACTCATCTCTAAGGAGCCACCAAAAAAAAAAAAAAAAAGCCAGAAGTGGAACTCTGGTTGAAGTGGCAGAGCACCAGCCTTGGGGGAAAAATATAAAAATAAAGCACAAGCTGGCTTGTCAGCTACTTCAATCTCTACTGAAGATTGCAGTTCGAAGCCAGCCAGGGAAGGAAAGTCCTTAGAGACTCTTATGTCCAATGAGCCAACAGAAAAGCAGAAGTGGAGCTGTGGCTCAAAGAGGTAGAGCACTGGCCTTGAGCGGAAAAAGCTCAGGAACAGCGCCCAGGCCCTGAGTTCAAGCCCCACGATCAACAAAAGAAAAAGGAAAAAAAAAAAAAAGCTAAGGTATAGAGCTCAGGCCTTGAGTTCAAGGCTCCATTACTGACATCCACCATCACCACCACCCCTCAAAAAAAAAAAAAAGACTAGGGCTGGGAATATGGCCTAGTGGCAAGAGTGCTTGCCTTGTATACATGAAGCCCTGGGTTCGATTCCTCAGCACCACATATATAGAAAACGGCCAGAAGTGGCGCTGTGGCTCAAGTGGTAGAGTGCTAGCCTTGAGCAAACAAGCCAGGGACAGTGCTCAGGCCCTGAGTTCAAGGCCCAGGACTGGCCAAAAAAAAAAAAAATCCTGTTAGATACTGAGGTCACAGTCTGCCCTCCCCCATAAATAAATACATTAATTATAAAAAACAGGGCTTCCAGCTCCCAGCATCTCAACAGGGTTCCCCAACCAAAGGACAGACTTGAAGACAAGGCTACTCTGCCCCCCAAACTCCACGATCAATCGGTCGAAAGCACACAGTAAGTTCCCCAAACAAGACCCAACCTCAGCCGGGGGGGGGGGGGGGTGATCCAAGCGAGGACCAGGGGAGTTAGGAGTCACTAGGAAAAGGGGATCCCACACATTCCTAGCCAGTGACTAGGGGAAGCTGGGGCCCCCAGCCGGCGGTGAAGCAAGCTCTCCCCAGCTGCTGTCTAGAAAATGCATCACCCACCCTGGAGTCCCCCCACCCACCCCAACTTCCCCTGGCTCACCCCATCTTAGCCTTCGCCTGCACCCAGCACGTCCGTCCAACACCCCCCCACCCCACTTCCCCACCCGAAGCCACAGTCACAATCTCCACCCCTTTCAGAGAAAAGGAAAGCCAGTCTCTCCTTGGCCCTGCCCACCTCTGACGTCAGAGGCAGGAAGGACAAACACACACCAGACCAGCAGCCTTTCTTAAAGACACAGCAGCAACGGGGCGCCTGTCAGCCTAGCCGCTCAGGAGGCTGAGATCTGAGGATCGCGGTTCAAAACCAGCCTGGGCAAGGGAAAATCTGTGAGACTCTGATCTCCAACAGACAACTCACTCACACACAAACAAACACACACACACACACACACACACACACACACACAGAGCTGATTCCCACTCACTTTCCAAGTGAATCTCACCCACTGTGGTCTCCAAGGTTCCGCCCTGACAGATCATAGCTTGGAACCAGTACAAAAGAGCTTCATAATTACCTGCCGCACTGTGCAGCTCTACCTCACTGATCATTAAGGTTGTCTACGTAGCTTATAATACGTGGCTTATAATAAAGCCACATTTCAATCTTTTATTTAAAATTGCAGGGTGGTAACTAGTGGCTCGCGCCTGTCATCCTAGCTACTCAGGAGGCTGAGATCTGAGGATGGTGGTTCAAAGCCAGCCTGGGCAGGGAAGTCCTAAGGACTTTTTTGTTGTTGTTGTCAGTTTGTGGGGTCGTGGGGTTTGAACTCAGGGCTGTCCCTGAGCTCTTCAGCTCAAGGCTAGCGCTCTACCCCTTGAGCCACAGCCCCACTTCCGGTTTTCTGGTGGTTTCATTGGCGATCAGAGTCTCACAGACTTTCCTGCCCAGGCTGACTTTGAACTGAGATCCTCAGATCTCAGCCTCCTTCCTCATTAGCCAACCCCACAATGACTACAGCTCCCCCCACCTGTCCCTTCCACATTGTCAATACAGAGCCTGCCCCTGGCCTTTCAGCCTTCAGCCCCATCCACAGTCACCCACGGGAGATGGAGGATCAAAGGCCCCCGTGGGGACAGCTTCCCCGAGACCCCATCTCAACCACGTGGTCCCTACGGGTACCTTGTGTATCTCCCTCCATCACCGACGCCACCGATGGAGAGACTTCAACTTACCCTGGCATGGAGTCATCGTAGCTGTCATAGCTGGATCCAAGCCTCAGTGCTACACCCAGCTGCTCCAATGGCTGCGCGGGGTTGGATGGACTGCCAAGAGGAAAGAAAATTTCACCCATGAGGGACTGGGACTGTGGCTTAGCGGTAGAGTGCTCGCCTCCCATGCACGAAGCCCTGGGTTCGATTCCTCAGCACCACATATATAGAAAAAGCCAGAAGTGGCGCTGTGGCTCAAGTGGTAGAGTGCTAGCCTTGAACAAAAGAAGCTCCAGGGACAGTGCTCAGGCCCTGAGTTCAAGCCCAGTGACTGACAATAAATAAATAAGTAGAACCATACAGAGAAACCAGGCACCTGAGTTTGTTCTTTTTTGGGGGGTGAGGGGCTATCAAGCAATTATAGAGGGGCAGCTAAAGAGGCACTTCCAGAAATTTCAAGAGATTTCAAAGAAGAGGACAGGAATTAGATCTAGAACCCAGCTGATGAAGAGAAACCCTAATGGTCCCCATTCTCTGGAGCTTGGACCCCAAAAGCTGTTCTCTCAAGGGAAGGGAGACACTGACTCAATTGTCTTAGCTTCTGATCCTTTGGGGTTTCGCAGTGAGACCAAGATGGTTTTTGTGTTCATATCCCAGTCAGAATCCAGATAAACTTTCCCAGGAGAGGCCTGAGCTTCACGTTCCTGTCATCAGGTTTGCAAATGCAATGTCAGGCAGACCAATGCTCAGGCGTGAGCATTTTCAGGCTGGGTGCTGGTGGCTCACGCCTGTCATCCTAGCTACTCAGGAGGCTGAGATCTGAGGATCGTGGTTCAAAGCCAGTGAGGCAAGAAAGTCCCTGACACTCTTATCTGCAATGAACCCCTAATAAAAAACTGGAAGTGGTGCTGTGGCTCAAGTGGTAGAGTGCTAGCCTTGAGCACAAAGAAGCTCAGGGACAGTGCCCAGGCCCTGAGTTCAAGCCTCAAGAAGGGCAGGAGAGAAAAAAAAAAGCCTAAATTTAAAAAAAAAGGGGGAGAGGGGGGCTGGAACTGGATATGCACACACACACACACACACACACACACACACACACACACACAGATAAAAAATGGATAAAAAAGTGGTAGTGGCAGAGAAGATAGAAAACCACAGATTCAGGAAGCTGACAAACCCGTCATAGCAAAAACAAAAGACACTCGATATATAGATCTATCACCATAACTAACACCAAAAGATAAGAACAAAATCAGAAAAATCATTCAGAGATGGGGCTGGGGATATGGCCTAGTGGCAAGAGTGCTTGCCTCGTATACATGAGGCCCTGGGTTCGATTCCTCAGCACCACATATACAGAAAATGACCAGAAGTGGCGCTGTGGCTCAAGTGGCAGAGTGCTAGCCTTGAGCGGGAAGAAGCCAGGGACAGTGCTCAGGCCCTGAGTCCAAGCCCCAGGACTGGCAAAAAAAAAAAAAAAAAAAAAAAAAAAAAAAAAAAATCATTCAGAGACGAGGAAAGAGAAAATAAGCCAGATTTTAGGTGGAGGTGTAGCTCAGTGCTAAACAGCTTGCCTAGCATATGGGAAGCACTTAGGTGGGAGTCATTAATGGGGCAAAAAGAAAGAAAGAAAGAAAGAAAGAAAGAAAGAAAGAAGGAAGGAGAGAGAAAGAAAGATTTCCTTTTTTAAATTTAATTTTAATTTTATTCTTATTTATTTACTTATTTATTTAGCCAGTCCTGGGCCTTGAACTCAGGGCCTGAGCACTGTCCCTGGCTTCTTTTTGCTCAAGGCTAGCACTCTGCCACTTGAGCCACAGCGCCACTTCTGGCCGTTTTCTGTATATGTGGTGCTGGGGAATCAAACCCAGGGCTTCATATATAGGAGTCAAGCCCTCTTGCCACTAGGCCGTATTCCCAGCCCCCAAGAAAGATTTCTTATATGTGTGTTTGCTGGTCCTGGGGCTTGAACTCAGGGCCTGTGCATTGTCAGGCTCAAGGCTGGCTCTCTACCAATTGAACCACACCTCCACTTCCAGCTTTTTGTTGGTTAATTGGCAATAAAGAATCTCAAAGATGGGCTGGGAAGGTGGCTCAGTGGTAGAGCGCTCGCCTCACATGCACGAAGCCCTGGGTTCGATTCCTCAGCACCACATACACAGAAAAAAGCCAGAAGTGGCGCTGTGGCTTAAGTTGGTACAGTGCTAACCTTGAGCACAAAGACGTTCAGGGACAGTGCCCAGGCCCTGAGTTCAAGCCCCAGGACTGGCCAATAGTAAATAAATAAATTAAATAAAGCACCCACCTGGCCTTAACCATGCCACACGTTTCCTCATTCCCCACGAATTTCTTCAAGACGTCAGAGCAGCAGTATTGATGAGAACAGGAACCACAGCAGAAATCAGGACAAGATTGTGCGATTGGCTTGTCACCACCCAAATTCAAACACAGCTCACCATGGGCTGGAAGAAGAAATAACCCCCCAAGAACAGACGTCACCCACGTGTTTGCACACTTACCACGCACGAAGATGTCCTTTCCCCCACAGCAACTCATCACCCAGCTTTGCTCTCTCCTCTAGGCCACAGAGAGATGCCCTCAGGAGGGCTGGGAAGGTGGCTTAGTGGTAGAGCGCTCACCTCGCATGCATGAAGCCCTGGGTTCGATTCCTCAGCACCACATACACAGAAAAAGCCGGAAGTGGGGCTGTGGCTCAAGTGGCAGAGTGTTAGCCTTGAGCAAAAAGCAGCTCAGGGACAGTGCTCAGGCCCTGAGTTCAAGGCCCAGGACTGACAGAACAACAGCACCTTGTGTGTTCCACTTCCACATTTTGGGTGATGGCTGTTGGGTGTCAGTTGATGCCACAGAGAACACAAACATTTCCTGGTAAACACTTCCCAGTGCACGCCCAGCCCTGAACAAATGCTTTCTGTAGCTCTTGGGCAACAAGGCTTAGGGTGGATCAGCCAAAGCCAGCCCTGGGGCTGACCTCATGACTCTGGGTCCGGGGCTGGGTTCGGAAGTATAAAATGCTGGATGGGAAGGCCTGGGCATGTGGCTCAGTGATAGAGAGCTTGCCTAGCATGCATGAAGCCCTGGGTTCGATTCCTCAGCACCACATACACAGAAAAAGCCCAAAGTGGCGCTGTGGCTCAAGGGGTAGAGTGCTAGCCTTGAGCAAAAGAGGCTCAGGAATAGTCATCAGGCCCTGAGTTCACCCTGAGTTCAAACCCCAGGGCTGGAAGAAAATAAAAAGAGTTTTACAGATTTCCTGCCTCGGCCAGCTTTGAACCGTGACCCTCATTTCTCAGCCATCAGGCACCAAGCTGACCATGAGGTTTGCAAAACCTCCAGGCAACAACGAGTCCAGAAAATCCCACGTGTCACAGGAGATCGAGACCCATCTCCGAGGTGTCGGCCTACAAGCAAACTTGGCATCGCTACTTCAGAAGATCGAGACCCACCGAATGACTTCCAGGCGGAAAGATCATTGGGGAACAGAATGGGGGGAGAACTTTGGTGGGGGCTAGATCCCAGAGCAGGGTATCGGACCCACAGGGGCCCAGCTCAGCCAGCTGGCCAGCTAAAGGTCATTCTCCAGCTGAGGGGGTTCAAGGCAAGCACCTCCACCTGGGCCTCCAGCCCCAGGCCAGGCTCAGGGACACAAATCCACACGACTCCCCAATACAAGCTCTGACTCCCTAATACAAGCACTCTTGATCACCAAGTGGCCCGGCACCCTTCCACTCCCGGGCTCACCCCTGGGCTGATTCAAGGGGGTGAGGGGGTGAGGGGAGGGGGGGCCTGAAGTCTCCCCTACCATTCCCCTGCCCCAAGACCTTCAGATCTCTGCCAGCACCCCCCCACGCCCCCCAACCAGGAAACAGAGCCATTCACCTCCAGGAAGTGACTCACCCTAAAGGGTGCTTCCAATGTCTGCTCCTCAAAGCCCCCCAGCCTCCCATCAGTGAGTCAGCCGTCTACAAGGACACACACACACACACACACACACACACACACAGGGGTGTGTCCACCCCCCCATCTTGGGGCCCAGCCTCTCCAGGAACAGGCGGGCTCCGGAGGCCAGGGCGTTGGAGGCTGCGAGTTGCCCCCAGGCTGCGAGTTCTAGTCCCACCCCTGCCCACCACCAAGCCTGAGGGGGGGGGAGAGAGGGAGAGAGGGGGAGGGAGAGAGAGAGAGAGAGAGAGAGAGAGAGAGAGAGAGAGAGGC